>NW_004955408.1:8863339-8909492 GCF_000276665.1 Chinchilla lanigera | reverse complement strand
TAGCTAACATAGTTGTACTACTGATTTCTATGGCTTAACTGAAAGGAACAGTCAATGATTAATTATTTGATCCATTTTGCATGTCTATATTTGTTTTCCTGAGAAACCACTTTGAAGATATCAATATGTAATACAATAACCATGGTTAATTTCCTACCATTTTGTAATTCAGCTTGTATTGCTTGTATTGTATTGCTTGTATTGTATTGCTTGTATTGCTTGTATTGCTTGTATTGCTTGTATTGTTCTTATGCTGTTTTGTAAATGGATGTCTGTTTGTTAATGTTTTCATTCTTTTATTTTTAAAATAAATTAAAAAATGAAAAGGGAGTCTATGGAAATCCTACCGCTAACATCATAATAAATATCAAAAAACAGAATGCTTTTCCTTCAAAATTATGAACAATGCCAAGATGTTCTCCTTCACTTTAGCTAATATTCAACATTATTAGCTACTTGAGTCTTTGCAGTAAGACAGGAAAAATGAATGAATTGCATAAAATTAAAAAAAGAAGTAAAATTGTCTTTATACACAGATAATACAATTGTGTAGAAAATTTTAAGAAATCTACAGAAAAACTACTAAACTCAGCACAAAGTGTTAATTTTATCTATGCAGGATAAAATGTATACTTTATAAAATTTTGCTTTAAAATTTTATATTTAAAACATTTTAAATTAGCTTTAAAAGCCCATAGGGTTCTTAGGAATAAATTTATCGAAAGATGCATTTTTAGCTACACTAAACTACAAAGTAGGGGCTGGGGATTTAGCTCAGAGGCACAGTGCCTGCCTGGCAAGCACAAGATTGTGCGTTTGATTCCTGGTACTGGAAAAAACAAACAAACAAACAAACAAACAAACAAAACTAAGAAATATTAACAAAAATAAGTGAAAACAATAAAATGTTGATTAAATATATTTTTAAAAACCTAAGTATATGGGAAGCTATACCATATTCATGGGTTGGAAGACTTACTATTTTTTATTTCTTTGTTTTTCTTCCAGTACCAGGAATCAAACTCACAACCTTGCATTTGCCAGGCAGGGGCTGTGCCGCTGAGCTAAAATCCCTAGCCCCTGAAAGACTTACTATTGTTGAGATGTTAATTCTCTCAAAATTTTTTATAGATTCAAAACAAAATCTGAAAGTTTCAGCAGGATTTTTTTTGAGATAGGGTCTCACTGTGTAGCTCAGATTGGCCTCAAACTTAGAGTGATCCTCCTCAGTAGGATTTTTAAAACACAAATGAATTCTAGATTTTACATGGAAATGTAAACCTAGGATATTCAAATGAATATTGTAAAAGGAGAATACAGCTAAAGGATGTATACTACCTGATTTCAAGAGTTACTATAAAGCCACAATAATCAAGATAATATTGTGGCAGCCAAGGACAGATGAATAAAATAGATTACTTCCCATAAAGAGACTTTTACACACACACACACACACACACACACACACACACACACGTTCATTTGAATTTCAACAAGAGAATAAAGGCTACTTGACAGGGAGAAAAACATTTTCTAGCAACTGTACTGCAAAAAATAAACACCTCTATGGAAAAAAATGAATCTTGACCCCTGCCTCATACTATGCCCCCAAAATAATTCTATATGGATTAAAGATCTGAATACGAAAGCAAAAGCTATAAAGCTAGGAGAATATATTCTTTTTTATTTTGAAGAGAATAATTTTAAAAAAGAACAATAGCAAATTAGCAACAATGTAGACAAAACCAAACCAAAACAAAAGCAATAAAAATGATACAGGGTTTCAGAACAAAATGATAGGAATTAACAGTGCTGTTAGGGGCTGGGGATTTAGCTCAGCGGCAAAAGCGCCTGCCTGGCAAGCACAAGGTCGTGAGTTCAGTTCCAGGTACTGGAGAAAAACCAAAAAACAAACAAACAAACAAACAAAAAAACAGTGCTGTTATATTACATATTGTTATCTTCAATGAAGTTGCTCAGATTACCAGATGTAAGAATGCAAGATTGATCACACCATTAAAGAGAACAGAAAATAATTTTAAAAACATTAGAAATGATACAGAGCTTCACTAGATAAGACGGTAGAAATTCACCACTGGTTGTTATATTGCAAATTGTTGTTATCAAATTAGTTGTTCAGATTACCAGATATATGCATGCAAAATTGTTAAAAAAAATTTAGAAAATTAAGCATTACTGTTCCTTTCAATAAACCATTAGACATCAGCAATACAGTTATCCCAGCTATCCTTATATATATATGTATATGTTTTTCCTTCCTTCTTTCTTTTTCTCCTTTCCCTCATCCCAATTGTTCCTTCTTTTGATCAATTTCTTTCCTTTTCATAATTTCTATTGTACATTTTGAATTTTATTTACTCTTTCAGGTTCTTACACTAGGGAGACAATAGGATGTTTATACCTGAGAAAGCCAGGAGAATATTTTCATAAACTTTAGACAGACAAGTGACTCTCAGATAAAATCTATAATAGGTAAAAATTGATAAATTTTCAAGAAAATGAGGAAAGAAGCTATGGTTTTTGGAGAAAGTATTTACAAAAGACAAATCTGATAAATAATTGTTATCCAAACAGAGCTCTTACAACTCAAAAATAAAAAATGAGCAACCTAATTCAAAAATACCTGAAAGATGCCTCACCAAAGAAATTATACAGATGGAAAATAAACATATAAAAAGAGGTTCAACATCCTATGTCATTAGGAGTTACAAATTAAAAACAGCAGTGAGACATCATCACATACGTATCAAAATACCAAAAGTACTAAGAACACTATATTAGGTACTTTCCTGGTACTGCAACAAAATACCTGACACTCACAACTTAAAGGAAGAGTAGTTCATTTGGGCTTACAGTTTTCAGAGGGTTCAGTCCATGGTTGCTTGGTGCCCAGGGGGATATGGCACAGTGGAAGGGTGTGGGAGAGGAAACAGCCCAACCTGTGGCAGCTAGGAAGGAAAAAGAGAGACAGACAGAGACAGAGAGAGACCCTTCCCTGTAATAATCCCAGTTTCTCATCTCCAACCAGGCCCGATCACCTAACAGAACATTCAACTATAAGCTCATCAGTGGATTAATCCATTGAGGACTACAGTGCCCCCATGACCCAATCACCTTTCAAAAGCCCCATCTCTAGAAGCCTGAGACTCTGGGGGACATTTTAGATCTAATCATAACAAACACAAAGTGCTGGGGAAAACAGAGTAGTATGAAGTCTCATCCAACACTAGTGGGAATATCAAATGCTGTAGTCACTGTGGAAGACAGTGCCTTTCTTACAAAACTAAATTCATAAACATACTCTACCTTACCATCCAGTCACAGAGCTCCTTGGTATTTACTCAAATGAACTGAAATATTTTGTCCTTGCAAAAACTTGTAAACAAATATTTATAGCAGCTTTATTCACAATTGCCCAAACTTGGAAGCACCCAAGATGTTCTTTAGTAGGTGAATGGATAAATAAACTGTGGTACATCCACATGGCAGAATATTATTCCGTGCTGAAAAGAAATAAGCTATTAAGACGTGAAAAGACACGGAGAATCCTAAAATGTGCTGCTAAGGGAAAGAAGCCATTCTGAGGATACTACATACTGTATTAATTCTAACTATTGCACATTCCACGAAGGGCAAAACTATGGAGACAGTAAAAGAAATCAGTGGTTTCCAGGCCAGGAGTTCAGAGGGAGATTATTTTTAAGGCAGTGAAACTGTTCTGTGTGATACTACAATGTGAATGCATGTCACTATTTATTTGCCAAAAGCCACAGAATATAAAACACCAAGGATGTTATGTGTTGGGATGGGATGGAACGGGATGGGATGGGATGGGGTGTTATGTAATGTGAGTTATAGACAGTGGCTGATAAAATGTCATTGTAGGTTCATGAATTGTAACAAATGTACTATTATGGTATAGGATGTTGCTAGCAGGGGGCAGAGGAGGGGCATATGGGAACGTTTCATTTGATTTTGCTATAAACCTAAAATTGTTCTAAAAATGGTATGGTTTAAAAAATCAATGAGATGAATCTCATCAAAAATATAAATGTCTGTTCATCAAAAGACAACACTAAAAAGGAAAAGATGATCTACAGAATGAAAGAAAATATAATACACATATCTGACAAGATATGGAGTATATATATATATAAAGACTCCAATTAAATAACTAAAGACAAACCATTTCAAAGTAAAAAGGACAAAAGACTGAACAGAACAGATATAGAAATGGCCGATAAAGCACATGAAAAAGTGTTTGATATCAATAAGACAGAACAAGGAAACTAACAAGCCCGTATGAAATACTTACTCCATACCAGAATCACGAAACTTGAAAACACAGATGACATCATGTCTCAGGGGGGAAGTGGAGCACCTGGAACTCTCCTGTGATTCTGATGGAATATAAAATGGGAAAGCTGCTCTGGAAATTTTTCCAAAAAATTCTTTTGAAGGTAAAATACAGCTACCTATTCTATGACCCTGCAGTTCCATTCCTAGGAATGCAGGTGAACGCACGCGTGTGCACACACTGAGGACACACCATATTCCAGACATTGTCGCAGGGTCCCTGATTTATCTCATTTAGCCCTCATGCTAAGGAGGAACGGTTATCAACTCATAAACACACACACACACACACACACACACACACACACACACACCACATTTTATAGACGGGGAAACTGAGGCACAGAGCGATCAGGTATGGTTCTGAAGGTACAAACTGGGCAAGTCTGAAGGCCACACCACCAACTGCTCAGCAGGCCTCTGGAGGAGCTCCTTGGAGCCCAGGGCTCGGTCCTGCCAACCCAGGAACACAAAGGCCTCTGTAAAGAAGGTGGCTCAGAGCAAGCAGGGCCTGTGCCTTCAGCCCAAATAAACATCCTGCCAGCGTTTCCTCAGATTCAGCAGTCACCAAGAGGGAACCAGGTGGGAGCGCATGTGGTTTTGATAGAACGCCCATTCAGGCGGAGCTCCAATATTGCAGCGGCACTGTTTGCACAGTTAAATGTGAGGAACTGTCAGTTTATGATGAATTTTTATTTTTAAGGGTTTCAAGTAAGCTGTAAACATTCACTCCAGACTGAAATTCCCCTCATTTAACACCTGGGAAGGGCAGGGTGAGAGAGCAGAGGGGGGAGTCGGGGAGTGGGCCGGGGGTGGGAAGGGGCCGGCACCAGCAGCTGTGGGAGGGGAGCTCTTTCGACCATAGCCCAGGAAGGGGCGCCTGCCCGGAATGAGGGGGGCTGGCTGTGTCCCCAAAGGAAGCAGGACCTTGAGACTCCTTGAGACTCAGCTTAGCTTCTCCTAACCCCTTCGCAGCGAAGTGGGGTTGTAATGAGCCCACAACCCACTGGGAACTATTTTCCGTCTGTTACTGGCGGAAGGAAGTCAGGGGTACAATGCACGGTACCGAGGTAATTTTTTATGTCTACATACATGTGGGAAAGGTGGTGATGTTTAATACCACTTTCTAAAAGCATTTTGGGGTATTTTTAAAATTTTCGTATAATAAACACGCATGCCTTTTGACATCATAAAAAATGTGTTGCTAAATAAACGAAGCTTACCCATAAATGAACAACACACTCGCGGTGACCGCTGATCTGGTCCATAGTTTCATCTTGTGTCAGGCCCTGAGCAACCTCCCGATGAGTCCCGTCTCATTGCATTTTTGCCTCGCCCTCGGTGGTGGTTTCTATTTTCTAATCTGCATCCTGCAGAGGAGAAAGCTGAGTTTATGGAAATGAAGTAATTTGTCAGAGAGAACAGGAGGTAGTCAGAGTAGCTTGCTCGTGTTGCCATAACAAAGTATTACAGATTGGATGCTACAAAACTATTAAAACTGGGTTTTTCATGGTCCTGGAGGTCACAACTCCAAGTCCAGGTGCTATGGAGGTGGCTTCCTGAGGCTTGCAGCTGACAATGTCCAACATTTTCTCCTCCATGCCCCTCTTTGGGTCCTCATGTGGCCTTTTTTCTCCATGTGCACGTCCTGGCTGTTTCTCTGTGTGCTCAAATTTGCTTTCCTTGGACAAGATGGGTGTGGTGGTGCACACCTGTAATCCCAGCACTTAGGAGGCTGAGGCAGGAGAATGCCAAGCCTGAATTACATAGTAAGACCTTGTCTTTAAAAAAAAAAAAAAAGGACATCTCCCTGATACCATCATTTTAACTTAATGGCCTTTTTAGAGACTCTGTCTCCAAGCACTGGAAATTCTGAGGTACTGAGGGTTAGACCTTTCACATATAAGAGGAGGGGATGGGCAATTCCATCCATAACCAAAGTACAGTTGCTGAATGACAGGGAACTTTCTTTCTTTCTTTCTTTCTTTCTTTCTTTCTTTCTTTCTTTCTTTCTTTCTTTCTTTCTTCTTTCTCTTTTTGAGACAGGGTCTAGCTATGCAGCTCAGGCCGGCCTTAAGCTCACTTTGTAGCCCAGGCTGGTCTCGAACTCACAACGATCCTCCTGTCTCAGCCTCCTGAGTGCTGGGATTACAGGCATGCACCACCATGCCCGCCCGATAGAGAACTTTTGTTGAAGACATTTTCAAGTAACAATTCAGCTCAAGTAAAGCAGCAGATCATTTTCTCAGAGGACACTTAGAGGTTTGTTTCCAAGAGAAGGGAGCTCGGATCCTGTAGTCTCCTCCCAAGTGCCTTGTAGCACATGGCACGGACCCTGTATGATGACATCCATTGCCACTCACCTCCACTATGCCAGGCATGCTGCCAAGGTCATTTTAATCTCCAAAGCAGTCCTGTGGGATAGGTAGTACAGGTGAAGCATTTGGGATTTTCTGATTAAAAATAACATGAAACCCAGACAGGACTAGTGCATGCAAGCCAAGGGAATCGATCAGCTCTTACTGCATAGACCACTCCAAGCTGTGACACTTAAAGCAACGGGAAGCTCCTGCTGTGCTGCAGTCAGCTCTGCTGATCTTGCTGGGCTCCTCCATGCATTTGCAGCCAGCAGGCTGGAGGCCGTCCAGGCTGGGTTTCTGTTCCTCTCGGGAGCTGGCCCTGGCTTGTTCTCTTGTGTACACTTAAGACAGCGAACGTGAGTGAGTGTCCCTTGAGGCCTGGGTTCCAAGTCCGCCCATCATCACTTCTGCCATGTTCTACTGGTTAAAGCAAATCACAAGATCGAACCCAGGTTCCAGGAGTGAGGAAACGGATTCTACTTTACATGGGAATTGCTACAAAGCTGTCTTGCAGGAGCATGGATCCAAGGATGGATGGAGAAGTGTAGCTGCTTTTGTTCCTAATCTTTCACCAGGAATTTATTGGCTTATGCATCTGAAAAGTCCCAGCTTAACACTGGCACTCAGATAGTGTTGCTATCTCCTGGCCTCTGCTCTGTGGGTTCTCCCGTTCTCTGAAATGCTATTCCATCAGGACGACAAGCAAGGAAACTCCGCATCGCATACTCTCACTGCTTCACACCTACTGAAAAGAGACAGCGGCCGTCCTTTCACAACTGCCCTCTCATTGGCTGAAGTTGGGTCACGTGTCCATCCTTGAGCCAATTACTGGCGGTGTGGGACAGTATAAAAGAAGTGCCGGGCGGCACCTGAGATTACACCTGAACCACGTAGTCTGAGAGTAGAAGAAACTGGGATACGCAGTAGAATGCATGTAGGGAAAAGCTCGGATAGCCACAAAGGTTATTACTTCTGTTTTCCAGAGGAGAAAACAAGGCTCGGAGGGATTAAATGTCTTGAGGCTGGGATAGGACTATAATCCAGGGCTGCCTGCTCTAGAGTCTGCACACATTCCAGAGGGAGAAGACGGTTGCCCCACCCTGGCTCTTGCTCATTCCACTGTGCAAACCTGGGTGCTCACCCTGCCTTGTCCCCAGCAGTATGAGGAAGGGGCTAGAAGCCATGTCGTTTGGAGAATAGCTGAACGCTCTGGGGTTAGATGGTTCGGATGCTCGGGAGCAGAGGGCCATCCCAGCCATCAGAGTGGCTTCCTGGGAGAAGACCATCCACCTGCCGAGGGCACAGCTGGGGCCAAGGAACCAAACACAGAAAGACGAAGGGACATGAAAGCTTCGCAGAGTGCGTGGGGGTGGGGGTGGGGTGGAAGTGGAAGGGAGACTCAGAGAAGAAGAAGAAAAGGGTATAGGGGGAGACCCAGGAGCATGGGGTGGGCAGGGAAGGGAGAGCCAGGCAGGGACCCATGGAGTATCCCTGAGCTTCTGCAGGGGATTCCCAAGGGACCCGGCACCAGTGCCAGAAAGTCAGCTGTGGAGCATGGGATTCTCAGACAGTGACTTAGCCAAGTCAGGGGAAAACCAGACAGGAGCTGCCTTCTCTAATCCTCCCTTCCCACGACAGGAGACGTCTTCTAAATTCCAGCCCAGAGGGCCTCCATGGAGCCCCGGTGACTGGAGGGCAGAGTGGTGAGACACCACCTTTGCCTTGATCAGAGCAGAGCTGGAACCCTTCTCAGGCACTCTAGAGCCAGCTGCAGAATTGAAAACAACTCATTTCACTTCTCTGAGCCTCTGGTTCTTCATCCGAAAATGGGAATAAGTCCAGCCTCCCAGGGCCACGGTAGGAACTCAACAAGCTGCTGTGTGCCAAGTGTCCACAGGGAGCGAGAGCCCAGGGCACCTTGCGTAACCATGCATGTGTCCCCCTCAGTTGCTTCCCACTTCAGGCCCTGCGCAGCTCCCCGCCCCCTCAGCAATAGCTTCCAGGTGCCAAGGACAGGAAACCTGGGGGCCCAGCGGACCCTCCCAGGCCTCGGCGGCCTGCCTCGCTGTTCTTCCCTGCCTTCTGGTGCCCGCTGACACACAGATCCCTTTCACTCCAACCGCAAGAACCCGGCAGCTGATTTAGGAGTGTGCTCAGGGCCCAGAATGTAAACCATTTCTCACCAGGAATGTGTAAACAACCCATAAAGCAAAGGATTTGGGGCCCAGTCACGTGTCCCAGCTGCCCATAAAACCAAAGCATTGATCTCGGCTCTGCAGCAAGCCTGTAAGCCATGGAATGATGGAGGGGCTGCTTCTTGGGAACCTGTAATCTCCCACCATACATCTGAGGTGGCATGTTTGAAGTCCAGGATGAGTTATTTACCTTATTTTTGCAATGTGTACTGCAAGGGCATTAGCCCAAACTCCTGGCAATGAGAGCGAGAGGAGCCTGACCACTTGCACAAACGGGCAGAGGGAATACAAGAGGTCCCCTACCAACTCTCACTTGCAAGTGAGAGTTTCCCCAGGTAGCCATCTAATCAAAGCCAGATCACCCTGCCCAGGCTTTCCCAAACCCAGCCGCTCATGGGTCTCCTTTCCAACCTCGGCCCGATCTGTACCACCTGATCTGTCATTTAATGAATGCTTTTTATTTCAAATCATTGCTTTTTATTTAGCTTCATTGCAAGCAATGTCCATGAAACCGTGTGTGTTCTTGGTTCTATTTCTTCTCTTTACATCCAAGTAGGCTTGTAACTGAAGGTAACACGTGTGCACTTCCCATGGTGAGAAATCAGCCAGTGTGCTGCACTTGGAAAGGCTGACATAGACAGTGCTCACTGCACAACAGGAAACGGGCCCATAGAGAAAAGGCCTTGCCGAAGTCATGTGGCCACTTATGGACAGATTCAGAGGCAAAGCGATTAATAAAACCGACTACCGATTGGTTGCATATTTACCATACACCCACGCTGTGCTCAAGTTCCTTGTGTGAATTTCCTGATGCATTTAAACAGCAATGAAATAGTGTCTGTTACTGTCCCAGTTTTGTAGATGTGAGAACTGTAGCCCAGAGAGGTTAAGTGGTTTCCTGAGGGTCAGTTGCTAACCAGTATTTTAGCTCAGATCTGCTTGGCTTCAAAGTCTGGTTCTTAATCATCAAAGGGAAACAGAAAGAAGAGAGAGAAAAGTAATGAAACTTTTTTCCAGTACTGAGGATTGAACCCAGGTGTATTCTACCACTGAGTGTATCCCCAGTGTTTTAAGTTTTTTAAATAATTTTTATTTTCACTAAGTTGCCCAGGACTGGAAATTGCAGTTCTTCTGCCTCAGCTTCCCTAAATGTAATCCTCCTGCCTCAGCCTACTGAAGCACAGGAACTATGGGCATGTGCCACTACACCCAGCTAGAATGGAATATTTATTAAATGCTAACAATTCTTATATTTATAGTTTCTTTGATGACCCATTCAGAGTCCTTTTTCCATGAAATCCTCACCATAGCTGAGAGTTGCCACAAAGGATAGACAATTGTCACACTCCTGATTACCCGAGATTTATCCTGAATACCTATGACTTTGACTATTTTAAATTCCTCATATAAGTGAGGTGATGTAACCCATTTATCTGATAAGGGCTTAATATCTAAAATATATAAGGAACTCAAAACATAATAGCAAAACCCACAAATAAACTGATTTTAAAAATAGTCAAAGGACTTGCATAGGCATTTCTCACAAGAAGATAAAGAAAAGGCTAAAACATAACATGAAAAAGTGTTCAGTGGCACTGACCTACAGGGAAATGAAACCAAAGGCACAGTGAGGTATCACCTCATACCTGTTAGAATGGCTAGGATCAAAGGGACAAAAGACAGGGCTTGGGGTGTAGCTCAGTGGCAGAACACTTTCCTAACAGGCACAAAGCCCTGAGTTCCATTCCCAGCACTGAAGAAAGAGACAAATCCTAACAAGTGTTGGCAAGGAAATAGACAAAAGGGAACACGTTGTACATTGTTGGTGGGCATGAAAATTAGTATTAACATGTTATGATTTGGGTTAAAATGTCTCCCTTACAGGCTTGGGTGTTCAGAAGTGGGGCTTGTGGAAGGTGATTACATCATGAGGCACCAACCCCAGTGACAGGCTAATCTATTGATGAGTGCCTGGCCGAATGTAATGTTAGGAGATGAGGCCTGGCGGAAGGAAGTGGGCCCTAGGGGCGGGCCTTCAGAGGAGATATCCTGTTCCCTGCCCCTTCCTCTCTCTCTCTGGCCCTTTCCTTCTCTTTCTGGTTCCTGAATGTCATGAGGTGAGCAGCTTTCCTCCACCAGGCAATTCTGCCATACTCTTCCCGGCTTGGAGCCAGCTGACTGAACTGAACCCTCTGAGTCAAACCTCGCCTCCTTGACGTTGTGTGTGCCAGGTATTTCATCCCCATGATAAAAATCTGACTGAAGCATGCCATTATGGAAAGCAATGGGAAGGTTCTTCAAAAATTAAAAATAGAACCACCATATGATCCAGCAATCTTATTACCAAGTACTTCCAAAGGACCCAAAATCAGTATCCTATGAGATATTTGCACTCCGCCATGCTGACCACAGCTTTATTCACAATAGTCAAGAATGGAAGCAACCTAAGTGCTTGTCAGCAGATGAATGGATAAAGACAATGTAATATATATATACATATGTGATGAAATATTTGCCCATCAAAAAGGAGATCCTATCATTTGGAATAATTTATGTTCACGGACTCAAAGCCTTGGCTTGTCAGCTCAAGTGCTCTCCAAGCCCACTAGGACTAACCTCTAACTTTACATACCTGGGGACTCTGTACACGTGTGTGCACACACAGTTTTGTGTGGATGTGGGGGGTAGAACTTATGTTTGGGTTTCTAATCTCAACTCCGCTGTTCCTACTGAAATTGCTGGTTTTTCTAAATCCCCGCTCTCCCGGTTGTGAAATAGGCATAAAAGCCTATGTAGATAAAGTCCATAAAGCACTTTGTACTGCGCCTGACACATGGTAAAGGCTTCATACACAAACATTAGGCCTTGTTTCTAAAACACAAGCTTTCATGGCTTGACTCAGGAAGTAAAGATACTGGGAAGTGTTTGCTGGGTTCTTGAACAGAGAAAAATAAACATGTGGATGTTGCTATGTCTACTGATAAAAATGCACTGGATTGTTACAGAAAAATAAGCTGCAAGATTGGTTGTACCTCCTCGTTCAACACTTGGTGGGGGAGGTACTGGGGATCAAACCCAAACTCAGGGTCACCCTACCAGTAAGTGACATCTCCGGGACTGTTATTTTTTGTTTTTTAAAATTTTGAAACAGTCTTGCTACGATGCCCTGGCTAGCTTTGAACTTGCAGTCCTCCTGCTTGGGCCTTCCTGAGCAACGGGGCTTACAGGTGTGCGCTGCACGCAGCTCTGCACCCATGCCCCGCCCCCAGAACCACCTCCATAGCGGGGAAGATGCTGGCTCCATGGCAGCGAGGTGGGAGATGCTGTTCAGACCTCACAGGAGCGCAAGGCCTGCAGACATGCTGAGCGGCCATCGCGCATGGCCTCGCTGCTGGGAAGGGGCTGAGTGCGCTCTGGAAAACAAGCCTCGTTCCAGCCAGCAGGACCCAGGCGGCAGGAAGGCAGGCTTCAAGTTGAGCCTTTAAAAATGGGAAGAATTTCCTTTTAAAAAACAAACTGCCCATATGTGTGTGTCCAAATCGAGCCCACCCTTCACAAGCCACTTCCTTCCGAAAGCGTTCGGGGAGCACTCTAAGAGGAGCCCCCACCCCCACCCCGGAAACCTCAAAGCCCCTTCTACGGCTTTTATCGCCGCGGGGTGGTGTTTCTGCAGCACTGTGTCCCACCTGGGGGTTTTATTTGTTTAATTATTTTTCTTCCATCAGATTTCATTGGTACATTTTAGATATACATAGTGATTCCATTCACCATGGAGAGCTGGTACGCACACATGATATAACTTGATTCCCCTCCCCTCCCTGCAATCCCTTCTCCCCTCCCCATTTACAAGAGCTTTGTTTCCATTTTTTTCCTTTTAACTTTTCCCTTCTTTCCTTTCCCCTTTCCTCCTCCTTTGTTCCCCTCCCTTCGAACATTTCCGTTCTGTTTCACAATACCTGTTATGCATCTTGGTCCTTTTTTACACTTCTGGTTTTTCACACCAGAGAAGCAATATGATATTTTTTAAATTTTTATTTTAAAGAGAGTAGTAAATGAGAAAAAAACCCAATATGGTATTTTCACATGTGGGTCCAGTTTATTTCACTTAAGAGTATGGTCTCAAGGTGCATCCATTTACCTAGAAATGTCTCGTTTATCCTTCTTTATGGCAGAGTAGTACTCCATTGTATAAAAAACCTTCCATCTTCTTTATCCATTCACCAGTTGATGGGCATTTGGGCTGTTTCCAAGATTTGGCTATTACAAACTGTGTCACTATAAACATGGGTGTGCATATATCGCTGTGGTATCATGCATTTAATTCCTTTGGGAAGATACCAAGGAGAGGAATAGCTGGGTCAAATGGAACTGTAGTCTTAGCTTTTTGAGGAATCTCCACACTGATTTTCACAGAGGTTGCGCCAGTCTACACTCCACCAGCAGTGGAGGATTCCTTTCTCCCCACAACCCCATCTGGGGGTTTAAAGTGAGCTCACAGGGGCCTTCCTTGTGCAGTGGGTGTGCACTAACAGAGTGGATGGGAGTGTAAAGACGCTATCTAGTGGGCGCAAGCCAGGCCTCGGGTCCCTGGGACTGAGCGTCCTGCCTGCACGCTGCCTCCATTCTACAGAGGAGAACACAGGGCGGGGTGGGAGGAACACCGGCTCATCCGATGAGTAGTGTGAGGGTCATCCTCGATGCCTCCCCTTCTTGCTGGGCACTGGGCCCCTCCCTGTCCCGGGCCTTTCATCCGCTGGGTGCATCTCACGGTCATCTCTTCTCTCTGACCATGGCCACCCCATGGCCCAGGCCACCATCTCCTCTTGCCTGTGTGGAAGCCATGGCCTCCCACTGGTGTTTCTGCTGGTACCCAGGCCCCTCTAGTCTGTCCTCAGTACTGTGGCCACCAACTTTTTGGTTTAAAATCTTTTAACCTCTACCCACCATGTACATATACGCTGTATTTAGCAGTTAGCTTGCTTTCTCCTCTGGCTCCTCTTTTTCTGTGTCTTGGCTCCCCACAGCACCCCACACTCCAGGCCGACCACAAGTGCGTCCTTCCAGGTGATCTGTTCTCACTCAGCCCTATGTGTCTTATTCTGAGTACATTCATGTATAGTGAGCTTGTCGTAGTTTCTTTTTTTTTTTCTTAAAATGAGGCTGTTGGGAAACAAAGTCAGCTTTCTGTTTCTGCGAGAAAGCACCTGAGACAATAAACTTATAAAGTGGACGAGTTTATTTTGGCTCAGGGCTTCACAACATTCAGTCCCTGGTTGCCTGGCCCCGTGAGTGTGGAATGAATCCTGGTGGTAGAATGTGTTTATTCCCTGGAAGCCAGGAAGCCAACAGGAAGGAGGGGGAGAGGCTGGGGGCCTAGCTTCCCCATAGGCCCGACCTCCTCAGGGTCCCAACACCTTCCCAAAGTGCCACAGGCTGGGACTAAGCCCCTACAACATGGGCCTTCAAGGGAGTCTCATCTAATCCATGGTAACATATTATAAAAAATCATTTAAAATAATATTATAGTGTCCTGCACCTTGCCTTCTTCAACTCCTGGATATTGTTCCAATTCGTACAGCCCTACTGAATATGTTTGAGGGACTGCATAATACTCTATCACATGGACATAACCATTTATGCAGTCATTACCCTGTCTGTTTGTTTGTTTTCTGGTACTATGGATTGAACTCAGGGCGTTCACACTGAGCTACAATCCAGCCATTTTTTTTTATTTATTTCCAGACAGGGTCTTGCTAAGTTGGTAATTTGCCTGGGTCGAGCCTAAACTTGTCATATTCCTGCCTCAGCCTCCTAGAGTGCTGGGATTACAGGCATGGACCTCTATACCAGGCTGGTTATTACCTTATCAATTGTCACTTTCTGTGTCCTGTTTCCCAGCCTTGGAAGCAGAGCTGTGTTCAGGGTGCTCAGAGGCAAAAGAAGCTGATGCTGTTTCATTGAGCTGAGGCTCAGCGTCTAGGACAAAGCCCCACCCACCCCGTGGAAGAGCCCAACAGTCACCAGCTTTGGTCCCACCAAGCCGCCTCTTGCCCTGCCCGTGCCGCTTCTACACCTGGAACTCCACCCTGCAGCCCCGGACCCTGCCCCGGGTGCAACAGTCCCCAGGACTGGAGCTGTCTGCGGCACCAGGCAGGAGACACATCCCAGGGCGCGTCTAGTTCCAGCCCACTGGAATGGCCGTGTCCTGGCTGCAGTGGAGGCCGAGTGGGGGAAGTGGCTTCTCCAAACCTAGAGAAAAGAGCCTCGAAATATGAATGTGATGGCGTCTTTTCTTGCACATAAGTCCTTCCTTGTTAGAGTCTGTATTTTTATGGAGTAAGTCCCACGAAAGTGAGCTGCGGTGTTCCAAAGGTCTGTACCATTTTGTGTCTCCACCAGCAGCACGCAGGAGGGCCGCTTCCCCTACCTCTCCACCTCTCGCATGCTAGACTTTCCACATTGCAGGCCTCACTTGTCTTTTTCCAGCTACTACCGTAAACGTGAATATCTTTTTCATGTGCTTGTGGGCCGTTCCGTTTCTCAGTCACGATCTGCCTAGTCCCAGACTTGGCCCATTTTCCCAAGAGATGCTCTCCCCTTTGAGTTACATGCTGGTGTCTGCCCCTGTCCCCCATAGCCTGTGTCTGCCTTTCTCAAGTGCTCTGTGCCTCTTATGTGCCTGTAATGACCTCCTAGTCCCCCGCTTCCAGCTGGGTCTGGCCAGTGGAGCCCAGCTAGAGACCAGTGGGTAGGAGCAGAGAGGTGGGCTACTTATTCCCAAGCATTCTACCCCTGCGTCAAACCCCCGTGTCAGATGTGCACTAATAAAACACGGTTTATAAAATTAGGAGCAGCAATTGCACTCCTAGGTATCTACCCAAGAAAAGTGAAAACAGAGCTCTGTGCAAAAACCTGTCCATGTACTATAGATGGTACCCCTGGGGCGGTGGGACCACTCCCATGCACTCGCCTAAACCTGGGCAATGCCCCACGGCCAACTCCCTGACTTTGTCCTAAGGCCACTACCTGAAGGCAGAGATAAGAGAAATAAAGACCCCTGGAAAAATCCCACACTCCAGGACGCACATGTGCCCAATTCTCTGGCAAGACCAACAGTAACCTTTCTTCCCGTGGAGCCCACGGAAGCCTCATGCATATGGACTGCATCTCACACATCCAACCATAACAGAGTGAATTATGGGAAAGGACATGCGCAGTAGACACAGCCAACCTGACCCAGCATCCTGTCAATCACATTGTCAATCACGCCCTGGAAGCCCCAGTGAGGAGTGCCCTAGACCCATGCATCCAGCGCTTGTACCACTTTCTGCTGGCATGAACTCGCTCACCCTGAGTATACCATAGTCCAATAAAATCTCATGGAGTTTTGGTGATTTTTCTTTCTTGTCAAGTGCCATGTCTAATTCTTTGTCATGCACAAGAACCTTGCAACCCAACTGGAACCCCACCGCTCACATCAACACCTAAGCCTTCAGAGCAGTACTATTCATGGCTGCCAAAATGTCCATGGACCCAAATGTCCATCAAGAGATGAATGGATAAACTGATGTGCTATGTCACAATGAACTACTATTTGGTCATGAAAAAGACTGAAGTATAGATACACACATGAAATATGCCAAGTACATGAAGCTACTTATAAAAGATCATATCTTATGTGATTGCATTTGTATGAAATATCCAGAATAGGCAAATCTACGGAGACAGAAAGTGGACAAGTGGTTGCCTAGAGGTGAGATGATATGAAATAAGAGACTGATAGCTAATAGGTGAAAGGTTTCTTTTGGAGATGATAAAAATGTCCTAGAATTAACTTTGGCGATGATTGCATATATCTACAAATATACTAAAAACCATTAAATTGTTACTTTAAATGGGTGAATTGCATGGCATGTGAATTATAGTTTGATACAGTGGTAATTAAAAAAAAGTCAGCCAGCTGGGTGTGGTCCACCGGTCGTGGTGTGCTGGGCCCTGCTCCGTGCTGTGAGTGGTGCTAGAATCTCTCACATTCTTTAGTGCATTTTAACTCTTACCCTTAAATTGTGGATCCATCTCAAAGTTAGTATTCTACATCTAAAATGAAGATCCATCGTACTTATTCCAGAAGGCTGGCCAGAAGCAGCTGTGAGTATCCTCTTCCTCCCCAGCAAGATGAGGTCTCTGGTCAAACCTCAGCATCTGCACCGCAGGCTCTAGTTCCGGGTTCTTTACCGTGTTCCCTGGCTCTGCGTCTTTCCAGTATCACAGTGATCTGACTCTCGCAGTGTTCCTGTGTGTTCTGCTTCCTGTAAAGCAAGGCGCGTGCTTTCCTTTCACACTCGACCTGCAGTTATTGAGCTTATCACTATGGACGTCACCTGCTTAAAAGCCTTTAATGCATTTCTTCTTATTATTTTTTTTTTTTCTTGAGACAGGATCTCACTATATAGTGCAGGCTGGCCTTGAACCTGTAGCCCAGGCTGGCCTTGACTTTATGATGATCCTCCTGCCTCAGCATCCTGAGTGCTGGAATTACAGGCGTGTGCCACCATGCCTGGCCTTTAATGCATTTCTATTGCTCTTACAGTGCAGCCCACATCCTAACCGGCCCTAGAGCCCTGTGTGGCCTCCGCTGGGACCCCACTTCAGCCATGCTCAGGTCCTTCAAGTGTTCTGCACTGGCTCTTTCTTCTACCGTTTCCTCCCCCATTCCCAAGTTAGCCTCCACCCCTCCACCGCCTCAGGTTGGTCATTATTCCCAGGGGGAGCCTGGACTCAGCTCCCGGCCGGAACACGCCCCTTCCCACAGCGGCAGCCCTTGTGTCTCGCACCTACTGCATTCGTGCTGATCCCGGGTGGTTTCCCAGGAGCAGCCGCACCCACAGTCAGTGCTCAAACAGTCCCAAAGGAGGGCTAAGCGGGTGGAGACCAGACTCAGACTCCGGCCACTCGGCTCCCAAACCTCTGCTCAGCGTGAGTGCAGCAGCGGGCGCACGCAGAGGACCGGGCTCGAGCCTCAGCTCTGCCTCCGGCTCCCTGCCACCCTAGGCCGTGCAAGGGTCAGCTTCCTGATGAGAAGCCTGAGGCCGCACAGCCGGCTGCAGTGGCAGCCCACACCACGCTCCCCCCAGACCCTTTCCCTGGCTGGGCCGCTGCTGCCCATTGCCGCAGGGGCAGAGCCGGGTTCAGACTGGAGGGGGCCTGCCACGTTCTGGGTTTTGCTATATCAGAATCCCACCTGGATTATTATTTACCTACAATTGTTAAAGGACTCAAACATTATCTTTATTTTAATTTTTAAAAAACTTCTAAAAATGCGGAAGAACAAACTTTGAACAAAGATTAGAGTAAGGAAGATGCTCTGCCCCCTGTCACTGCGCTGTGCCTGGCTGCCTTTTCCCAAAGCTCTGTGGTGCGAGGTAACAGCCTCTCCTCTGGCCAGGCTTCCAGAGTGCTGTCCGGCCCTGGCATCCGGCTTTCAGCTGCTCAACCAGCGAGCTTCTGCCTGCGGACACAGGCGCAAGAGGTGTGGGAACTTGGGAGCCCGTGGGACGTGTGCGCCCTGTCTGGGGTCCTTCCTGGGCCCGCAGCGAGCGATGCTAGCCTTCGGGGGGTGGAGGTCACGGGGTCTGTGCGTGTGTCTCTGTGTGACAGTCTGTGTACACATGCCAGCCACCCGGGCCCCAGCCTCTGTCCCACACTACAGAAATGGCCTTGCATGGGAGAGAACTTGCGGGTGACATGGAGGGAGAGGAGGCCTGGGGCTCTCTGGCCCTCGGCAGCTTCTTTGCATCTCCAGGGACTCAGCCAGTCACTGCCGGCTGCAAAGTCCACTTGAAATGAGGAGAAAATAAGAACTTCAAAATAACAGAGACCAAGAGAGCTACGTGGTGCGCAGGCTCAGGCAGATTTAAGCCCATCAAAGACATGAACACACTTGGCCACCTCATTCTCCAGATGCGGAGAGTGAGGCACAGAGAGGCTGACTAATTTGACCAGAGCCACACAGCTATTACTTGGCCTCCCGGCTCTGCGCCCCTACATTAAGCAGAAAACAGGTCTGTTGAGAGAAAGTCGGCCTCCTTCGGCTGACTCTGGGAGCCAAGGAAGGCTGGAGCCCTGCTGCGACCCCCTGGCTCGTCCGTGGGGCCTCAGGTGCTACTCAGTGCTCTGCCTGAGTTGTCCTGAGTCACTTCACAAAGAGCCCAAGTTTGAGGGGGAATTCCTTGCTCCAGGCCCCATCACTGTTCCCAGGGTCTCTCACCATTTTTGGGTGGGGAAATGGAGTCTTGGAGGGGGTTAGGCAGCCACCCAGGACGCGACCAGGCTGCATTCGAATGCAAGTGTGTGTGAGCTGAAACCTGGGACCCTAACCCCTGCTGCCTCCTGTCACCTGTGTGTCAGCGCCTGGGAGACGTGGGGGCAGGGAGGCTGGGATACAGGCCCTACTGCACCAAAAGGCAGGACACAGGCGGCTTGCCAGAGAGCACACAGCTCGGGAATGTGGGATCCACTTCCACCCGCGTCCCCAGCAGGACCCTCTGCCTCTGTTTCTTCAGGAACAGCCCAAAAAGGCCCCGGTCGGTCAGCCTGGGTCTGCAGCTGGCAGTGCACTGCCCAGGGCGCTTTCCAATGTGGGCGCTTTCTTTCTCTTTTCACAGAGCTGGGGCTTGATCCAAGGGCCTTCACACTGAGATACATCCCAGTCCTTTTCATTCATTTTGTATTTTGAGACAGGGTCTCCTAACTTGCCCAGGCTGGGCTCAAACGGGAGATGCTCTGGCCTCAGCCTCCCAGAGTGCGGGGATGACAGGCGTGCGCCCCCTGCTCCGCTTTTGACTCACTATCTTATCGGCTTTCCCCGAAGGGTCAGCGCGTGCTCCATTTCACAAGCGAGCAGCGCAGTCGGAGGCTCCGGGAAGGGAAGGGACTTGCCCAAGGCCCAGAGCCGGGGTCCCTGGCTCCACCGCACCGCCTGGGAGGCCCAGGGGAGGGGGCTGAGGGGCCGACTCCAGCCCGCCGCCCTCGCTGAGGTCATCGCCTTATCAGCTCCCTGCCACCACAGGTCTAATCCTGCGCTCAACTGGAACCTGCCTGGAGCAGCTTCTGGAGACAGGAGCTGTTATTGTCCAGATGAAAGTTCTGGAGGGGAGTGCAGGGGTGGGGGGAGTTTGTGCTCAGAAGTCCCCCTCTGCACTGCCTGCTTTCTCAGAAACCTGCGAGCAGGGCTGTTGCGGTGTCCTCCCTGGGCAGGACGGAAGATTTCTGCCTCTTGTGCGTGGAGCTGACTCCCCGTGGCCAGGGTAACGGGGACAGAATCTAGGTGCCGATGAGTAGACGGATGCGAGCCACTCCCTGCCCCAGGAGTTGAGGGTGGGCCAGCAGAGCTCAGGGCCTCCTCAGCCACCTGGGTAAAGCCCTGCGGGGCAGCGGGAGGTGAGCAAGGACCGCATGAAGTTGAAAGGAGGGGCTGAGAATCAGAAAGGGACAGTGGCCATCACGTGTGAGCCCCTCGGATTTAGTGGGAGCAGTGTTGCAGGCACCGTGCACTTTATAAACAGCAAAAGGCTGCTGATCCCCCATGTGGGGAAGAAGGCTCAGTTCCCCCCCCTGCCCCCCCCACTGCCGAGACTGAATGCCCTGAGTGCCTGTTGGGCTTTTGCACCAGCCCGGTGCCTGGCTTGCCTCATCCTGGCCAGCGGGCAGACTCCTTTCCCTTTCTTTCTTTTTTTTTTTTTTTTGTTTTGTTTTTTGTTTTTGTCTTTTTGAGACAGGGTCTCGCTATGCAGTTCAGGTTGGCCTTGAGCTCACTTATGTAACCTAGGCTGGTCTTGAACTTGCAAGGATCCTCCTGCCTCAGCCTCCTGAGTGCTGGGATTACAGGCGTGCGCCTCCATGCCTGGCTCCTTTCCCTTTCCGAGCTCCAGTTACAGCATGGATGTGACGGGGAGGAGAATACCAGTCCTGCCTGGAAGGCTGTCAGGCTCCAATGAAGATCAGAGAACGCGAAGCTCAGGGACCCTAAGCACCAGGGGCAGCCACGGTCCTCAGGAAAGGAAGCATGCGCTACTCGATGGGCAGATGAGCAGGCCATGTCCAGCCTAAAGGGAGATCACGCCGGGGAGACCAGACAAACCCTCACACCCTAAAGGCGGTCACTCAGCCTCCAAAGGGGTGTCCTTGCTCTGAACGTTGCCAAACCAGGTGGGCACCCTGCATCACCGAACCCTCGAAACGCCTGCGGTGTCCTCACCGCGTGAATGCAGACGCAGAAGGTTGGAGAGTGAAGGGACTAACTTGACGTCGCGCAGCTTGGGGAAGGCAAAGCCAGGATGCAAATCAGGGGCCGCCTGATTTCTTTCTCCCGTCCGCAGAGCGCTCTCCAGCTTGACCCTGACGCTAGCTGGATGTGGGACCTTACGGAAGTCACATCTGCCTTCCGAGCCTCCGTTCCCCACTGACTGAGGCAGAAAGCCAGGGGCACGTTAAGTGCAGGAGTGCACGGAGCGTGGGAAGACGCTGTCTATAGCTGAAGAATTATTCGTGGGTGATGCGGAGAGCCCTGGATTTGCAACCTCTGGGCCAGGGTGCCAGGTCTCCACAGAGCTCCCTTACATCACCCTGCTCTTAGGAGAAGCCAGGGAAGCACTTCAGTCAACAGTGTGGCTACCACCTCCCTGGGAGAAGTGATTGGCTCCCATTTTACAGATGGGGAAGCTGAGGCACAGAGCGGGAAGTCTTCCCCTCCCAGAACACAGTGTGTAGCCCAAGGGACCCCCCTGTGCTGCAGACCCAAGCCCCCCAGGGGATGAGCCCCAAGCCACAGGCCAGCACTCAGAGTGCCCCGATGTCCTGTTTGGCTCCAAGGCTGTGGCGGGGGGAAGAGGGGCCCGGCAGCCCCCAGTTCCCTCCCCAGCCTCCTTCCTGGGCTGGAGGCGTCTCTGCTGTGGTGGCCCTTCCTCGCCTGGAGCTCCGTCCCCGCTTCTGGGGAGGACAGGCCTGTGCAGGGCTGGGCAGCGATCAGGGAGGGCTCTGGGGAGCGCAGCGCGTGGGGCTGGGCACGAAGCAGAGCCGTCGTCCTACCCTTTACTCACCTTTGTCAGTGCGCTTGTGAGACATAACGACAGCTTTCACTGGGCATGCGCAGCACACCTTCATTCCTGTTACGGCCCCGCCCCGGCCGTATGTCTTGGTCTCTCTCTTCTTTTTAAACCGCGGAAACAACTTAGACCCAGGAAGGTGCTCAGAGTCTTACAGCAAGACAGGAGCGGAAGCAGGACCTCAGCCGGGGCCTCCTGAGCGCTGGGGCCAGCGACCAGGCCTCGCTGCTCTGTGCTGTGGCTCACGAGGGGCAAAAGCAGGCAAGAGCACTGGAAAATGTGTTGAATGAATGAACGAATGAGTGAATGAGTGAATGAATAAATGAATGCTGAGCCCTTCCTCGGAGGAGCGGCTTCCTACAGGACCAGTCTCTCTAGAATTCGGAATTAACCAGGTGCTCCCTTCCCCAGAGAATTGGGTGCCACCTAAAGGACGCAGGGAGCACTGCAGCCTGGTGGAGTCCCAGGGCTTCCAAGTGACGTCTACCGGGTCTAGCCTCTCCTCGGAAGTCAGGGAGGTTGTGGTCAGGACTGGATTTACAGAACTTCTCTATTTGCACCCATTTACCTATAACAGCCTCGACTTTACCTTTTTTATAGCTGAGTAATGCCCCATTGCATATGCTTATGTCTGGTGATCTGAACGACTAATTTGAAGACAACAATAAGCAACATGACAGCCACTGTGAATTCCTGCCATCTTGTTTGGTGAAGCTCTATGTCGTTCATACATTATTTGTTTTTATTTTTTATTCTCTTTAATGGTTGGATTGATCTTGCATTCTTACATCTGGTAATTTGACCAACTCCGATGGAGATAAAAATATGTAATATAACAACCACCATTAATCGTTTTTGTTCTGAAACTCTGCATCATCTATGGTCGTATCACCCTGAATGCGCCAGATCTCGTCTGAAACTCTGTATCATTCTTACTGTTTCTGCTTTGTTTTGTTTTTGTCTATGTTGCTGGCATTCTGCTGTTGTTCTTTTTTTCTTTTAATTCTCTTTAAAATAAAAAAAAAAGAATATCTAGGAAATGAGGACATTCTTGCAGCAGAATAAGACTTAAAGTAGAATATAATGCATACTTTCCCATGTCTGTGTTTTTAGCTCATTTTGCATTTCCTTTGCTCCTTTCCTGCATCCATGATGTCCTACCTTTAAGCAACGCAGACAGAAAAACAGCTCCACTTCTGCAGTGCTCTCACTGAAAGTACAAATCATCAGACAAAACTGATCTCAGCAACAGAGTAGAATCGGGGGAAAGGAACGATTCTATCCTGTTGCTAATGATCAGACAATTGATGTTCAGACGGAGCTAATCATCAGACAAAACTCCAAGAAAGGAATGTTCTACAAAATAGTTAGCCAGTCATCTTAAAAATGTCCAGGTTGCCCAGGGAGTAGCGCATGCCTGTAATCTAAGTTACTTGGGAGGCTGAAGCAGGAGGACTGCAAGCTGGAGGTCAGCCTGGGCAGATCAGGGAAATAAAATACAGTGAAAAGGACTGGAGAAGTACTTCAGCAGCCCCAGAAAGAAAGGAAGGAAGAGGGAAAGAAAGAAGAAAGAAAGGAAAGGAGGGAGGGAAAAAGTCAAGGTCCCAAATCATATTAAGCCTGAGGCACTGTCCCAGACTGAAGGAAACCATAGAGATGCTCATGATGCTAACACGTGCAGAGTCTCAGACGGGGCCAGGGGATTCAACAGCGATCCGTCCATGTTCATTTCTCCGTGGTGGTGGCTGCGTCAGGACTGGTAGGAGATTCCCCTTGTTTGTCGGGAGTGAACTTGAAGCTGTACAGGTGGGAAAGGCATCCCATCAGCAACTCACTCTCCAGTGGTTCCAGAGAAGACACATGCACCACATCTGCAAGCTTCAAGAAATCAAATTATAAGACACTTACACGCTCCATACGTGCAACTTGCCCAGCTTCAGGAAATCAAATATAACACACGCTGGTGAGGCTGCGGGGGGGAAAGGAACGATTCTGCCCTGTTGCTGAGAATGTAAACTGGTACAACTGCGACGGAAATCAGTGTGGAGATTCCTCACAAAACTAAACTGGAAATTCCATTTGACCCAGCTGTTCCCCTTCTAGGTATCTTCCCCAAAGAGTTAAAGAAAGACATTTTACAGTGATATGTTCATACCCACGTTTATAGCAGCACAACCCAAAATAGTTCAACCTTGGACGCCGCCTATATGTCCATCAACAGATGGATGAATACAGAAAACGTGGCATTACACACGATGGAGTGTCTCCCTGCCATAAAGAGAGATAAACTTCAGTCATTTGTAGGAAAATGGGTGCACCTTGAGACCGTAATGTTAAGTGAAATAAATCAGTTACACAAGCTTAAAGATCACATTTTCTCTTCTGTGAGAAACCCAGAGTGAAAATAAAGAGCAAAATAAAAGACAGAGAGTAGGAAGTAGGGAGATAGAGCACTCTTGGAGGGGAAGGAGATCAGAGATGGAGGGAGGGCACGGATAAGGGACAAAAACAAGGAAGTAAGATGCGTTATGCGCACGTACCAGTCCCCACAAGGAAGGCAAACATCACGGACCGCACATGTGCTGATAGCCTCAATAATTTTAAAGGTAGCACTTTTAAAACATGTAGGGTGCTCGCTTTGCCTGTGGGAAGTACGGTGTTCAATCTCCAGTGCTGAAACATAGGCCAATAAATCACCCTGTGACAGTGTACAGACAGTGATGCCTCCTTCCTCAGCCTGCAATGCTGGGGAAATGGAAGCCGCGATCACGGTAGCATTTTCTGGAGCCTGGCAAAGGATTTTCCCCACCTGCTGCATCTGCGGTCTGAGTACCATTGTCCCCACACCCCAGAGAGGGAAACCGAGGTTCGGGGCGCTGAGCCTGGGCCACCGCGGCTGAGCTTGCAGCCTGCGCTCTCAGACCCCACAGTGCTGCCCTTGGCCCAGGCCTCCCACCCTCTGCCATTTATCAAGACCCAGCTTCTGTTTTAAATTTATTTTTGTCTACAGTGCTGGGGAGCAAGCCCAGGGCCTCGTGCGTGCCAGGCAACTGCTGCACTCTTGCGCTGCACCCTGCGCCCTAGACCCAGCTTTAATGCCACTTCCCGGAGACATCTTCTCCAATGTCCTCCTCACTGGACACGCTGCCTGCCTTCTGGCCTCCCAAAGCCTGGGCTGCAGCCTCCTCGTGGTCCACGGTCCACTCAGCAAGGAAACTTGCAGGCGCCTTCTGTGGGGCCAGCGTCAGGCCAGGATCTGGGCACAAGCTGACAGAAAAAGCAGATGTGGCCTCAGCCCTTGGAGCCATGGTTAGCGGGTGGCAGTGGACGAGTATGCAAACACACACAGGGGACCACAGATGCTGGGGCCCGGGAGGCAGGGGCAGGTGTGTGACTGGAGGGTGCTGGAGTCCTCCGGGGAGGGGAGCACGGGGTGCAGCCTGACTGTGGGGAACCGGCCGGCCGGCAGGGCAGGGACGGGCCACCACCAGCCTCCAGGCCTGGTGCTGGGCGAGGTATGCAGCCAGTCCCATCCTGGCAGCGGCAGGACGCTCCCATGTGACCACCGAGGCCACTTTAAGGAAGCGGATCTTGATCCTGCTGCGAGGGAACCCTAGGGTTGTGAGTTGCAGAGAGGAGGTCGCGAGGTTTACGCCTTTGAAAGCTCACGCAGGCCTGGCTGTGGAGGATCAGAGGGCCAGGAGTGGAAGCAGATGGGACCTTATCGCTAGCTCCTGGCTTTCTGCTCGAGCCCAGGTTTATCTTGGTTTCTGGAGAGCTTCTTGAGGCCAGGGCCGGGCTGCTGTCTCCAAGGAGCCCAGACCTCGGAACCCAGGCTGGCTGTGCGCGGCCTTACCGCGGGGCCGCGTCTCCCACCCTGGCCTCTGTCCCCGGGGACAATCTGGGACACACTCTGCTCTGCCTCCGGGGGCTCTGCGGCCCCGTGGAGGGGGAAATGTTTGACAGAGAAGCGCACGTGTTCTCCAAACAGACCTTGATTCATGTTTCCAGGAGAAACTTGCAAACAGACTTCTGCTGCCTGTATCCGTCAGAGGAGAGAAGGCTCTGTAAACAAAGGCCCACGGGCTGACTCGTCTTCGGCACAGACTTCTTCCTGAGGGTCCCCAGCAGCCCCAGCCCCACCCCTGGCTTCTTGGGGCCACACTGCAGCAGGCCTCTCACTCAAGTCTCAAGAATGCACTGTCCCTTTTCATAGGCAGGAAAACAGGCTCAGAGATGTTGAGTCAGAGATGCCCAAGGTCACACAGTACAGCCAGGTCATCCACCCGGATACTGCAATGGCCAGATGATGTTCTCCCACTGTGTGGTGTCAATAAGATCACAGCAACTCACCCTGGTGGCCACTTCTGTGTCCTAAATGCTCTGTGTTGCAGAGTGACACGTTCAATCCTCATAGCCACTCCGTGGGGTAAGGACGCTTATTCTCCCATTTTTCATATGAGGAAAAGTGAGAGAGATAGAATGAGGCAGAGGAGTGAGTGGGAAAGGTGGGATCTGAGCTAGGCAGGGTGAGTGGGGCCCGTGCACCTGGGCCATGCTGCTGGGCTCTACCTGCGCATCCCGGCCTCCAGGAGCCAGAGCAGGCCTGGCTGTCCAGGTTACCTTACTTCTGAGAGGTGAAGAAACCAAAGACCAAGAGTTCTGGGATCTGTGCCTGCTGCAGCTTCCGGGCAGGGTGGGCAGGAGCCTGGGGTCTTCGGGCTCAGGACAGGAGCTCAGAGGGCTGGGTTCTAATCTCAGAGATGCCACTACCCTACTGTGCTACCTACAACAGGCCACAGCGCCCCCGAGCCTCAGTTTCCCCGTCTACATGGGGGAATGACAATTGCTGGCCTCTCTCACCCCATAGGGCCTGCTGAGCAGGTCGGCAATGGGGGTAGGGGGGTCAGTGAGATTCCTGTTCCTGGAATCAAGGTCCAGGCCGCTCTCCTGTGGGGCTGAGGGCCCCTGGCGTGGGGCTGGGCCAGGCCTCCTCCATCGGGAGACCCCCCACCTTGGGCTCCAGCCCAAATTGCCAGACGCAGGCCTGAGAGGAGGCCGCCCCCCAGGCGGGGGTGACCAGGAGCCAGCCGGCTGGCCATTTGTCCACAGATGGGCGGGCAGATAACAGGCGTCTGGAGATAAGGCAGGGCCTGCTCTCAGTCTGGTGGAGCACCGAGCCCAGCCAGGGTGAGGAGGTGGGGTCCGGTGGTCGAGTACGCAGGGTATCAGGACAGAAACAGGGGGAGCCTGGCCCCCAAAGCCTGGCCAGGAAATCTTCCTGTCACGGGGCTGGGGGCTCCCTCCTTTCTAGGCCCTCTGCTGCCTCCACCAGGACCAAACAGAATAAGGCCAACAAATAAACCCGAACCTTGTACTTTTATCAGAAGGGCTTTCAGCTGGAGAGAGCTCTGGGCCAGCACCGGGGGCCACTGACTCAGTAAGCAGCCTGCATGGGGTCACCACCCAGCTCCGAGCCTCAGGGCATTCCCCGGTGCTGGAAACAGCCAGGTTCCCCTCCCTGGCCTTCCTCCCCACACTAGGAAGATAAATGATAGACGGCTCCGCTGTGAAGTAGGCACTGCGATTCCACTTTGTAGAGGCAGAAACTGAGCAGAGCAGGTTAGATCGTACAGCTCTCGGGCAGCGAGACCAGGATGCAGCCAGGTGACTCAGCTCGAGCCGGGGGCTCTCGCCTGCTTGAAATGTCACTGTCCGTATTAGTGAAGGAGAGAAGAGAACCACAGCTGGAGCCCAGTTTTTAAAATATGCACACTTAGGTTCCTACCTTTACAGATGTGATTGGAAATGTATAGCCATGGAACGACCTTTCGGCCAGTGTAGGACTTGAGATGTGACGACGCTCCCACAAGATTAAATCACCCAGTGACATCCTGGATGTTTGGTTTGTTTATTTATTTATCTGGTCTTTTTGAGACAGGGTCTCGCTATGCAACTCAGGCTGGCCTTGAGCTCACTTTGTAGCCTAGGCAACAATCCTCCTGCCTCAGCCTCCCGAGTGCTGGTATTACAGGAGTGTGCCACCACACCCGGCCAACCGCAGCTGTTTTAGTTTGTGTAGTCTCCCCTGTGTGTCTGCCTCCAGAAGGAATCACTGACAACGCCCTTCTCAGAAGACACCCTTGCCACTGACGGACGCACAAACACGTTCCCAAATGTTCACAGCACTAATTCCCAGAGCCAAACTGGCCCCTGCGTCCCCAAGCTGTGACAACCAAAAATGTCTCCAGATGTGGCCAGTTGTGCCCCAGGTGCAGCCCTGCCCTCCCCCAGCCCCCTGAAAATCGTGGATCTGGAGGGCTGTGAGGAGGAGAGGTGCTCGTGTTCCAAGTCCTATGCTACAAATTTCCCCCGTGCGAGCACGGCACTCTAACATTAGGAAAATCGCCCCTAGAGATGACAAATACAAGTCACGGATGGATGGGGATGAGCAGGAGAATGAGCGAGTGGTTAGGGACCGCAGGAGCCAGAGCACACTCCGGCCTGGGTCCAGGGCAGCATTAGCGGAGCATCAGTCAACCCCGGCATCCTCCTTCCAGAAGAGGAAAGGGAGGCTCAGCCGGGGCCGCACTTGCCCGGGCTCCCTGTGGTCGCAGGGAGACGTGAGAGGCTGGGCTCAGTACGCTGAGCCTAGCTCAGTGGGAAAGGAGGCGTGAACGGCCATCCCAGGAAACTTGCTTGCTGTCGCAGCTGGAGGCTCCTGGGGTGCAGGCCAGAGCTGACACCGAGAAGACCTCCAGGTGACGGAGCCCCAGGCTGAGAAAACTCAGGGATACTCAGGCTGCGGGTGGGACAGTCCACAGGGACAGTGGACACCTTGCTTTTAAGAAAAAACCTCTCCCAAGGATGACTAGAGTAAGGGTGACAGTCCAACCTCACAGAACGCAGGCCATGTGCCCAGGTTGGGGGGGGCACAGCGTAGACGCAGGCTTCACACCTAGGTCCTTTCAGCTCAAAAGCCTGTGCTTTTAGCCTGGATATTCTATGTTAGCCACTAAAAACTGAGTCAGTAGCACTGTTCCCAATAGCCAACAGGCAGAAACAACCAAGGTGGCCACTGACACATGGGTGGATAAACCAAACCTAGTATATGCATACAATGGAATATCATTCACCCCTAAAAAGGAAGGGAATTCTCACACGGGTTTCTACATGGACAAGCTTGCAGGATATTGTGCAAGGTGAAACAACCCTGTCACAAAAGGACAATGACTGTAGGATTCCACTTCTGTGAGGCTCTCAGAACAGCCAAACTCGTAGACGGTAGAATGGTTGAAGCTGGGGGAAGTGGGAAGTTATTATTTCATGGGTGCTGTGTTTCAGTTTTCCAAGATGAAAAGCATTCTAGAGCCTGGTTATACCATGTGATTGTGAATGTGCTCAATGCCGCTGACATCACACTCAAAATGATAGGCAGCTGCCATGGGGAGAGGGGGACATGCCTATAAGGAGATTAAGGAGGCACTCAGGAGGCTGAGGCAGGAAGATTATGAGTTTGAGGCTATCCTGAGCTGCACAGTGAGTTCAAGGCCAGCCTGAACTTTAGAGGGGGACCCTGCCTCAAAAAAACAAAAACAAAAACAACAAAAACAGGATAAGGCAGAAAAAGGATAGGGTGAAGCATTCAGCTTCCCCCAGGGAAATAAACCTACTATGACTCTGGAGTCAGAGTCTGCTACTGAGGTCACACTCCTGCACACCTGGGGAAGCAGAGGTTTGGGAGGAACCGGAGGTCAAAAGGAGCTCAGTGGTTCGGCTGTCCAGTGGGACTGCAGGGCCCCCAGGAGGTCTAGGTAAACTATGCCTGGCTGTGGCAATGCCTCTGCAGCCTGCCTTTGAGGTCTGGTGGCACAGAGGCCATCGGCTGGGAAGAGAAGCAGGATGTGAAAGAGGAGATGCAGGAACCTGCCAGCACCTTGCTGCTGCACGTGGCTTCCCTCTCGCTTCTGTCCAGATCTCTACAAACGCCCCTTCTGGCAATGCTAACCATCCAGGGTACTGTGAAGAGTGCTCTGGGTTTCCAGCTTAGCCAAGATGAGCAAGAACACATCACCCTGGGGCCTTGGGATGATCTGTATGTGGTTAGTTAGAAATAGAGAGGAGGGGCTGGGGATTTAGCTCAGCGGCACAGCGCCTGCCCGGCAAGCGCAAGGTCATGAGTTCGATCCCTGGTACTGGAAAAAAAACAAAAAAAAACCCCAAGCAAACAGAAATAGAGAGGAAACTGGGGATGAGACACATTATTCCTTACTGCAATAAAATACACAGAACATGACATTTGCCATTTTAACCACTTTAAAGTTACACAGTTCAGTGGCATTGAGTCTGTTCACAGCCATGCTTCTCTAGAACTTCTTCATCATCTCAGACCGAAATTCTAGACATGTTATTTTAGGTGTACACACACACACCCACACACACAGACACACACACACATGCACTGCTACTTCTATACACAGAAAATATCTCTGGAAAGATATTTGTGTTAGTTAGCTTTCTATTGCTGTGACAAAATACCTGAGAATAATAATGTGAAAGAAGAAAGGTTTATTTTGAGTTGTGGTTACAGAGGCTTCAGTCCATGGTCAGTTGGCTGTAACACTTTAGGTCTAAGTATCATGGCAGAAGGGTGTGACAGAGAAACCTGCTCAGCTCATGACAGCCGGAAAGCAGTCAAAGAGTCAGAGCAGAAGGAGCCTGGGATAAATATAGTTCTCAAAAACAGGCCCCCATGACCCACTCCCTTCAAGTAAGCCTAAGTTTCTAACACTTCCCAATAATGCTGTCAAATTATGAACCCATTATATAGATTAATTCATTGGTGAAGTTGGAGTCCTCGTGATCCAATCACCTTCTACAAGCTCTACATCTGAACCCCTGCGCATTATGAGGGAACTGTTAGACCCACCACAGTAATATTCAAGAAATTAATACTAGTTATCCCCAGGGAAGGATCCTGGCCAGCAGAGATGGGGCAGAGACTTTCTGTTGGAGACTCACTTGCCATTTTTTATCCTTTTAGACTGCTCCAGCATGAATTTTTGCTTAGTTTTCCCCTTGATGCGGCTCTCAACCTTAAATTCTGATTGCGTTTCGAGAGTATCCTCCCCTCATCCAAATAGATCAGAACCCTGTGGCGGCCTTTTCTCGCCTGCCTCCACAGAAAAGCACAATTGGGCCCGGTGTAAAGAAGGCTGGGCCGTGTAACTCAGTAATTCATGGGGTGGCTCCAGGCAAGCGCCTTCCCTCAGCCTCCAGGTTCCCTCTCTGTAGGGAAAGTCCTGGCATTGGCCGGCGCCTGAAAGCCTACCATGCTCAGATCCTCTGGGATGTCTTGATTCTAATCAAACTTTCAGAATTGCCCCCTGGAGGCTGGGTCTTCCAGGCAGAGGAGGAAGTGGAGAAACGGGGAGATAGAGGGAACTTCCCAGAACTACCTGGAATGATAGCAGTGGAGATAGGAGAAGGACTGAGAGCTCCTAGTTCCCTTCCAGCCAGCCGAGGACAAAGCTTCAGAAACGGAAGCAGCTCGGAAATCCTGGGACACCTCTGGCTTTTTTGTGATCCCCATTTTGTTTCTTCCTAGGTACATTAAAATGCACTCCTGTTAAAATAACAAATGCGCACTTTGCGGGGTGTAAAATCACTGAGATCACCGCACCCCGAGAAACGACCTGGTCAAACATGAGACAGTGAGTCTGGTGGGGAAGGCGGTAAGGACAGCTTGGATTTTGCCTGTAGTCAGAGCTCCACTCAGACATCAGTTCTTCCGGTACGTGGCAAGTACTACAGGAGTGTTCGCTACAATTACAACTATTAGTGTATACTTCAAACAAAATTATTATACACTATGCAATGTAAAACAAAATAGAGCTGGTTTTTTGAGTTTAAAAAACAAACCTATGATACATACCATATGAGACAGAGTATCTCCAACAAAGCCCAGGAGACAGTGTAAGAGTAGCTGCTCCAGGGAAAGGAGTGAAGGCCCAGGGGGGTAGCATAGGGGGATCCGCATGACATTCTCTGCTGTATAAATTGCTTGACTGTTAGACTTTACAGATGCATAGCTTTTAGAAAAAAAGACTTCCAGGCAGAGAAGGACCAATACAGCATGATCTCAGCCCTGTGTGGGATCTGAAAAGGCTGGGCTCGTGAAAGTTGGGAGGAGCTGAGTAGTTACCAGAGGCTGGGGTGGGGGTGCAGGGAGGTACCTCTGTGGGCACAAAGTCACAGCTGGGTGGGAGGAACATGTTCTGCTGTGCTCTTGCATGGAAAGTTGATAGATGTTTATTCTGATTTGTTTTTGGTCTTTGTTTGTTTGTTTTGAGATTGGGTCTCCTTATGTTGTTCAGGCTGGCCCTGAACTCACTATGTAGCTTAGGCTGTCCTTGAACTTGTGGCAATCCCCTTGCCTCAGCCTCTCAAGTGCTGGGATTACACCCTTGTTTACTCTGACTTGAGCATTACATGATGTATAATGCACCAAAGTGTCACACGGTACCCCATAAATATGTATCATTTTTAGGTGTCAGTTTATTTTTTAAAAATTTATATGTAAGGTAATTGATTCAATTAAAATTGCTAATGTGCTAAAAAAAATAGGCTGATTCCAGGTCTGGGGCAGAAAATATGCAGTTGATCATGGAACGCCTTACAATTAAGATTAAAGAAGGTTTCTGACTCCTAACACTCACTAAAGACGGGAGGGACTAAAAGAAGTATAACAAGGACAAATAATTGCGATAACTTTATTGTTCATGAGGACACAAATGCACACATCACTGGCCACCTCTGGGGGTGCTGGTTTGGGCTGAATGCACACATAGACCCACTTCTTGGTCCTTTTTGTTCTTCCTTGAATCTACAGAACATGTAGCTCCTCCTATTAGGGGGTGGGGTTGCTTCCCTCCCTTGAGAGAACCAAATGCTTATTGCTGGATGCCACTGAGCTTTGGAGTGCCCTGTTACTCGGTGGTAGCTGACTGATATAGACTGATATAGATATGATCACGGTACTATAATTTGCTTACAGAAAAAAGCTCCTTTAGAAGCTTGACACCCTCACATTTAGACATGTGATATATGTTGTGTTCTTTTTCCTGTGTAGAAAAAAGGCAAGCCTCTACATTTTAGAACCACATGCAAAAATCCTTGCAAAATTTAAAAATTAATAGACTGTAAGAGGAAATGTGGCCATATGTCAATCCATGAAGGCTGTTTTGAGTTTATGAAAATCTCGGTGTCCCTGAGACACCTGTCTTCTCTCTGGGACTGATTCTGACTTTAGCGGGTCTGAAGCTCTGGAGTGTCACAGTTAGAGACACTGAATGGTACTGGCTAGGGTCCTCACGTGGGAAGTCTGTGGTCCAGAGGAAAACAGCACCACCAGAGCTCTCTCAGAGCTGTCTCTCCCGGGATCCTAAGGCCCCTGCCATCTCCCTGTCCATGGTTATTTCCTCTGCTTCCCAGGTCACATCCCTGCCCCCGCCTAGAAAAAGCCAGAGTTACCCAATGGACTCAGGGAAATGTCTCTCAGTCTTTACCCTCTGGCTGTGCAAACCTCAGGGGGCCCATCCGGGTTCCTGAGGGCCTGGTAGAGACACAGGACTTTCAGTCCAAGATGAAGAGATATGGAGGAAGAGCTGCCCTTCATCACAGGTCCCATTGCAGCCTGTTGCCATCCTCTGCTCCCCTAGACCTCATGGAACCCAGACCATCACAGCAGCCCGTCTCCCCCACCATCCTGGGCTCTTACCACCGGCTCCTCCCTGCTGGAAGGCCATGCCAACCCCATGCGGCAGCAGGAGCCAAAGGCCTCCCAGCTTCAGGGACCCAAGGAGATTTTCAAAGCCTCTGGGTTGTCAGGGTCCATCTCTGCAACCCACCTCCCAAGCTAAAAACTGGACTTAGCTGCCCTGCCCTACCCTTCCTCTGCCTGCTGGGCGAGCCACCTCCCCCGCAGGTTGGAGCAGGGCCCTCATTTTCTATGGCCACGCAGTTTAGGGTTCACAACTACTCTGCGTGGTATTCCCTGACCTCTGCACAGCCAACGCACTCACTTCCAGCTCTCTGTTCAAACACTGTCTCACTGCAAACCTGAACACATGATGCTAAACAAAAGCAGCCAGTCACCAGAGACCACCCACTGCAGGACCCTGTGGCAGAAATGCCCAGCACAGGCAAGTCCGAGGAGGCCACAGCGAGCCAGAGGCTGCTAGCGGGCAGCGGGGCAGGACGGCTGATGGGGACAGGGTTCTTTGGGGGATGATGAGCATATTCTGGAATTACATTGTGGTGATGGTTACACAGCTCTGTGGACAGATTCAAAGTGCCTGAACTGTAGACTTTCAGAGGGTGAGCTGTATGGTCTGCGACTTACATCACAACAAAGGTGCTTTTAAAAAGCCAGAAAAGAAAAGAAACAAAAGCAGTCATATCGCGGAAGCTTTCCCTGGCCATTGTATTGGGAACTTTGCCCTCTCTGCTTTCCACACTCAGCCTCCTTCTGCTTCTCTATTCTGTTTCTTCTACCCTCACTAGGCACGCCATGCGTGGCGTGCTTGTTTATCTCTCCCTCCTGCCCTCGAGCAGTAGCAGGAGTGTTTTCTGTCTTGCTGCCCACTGGCCTCTCAGTGCCAGAACAACAGCTGACATGTTGTAGGTACCGATAAGTAGTTATCGAACTTGTTCCCCTTGTGGATCACATAGTAAGGTTTCCCTGTGGTTGTGTCCTACCTGGGAAAATGCCTTTTAAACATATCTGGACAAAAATGCCACGGTGACTCTGCTTTGATCATCGATTTGTCTCCCTCGCTCCTAGTCTCCACCACCCACCCACGTCTGCCCTGGTCCACGGGGCGAGTCTCTTCCCTGCCCTTCCGAACCTGCTCTCTGCATCCCTCACTGGAACAACCTGACGCCGGGCTCCCCACCTCCCCCCGCCTCCTGCACACCTGGCCCTCCCTCCTCTCCACCCAGAGAGGGTCTGGGGATGCAGCTCCGGTGTGATCCAGGGCATCCCTTCTTTCCCTCTCCCTCCCACCCTCCCTCCTTTCCTGTGGCGCTGGGGAACGAATGGCCTTCTTTACACCCTTGAGCGGCTTCCCCATCTCAGGCTGAAGTCCAAAGCCTTTGAGCTGGGGGGAGGGGGGGCAGCTGCCATCCTCATCTCAAGAGCGCTTCCTGTCGGTCTCCAAAGCTTCGGTTACACTGACTGGGTGCCTCGTGCTCCCCGAGTCCCAAGGTCCCCACCAGCAACAAGGAGTTTGGCTTGCTCCCCAAGGTTTTCTCAGGCCTGGGGTGCATGTCTACGCCACCCTGCTCACAGTCCAGGCCCCAAGCGGGATTCTTGGGAGTCAGGCTGCCAGAGGACTGGGGAGATCACAGCTGCTGCCCACCCCAAAACACCTTTGCCCCTGGGACTAGAAGAGCCCCTGGGATGTAGCCCTGCTACTAGCCAGGCCGGATTCCTGGGGATCCCCTCCTGTACCACTCAGCTGCCTCAGGCTGAAAGGAAGCTGGTGGCTTCTGCCTCTGATCTGATGGGGCCTTCAGCTGTCTGGGCCTCAGTTTCCCCAGCCCTGACCTTCCTGTTGTCTAGGGAAGACTACCTCAGGGGACTTCTAGGATACTCAAGGGTTGTCATGGTGACAGGCCAACCAGTTCATTTTCAGAGGCATCTGCAGGGCTCCTGGAGCCCACCAGGCGGGCGCTGGTGCCTGGGGTGGGGCTGGGGTGAGGTTGCATGTGGAGGGAATTCCCTCAGCCACATGTGGAGGGAATGTGCCGGCCTGCAGACAGGAGCAGGCCAGGTCGGGTTGCGAATCTGGTTAATGCCTCCGTGCATTAGGCCTGCTGCCTGATGACAGGGTTTTTTGTTTAATCGGAGGCATAAGAAAACAGTAACATCTGTCGGCACCAGGAGCAGCGGGTGCTGCGTGCTGCAGCGTGGCAGGGAGACGTGGGGTGGCGGGCCTGCGGCCTGGGCTCTGCCACGCTGTGGGCGTCGCTGAGCGGGTCCCTTCTTCTCTGTGGACATCCGTCTTGCCACCAGCGACGAGCAGCTGCTGGGGTTACGGCTGGCGACTCCGAGTGTGGGCACAGGGCACCTGTGGCAGAAGTTAGAGCGCTGGCTCTGGCTCGGTGCTGACTCCCAGCCCTGCCCAGCTCCTCTGGCCCGAAACCTCCAGGGAAAGAGGCTCGTCCATCTGCAGGCGTGTCTGGAGAGTGACCTGGCAGGATCTGCACCATGGGGTGACAGCCCTGAGAGTCCAAAACGCTTGGTGCACGGTTCCGTCCATGGCAAATGGCGGGCGTTTTCAGGAGCCTCAAGTCAGCGGGGCGGGCACCGAAGTGTCCATGATGTAATTCTGATAACTTCAATGTTTTGTTTTTTTTTTTAAATTCATGAGCACTTGCTCACAGTTTTCTACAGCGACAATTTAAGAAAAGGAAGCACATAGCAATAAAATTGGAAGACGGGTCACAGGGATGAGGAAAATGTCTCCATACTTTGGACAACAGACAGTCTTCTAACTAGGCACTCATGTGATTTTTTTTAAACTGTTGTCTTATTTATATGGCTTTCACATTAAAACAGTGCATGGCCAGGAATTTAGCGCAGCGGCACCGTGCCTGCCTGGTGAGCATAAGGTCCTGAATTTAATTCCTGGCTAAAAAAAAAAAAAAAGTAAATAAATAAAAAATAAAACAGTACAATAGGGTTACTAAGGCCAAGAAAGCAGAACACAAATGAGCTCCCGGGGAACTTTACTATCCAACCCCTACCCATGCCCACCTCTGAAGTAACTGACGTTAGCAGCCAATGGGGCCCGTCACACTCAGACCGAACTCTGGACTAGCAGGGACAGTGTGGCTTTTGGGTGTTGTTTTTATTGAAACCAAATCAATTTGTACACTACCTTGCAACTTGTGGTACTCTCTGGACAACGATATCGATATCCTCAGGAGAGAAAACTCTCATTTCTTCTTCGATTTGTTCAATAAATACAGATGTTTCCTGACTTCTGTTTCCAGGTTTTTGTTTTGTTTTTTGGTACCTGGAATTGAACTCAGGACCTTATGATTGCCAGGCAGGCACTTCTGCCACTGAGCTACATCCCCAGCCCATTCCCTGACTTCTGATGAGTCCATCTGCAGTGCTTCATCTTCCCACGGGTGGTATGAGAGCCATATGCACGCATGCTTTCCGGGTTTGAATCATGATCTTTTCCCGAGCCGATGAGGTATGCTATGAGACTCTCTCAAGGTGCCTGGTAGTGGCAGGGAGCTGCAACCCTACAATGACAATGACAGCGGCTGTGTCACCAAGCTGGGATTTTCAGCAGGCTAGGTGTATTAAATGTGTTAAAAATTTTTATCATTACTGTATGCTTTTGATCCATAATAATTATGTTCATCTGGGGGAGTTAATGCAATTTTACTTACAATCCTTTCAACTTAGGATGGGTTTCATCAGGGTTTTGCCCATCATGAGTGCAGGAAGGTCTGCAACTGTTTATTTATTTATTTTTTCCTTGCTTCTCTAAACAGAAATGAATAAAAATACAAGCAACTGGGGCTGGGGATTTAGCTCAGTGGTAAAAGCGCCTGCCCAGCAAGCGCAAGGTCATGAGTTTGATTCCTGGTACCGGAAGAAAAACAAAAAATAATAAAAATTAAAAAAAAAAAATACCAGCAACTTAGTTAAGTTAGTGTTCTGGTTCAGAACTTTAACTGGACCATTCCATGCTCACCACCCCCCTCCAACACGCAGGCGCACGCACGCGCTCCTGTGTGCATTCATGCACACACAGGTCACAGGCGCCTGGCCTCTCTCTCTTTGCATTGTCAGGCAGCAAGGAGTCTCACCTCATAAAGCCTTGCTTCCTTCACGGGCAGAGCACGGACCTCAGTCGCCGTGGGCTCTCAGCAGCGCAGGGCTGGCCACACCCTGAGAACTGGGACCTTGCTTTCTAGGGGAGCAGCCACAGAGAAGGGTCCCCCGGGCCAGCCCGTCTTTAGGCTCTGGAGGTGGGTTCTGACGATTTGGGGCAAGGGCCGCTTTAGCTTTCGCACACCACCACATCACCAAAACCTCTAGCCCAGAGCTGCCAGATGAGGCCACGTCCGGCCGCAGATGGGTTGGGCTGGGCTCAGTGAGCACCAAAAATGTGTTTTAAGTTAAAACATTTAAAATGGGAGATTTGATATAATAACCCAGACTCCTGGTGTGTCCTGAAAGCTCGCAGCGTTTGGCAGCTGTGGGCCCAAATTCCCAAAGGGCCACACTGGCCCGGCCGGAAGCCGATGCTCCTTTCAGAAAGGACACCGCCCTTCAGCACGACCCGGCCCCGCCCGGCTCGCTCCGGGCAGTGACAGCCCCAGCCCTGCGCCCACAGGCCTGTGATTCACAAGAAGGAAGTGCTGGGTGGGGAGCTGTCTTGTGGGTCCACCCGGGTGAGGACAGGGGTCCCGGGAGGACACTGGACAGTCCCTTCATCGGCCAAAATATGCTCCAAGTCCTCCCTATGTGACAGGAAGTGACAACACAATCATGACTAATAGCACTACAGCTTACCGAGTGCTAATTACAAGAGGCCCCCAGCAAAGCAATCCCCTTGCAGGGCCTCACTTAATCCTCCCAACAGTCCTTGCTTGGCATTGCGGTCTCCATTGACCTGATGAAGAAACAGGCTCCGAGAGCTTGGAACACTTGCCCAATTGACACCTTTAGACGGTGGTGGAGCCTGAATTCCTGACATATTCCACAGCGCAAGGACTCAGCCCGGACTCAGCCCACAGGCCCCACTGCCTCGGGAGAAAGAGTGGTCTGCTCCCTGCGCACTAACCTAATACACAGGAGGTACTGGGGAGCGTTGTAGCCCATAGCAGCTTGTGTTTCCTGCAGGGATCGCACACAACCTGGATAAAAACATCGCTTTGCAGTTAAAACAGACCTGACCTGAAGCCCATCACATAGTATGAAACCTGTTACTAGGTGTGTTGCCAAAGGCCAACAGCAATCTCTCTCTGCGTCTCAGCTTTCTCCTCTGTGAAATGGGAGGGACAATAACACCTGGTGCTTAGGGTGATTGGAGGATGGAGAGACTGCATTTAAGTGCCGTATCTACAGAGTTATTTGTTGGCAGGCATCAGTCACAGTCTGGCTAAAATGTCAGGAAGAAGGGATGCTGTGGGGCAGAAGAACATGGACTACTTAGAGGATTTCAAGAAAAGCAGCAAGGACGGGGCTGCCCAGGAGCCAAGACAGCAGGAACCGTGGACAGCCGTGTTGGAAAGCCACTCCTGACCAAGAAGCTGGCAACTTCTGCATCCTTCCTTCCTCAGGGCAATGTCCTGACCGGCGGGCCTGCGCTGGGTCACATTCCTACCCGGCGTATGTCAGGTTGGCTGGGAGTAAGCTGGGGAGAAGAGGATGCAGGAGATGGTGCTGGGAAGAGCTGCTCAAAGATGTGATTTCCAGAGGAATTGGTCTCAGGCTGCTCCCCCCAGAGCTCTGGAACATGGCTTGGCTTGCCTGGAGGAGAGGGGCCAGGGCGTGTTGTAATCCTCAGCCACCAATCCCAGGTCACTCTCGGGGAAGAGGTGCACCTTCTCAGGCAGCTCCGGGTAAATCACTTTGAGCCGTGCCAGAAGGAAGGGGCAGCTGTGAGCTGTTACTGTCCAGCCAGCCAACACTGAAGCTCACACCCGAGAGCGCCTGCTACCCTGCCCACTCCTGATTTGTCTTAAGAGGCCGGCACACAGTGGGGGAGTGCGATTACCCAAAAAGACGTCAGGGTGCTCTCTGCAGGCGAAGGTGAAATGGACAAAGAAAGCTGTAAAAACAACAACACCACCAAAAAACAATATTCACCACATCAGGTTAGCCCGAAGAGTGTCCTTCGAGAACATCAAATTAATGGTGGCTGTGAATATAAGAGGGACAGGATATCAAAGGGGAACGTGGGCTGAGAAGCCAAGAATCAACAGATGCCGCATTCCAGAGTGAGGCGCAAGGTCTCGGCACGGTATTTACAAGGCAGACAAAACCCGGCTATCCCCAAACTCTTACCTGTGCTATGAGTGGGTTCTAAAGGGTCGGAAGTCATTGGGAATGGAGGGGGAAAAACAGCTCTGCTCTTGCCCCATGATGTGCATTAACTCAGTTCATCCTCTCTCAAGCCTAGGAGGTGGGTTCTGAGGTCCAACACCCGCTGAACAGATCGCAGAGGCATAGAGAGGTGAAGTCACTTGCTCAGTTAGTCCTGGGTGAGTCAGGATTCCAGTCCCAAAAGTGACTCCAGACCCAGAGCGCTGAGGCTCTGCCTCAAGGCCTGCAGATGTTTTAGAAAGAGCACCTGGGGTTGAAGGGTGGGACGGGAAGAACCCTTCCAAGCCTGTGGGTCTCCGCCATGAGCCAAGGCAGAACCATGGCCAGTGAGGGCCACATGGAGTTGGCCAGGATTTCCTGGGTGGGAAGACTCAGAAATTACTCAGCTAACCTCCTCCTGCTTACAGATGCGGACGCTGAGGCTCAGCAAGTCAAGAGCTCCAAGCCCCCAGGACAGGTGGCTAGCGTGTCAGCCTGGCTTGGATCTACGCGTGACTCAGAGACAGAAAGGGATTAGAAAATGTTAACAGTGCTTCCTGGGAATAATGAGATATTCTAAAAGAGAAGACTTTAAAGTGGGCATATCCTTAGATTCATCGAGGACTTTGTCCTAAAGAATATGCATGCAAAGACAGATAATAGGGTAAATAAAAGTGATTGCAAAAAAATTCCAAGAATGGAGTATTGGTTAAGTAAATTATGATTTATTTAATTAAAGAATATCCTGCAATCTTATAAGAAAAAAAATCATGTTGTATGTTAGGAGATATATGTGTGTGTATATATATATATATATATATTTTTTTTTTTTTTTTTTCTTCTTCTTCTTCTTTTTGTGGTGTTAAGGATCAAACCTAGAGTCTTACACATGCAAAACAAGGGCTATACCACTGAGCCACCCCCCAGCCCAGGCCAGTAGTTCTTAATCTTAGATCTGGCAATGAGTTTCAGGGGGCTGTGAACCTCCTAAAATTGTGGGTGTGACATGGAATGTGAGTTTCTTCTGGGAAGTAGATCTATAGTGGGCTTAAGATTCTATCAGTGATCTGTGACTAAAAGAGAGTAGAAAACTACTATCAGAAAATGATATTAAAAAAATCATTTTATTTTAAAAGTTGGATGGAAGAATATCAGCAATATGTGTCTACTCCCACATTACGCTGGAGCGAACCCAAGACGCGGTTTTACCTAAGTCAGGCGTAATGGTGCACACCTGTCATTCTAGCATTCTGGGGGCTGAGACAGGAGGATTACAAGTGTGAACCCAGGTTGGGCAAATTAGCAAGACGCTGTCTCAAAAATAAATAAATAAATAAATAAATAAATAAAAAGAACTGGGATTGTAGTTCAGTGCAAAAGCATTGAGTCCAATCCCTAGTACTGGAAAGAAAGAGAGAGAGAGAGAGAGAGAGAGAGAGAGAGAGAAGAAAGAAAGGAGGGGGAAAGAAAGGAAGAAATGATTCTTTTTTTTTTCAAACACCATACATGCAATGTCATTGTCACATCTAAAAAAAACCTAATGATAGTTAATAATCTTTATTTTCATCAATACCCAGGTAATGTGAATAATATTCATGAATGCTCAGCCCACTGATAAACGAGAAAACCGTAAAGGGTAGTCTGTGAACACGCTCTGGGAGCATGCACGTCATAATGTTAACAAAGTCATCTGGGTGTTGTAGGATGTGGATGCTTTTTTCTCTTTTCCAAGTTCTCTGTGCTGCCTTTTGTGTTAAAAAAATAATGCACATGGCAGAATAAGACAGCAGAGTTCTTTTAAAAAGTCTGAATCCTATGAGTCAGCATCCAGCTTCCAAGAGCTTGTCCTGTTCCACTCAGAGGTGGGGAAGATGCAGGCACCGGGGGAAGTTAGGGGTCTCAGCCAGCCTGCTCGGGCAAGGGAGCTATGAAGGGTGGCTGGGGCTCCCACTGCCTCCCCAGCCTTTGGGGAGGGGACATAAAAGCAGAGGTTCTGGGACATCTCTCAGCCTCTGGTCCCTGAAGTCCTGCCACCTCCACCCTCTTACCTTCCCACCTTTATCAAGCCTCACACGCTGGGGGCACTTTGCTTTTGGAGTTGACAGACCAAACGAAACAGAGGCGGTGGCAGATAACCCGGGCTCATTCTTGCCACACGTAGGGCTGTTGGCTTGTCGGGCCTGGAAGAGAAGGCGTCTTGTTTCCCCAACACATTCCACAGTCATGTCCCGCAGGCTACCAGGCCTCCAGCCCAGATCTCACAGCCCCCAGGACTTTCAGGGCTGAGACAAAAAGGGAATGAAAGACCCGACATTGTTCGCATTGCTGTGCGACTCTTTCCAAAATCCCAGCTGTGCTGCGTGACCTTGGGCAAGTCCCTCCACTCCCTGAGCCTCTGCTTCTGCACAGAGGTGGGAATCAGTGTGGGCTAGATAGTCTCTGAAACTCCTATTCCCCTCCCAACACCCATCCCTGGCTTCTTTTAGAGTTTCTAAATTTATCAGAAGTAACAAGCAAATCTAGCACATCTCCCTCTAAATATCAGCCTGGGATCCCAGGGCTGCCACAGTTTGGAGACCAGGTGAAACCTTCCCGACGAAGAGAACATGAGTTAGACATTTTCACTAAAGGCTTAGCGCATGTGCGTGCACTTGAAAGAAAAGTTTCATGCAAGAACACCCATGAGGGCTGGCCTTAGCCTAGCGGTTCCTCCCGACTTCCCTTCTAATCATGTGGCCTGGTGGCTGACCACTAGTGCCCTGCTTCGAGACCCGCGGGCGCTCTCCAGTCCTTTAAAAAAAAAAAAAAAGAACACCCACGAGATGCACCCCGATATTTTCTATTCTATTCTTGAAAAAAATCTGATTCCAATCTGTTCAAGTGTTTTCATAATCCATGCAGTGACCATCAGATGCACTTTGCAAAACATTCAGTTCACAAAGCTATGCCTCTATTTAGATGAACCACTTGGAATGTTCTTCAAATGCAGGCTCTGATTCAGCAGTTTGAGATGGGGCCAGGATTGCGCATTTCCAAAGAGCGCCTTAGGTGATGCAGATGGCTCTTAGAAAACAGGTGTCCCAGACCCGCTTTGTTCGGTCCATCCACTCTTACTTGTGGGGCTAGTTTTTCTCATGCTCTCTTCCTCCTCCCATAAATTAATTTGGAGAATCAGTGGTTCAAGTCTGCTCCTTACCAGCTGGAGAGCTGTTAATTAAACAAGTTAAATTCCCTGTGCCTAGTTTTCATTACCTGAAAAATGAGGGTGACAACTCCACTTTTCTGATAGAGTACTTTTGAGGAGAGATGAGATAATCCCTGCAAATATTCACTACCCTGCCTGGCATACAATGAGTGTCCAGTAAGTGGTGTCCTACTGCCAAAGTGGCCTTGTCCTAAGTGCTTTCTCTAATTGGCTGTCTCCTCTCATAGGAATTATATTTGAGGTTGTATATGGAGTTCGTGCGCATGAATTTATTTTTTTAATTATAAAAATTAAAATTGTGGTAAGCGCCAGAACTCTGGGACGCTGAGGCAGGGAGATACAAGTTTGAGATCAGCCTGGACAATTTAGCTGTTTAGTGTCTGTTTAGCTCAGTGGGAGGGCCTTGGGTTCAAACCCCAGCATCAAAAACCATATGATAATAAGAAAGAAAAAAAAGAGAGAGTGAAAAAATTACAATTATGGGCTAGGGATTTGGCTCAGTGGTGCAGGGCTTGTAAGATACAGCCAGGCATGGTGGCACATGCCTATAATGCCAGCACCTGGGAGGCTGAGGCGGGAGGATTGCAAGTTTGAGTCCAGCCTGGGCAGCTTAGAGATTTAGCAAGAACCTCTCTCAAAATAAAAAATAAAAAGTGCTGAGGAGATTGCTCAGTGTGATGGCCCTGGGTTCAATCACCAGTACTGAAAGAAAAAACAAAAAGCAAAATACAAAAACTTTCAGTAAATTTGGAAAATTAAGAAAGGCAAAAATATCCATAGTGCCATTGGCCTAATGCAAGAATAAATTCCCAACACCAAAAAAAGCGCATGTGGAGAAGAGAGGGAGGAAGGGAATCTAATACAACAATGATTATTTTGAATGTCTTCCTTTTCTTCCTTTTCTTTTTTTTTCCTGGATTGAACACAGGCCCTGAGCTTTATCCCAGCCCTATTTTCCCCCTTCGTATGTGTGTTTCACAGAGCCGTAATAGCCCAGTATGTCTAATCTTGTGTTCTGGGTCCTGATGCCCTCAGCATGTCCAGTATGTCCTGATTAACATAGCTCACATTCATCTTCTCCCTGAAAGTTTGTTCTAGAAGGATAAGTGGGCATGGGTATAATTTCTGGTACCAAGGATGCAAATCTTGAATCATTCCAAAGAACTTGGCCTACACAGTGGCAGCAGTGGTTATAGATGCAGGACTTAGCACCATACAAATGGCAGAGTCCTGCCAGGAATAGAGCTCAGCTGCATAGGGCCCGCCTGGCAAGTGCAAGATCCTGAGTTCGATTCCCGGTACTATATGACAGAGTCCTATAAATGTGTCACCGTCAAGGTAGGATAGTCCCTGGGGTGCAGGGGTCTCATATGACAGTGCTGAGACCAGGAAGCACACTTTCCCTTACAAAGGAGGCAGCAGGGAGAGAATCTATTTTAGTTCCATTTTGCCAACTTGGCCAAGACTTTAAAAATTGCTGAAGATGATGTAAACAAAAAATTAGCCAATCAAGTGTAAATTGTAGTAGACACAACTAGACAAACAGTTGTTAGATCCCAGCACAGGAAAAGGGTATGAAATAACAAACTGGAGACACCTAAAAATCTGGAGTTCAGTGAACCATAATGTGTCAGTGTTAGTCTCTTAGTTTTGCTAAGTTCCTATAGTTAGGTTTGCTGGTAACATTAGGGGAGCTAATGGCAAAGGGGTACAGAAACTCTGTGTTATCTTTTGTCTAGAATAATTCCAAAATAAAGTTTACTGAATGTGCATGCACTTTATATGAGTTATAGCTCAGTAAAGCCATTCCCCAAAATGTATTCACAATGATCCCAGCGGTGGGTATGCGCCTTGAGCACCTGCCATGTACAGCCGTGCTCCTGGAAGGTCCTCCTCCGCCTGTCATCCCTGAGCACCCAGCGGGTGCAGCTCTGCCCTTTGATTGACTTCTGGTGAGGGTACTGCCGGGAGCATCTGTTCAAGACTGTCTGTGTTAGGTAAGTTACCCTTCTTTTATTTACTCAGTCCACAAATAAGCACTGGATAATTTCTATGTGCAAGTGCTGTGCTGGGCCCTGGAGGTGATCTTTGAATAGAACAGATTTTGCTACTTTCCTTGTGGGGTTTGTAACCTCAGGATTAGCATGTGCATGCCACTATTAAAGCTGAACTTAGGCTGGACATGGTGGCGCATGCCTGTAATCCCAGCAGTTGGGAGGCTGAGGCAGGAAGATCAGTGCAAGTTCAAGGCCAGCCTGGACTACACATAGGGAGCTCAAGGCCAGCCTGGACTATGTAGTGAGATCCTGTCTCAACCCCCTCTCAAAAAATAAAATAAGTCAGCTGCTAAAAAAAACCCCTGGACTTAGCACACAGTATTTCGTGCTAAGGGAATAAAACAGCACATTGGGTGCAAGTTCATATGTTTTAATTGTTACCAATGAATTTATTTAGTAGTAGCAAATAAATTATAATAAATAATAATATTTATTGTAAATTTGAGATGTAGCTAGTGGTATAGTACTTGCCTAGCATATATGAGGCCCTGGGTTCCATCCCCAACACTGCGAAAACCAAACTAAACAAATACATAAAACAATAAAGTCCAGGTATAGTGGCACACACCTGTAATCCCAGCATTCAGGAAGCTGAGGCAGGAGGATTGTTGTGAGTTCGAGACCACCCTGGGCTAAAGCGAGCTCAAGGCCAGCCTGAACTGCATAGTGAGACCCTATCTCAAAAAGACAAAAAAAAAAAACCTTGTATATATCACAACTATTTTGTTTTAGAAATAA
>NW_004955408.1:8823595-8863239 GCF_000276665.1 Chinchilla lanigera | reverse complement strand
ATAATATTTATTGTAAATTTGAGATGTAGCTAGTGGTATAGTACTTGCCTAGCATATATGAGGCCCTGGTTCCATCCCCAACACTGCGAAAACCAAACTAAACAAATACATAAAACTATAAAGTCCAGGTATAGTGGCACACACCTGTAATTCCAGCACTCAGGAGGCTGAGGCAGGAGGATTGTTGCCATTAGCTCCCCTAATGTTACCAGCAAACCTAACTATAGGGACTTAGCAAAACTAAAAGACTAACACTGACACAGTACGGTTCACTAAACTCCAGGTTTTTAGGTGTCTCCAGTTTGTTATTTCGTACCCTTTTTCTGTGCTGGGATCTAACAAGTGTTTGTCTAGTTGTGTCTACTACAATTTACACTTGGGCTAAAGTGAGCTCAAGGCCCAACTGAACTGCATAGCGAGACCCTGTCTCAAAAAGACAAAAGAAGCCTTGTATATATCACAACTATTTTGTTTTAGATATAAAGCAAAAATATATAACTATTTTTATTTATGATCATATACAACTTTTATATTTTACATATATAAAATATACCTAATGTTATAATTTATTGTTGTTACATACTGTTGCTATGTTGTTATAGAATTTAAAATATTTCTAGCATTTTAATTATCCTGGCTCTTCAAACACACACACACACACACAACTGCAGTAGTTGAAAGCAAGGACTTTTACTCAGGAGGCTGAAGCAGGAGAATTGCAAGTTCTAGTCCACCCCAGGCAACTTAATGAGACTCTTTCTCAAAAAATAAAAAGGGGGCTGGAGGTGTAACTCACTTTGAGGCCCTGGGTTCCTTCCCAGTACTGCAGAACAAAGCAGCAACAACACACAAGAACTTTGGCTTTAGGAAGACCTGGGTTCGAATCCTATTTTTTAGTGCCCTGTCTGAACACTACTGGACCTTAAAAGAGAAACATATTAAAAGGGGTGGCGGGGCTGGGGATTTAGCTCAGCGGCAAAGCGCCTGCCTGGCAAATGCAAGGTCGTGAGTTCGGTTCCCGGTGCCGGAGAAAAACCAAAAAAAAAAAAAATAAATAAAAGGGGTGGCAAGTAGTCAAGGCTCAAGTAGCTGCCCTTAGCATGTTGCCATGGGTGGAGAGCGCCCTGCCTCAAAGTTTCAGGAAGGAGTTACACATCTGAGAACTGAAATCACCTAACTGTCTTATTTCTGGTGTCTGTGCAATTTTGCTGTAGTCGGGCAAGATCTGCACCCACCCATCTTTTGGGTTCTAGGTGGGGACTGCGCGGCTCATTTCCAACCCAGGGGATGGCTGGGCCGCCTCGGGCCAAGGCAACTCCAAACTAACATCCGACAGAGCAGGCAGAGAGCTGTCAGATCAAGTGACAAGACGGGGAGAAGAAACATTCGCGTTTAAATGTCAAGAACCCAAGTGACAAATACATCTGAGTTTGTGCAATTAGTTTTTTTTCTCTTAGAGCAGAAAATGATAAATCGAGCATTAGGGTTTGCAGTGACTTTAGAAATCATCTAAGGCCACAGGTTCATTTAACCAATTATTTCTTCCCATGAACAGTCTTAGGAAGCTCTATTTTGTGCCAGAAATGCACTGTGCTAGTGGCACGGCAGGAGAAGCACAGCCCTTCTTCGGGGAAAGTTCAGATTAGAGGGTAAAACCCCAGCCCAGGGAGCCTAAGCAGCTTGCTGAGCTCAAGGACATCTTAACTGTCTTCCAATGTTTTCCTATATTGACTTATTCTTTCATAATAGACATGTATCACACACATATGTATGTATGCATATGAACTTTGCTGGTGCCACATAGCTAACAAGAAAACTCCTTTTTCTTTTTTGAAACAAGGTCTCCCTGTGTAGTTCAGGCTCACTTTCAACTCATTATGTAGTCTAGGCTGGCCTTGAATTTGAGGCAATCTTCCTGTCTCAGCCTCCTGAATATAAGCTTCAGCAGAAAAAAAAATAATTCTAGTAAGTAAAGAGGTCAAGTACTTGTTTGAGTGCCTGTTGCATCTATACAAGTCAGATTCTCAAAGTGTGGTCCCTGCAGCAGACCCTTCTGTGAGTTTTATGGAAAATGCAGACCCCTTGCCCACGCCTCACCTGCAGGTGTTTGAAACCTGCTCCCCAGGACACCATGACACCATGACACCCACTGAACGTGGAGAACTAACATTAGGATGATTCTCATGTGGCAAAGAAGGCAGCAATGATTTTTTTTTTTTTTTTAAAAAGGCCTGGAACAAACCAATTTATCATTTACCTTTTACTGAAATAAAGTCAACTTCTACCTTTGCTGCCTCTTGCCTCTGTGCCACAGCTAACTGCACCCCTTATGTGGCTTTAACAGGTGCTGTAAATCAGCTTGGGGTGGGAGAGCCCAGTGCCTGAGAGGGGAGGGGAGGGGCCTTTTCCATCCCCCAAACCAGAATGCAAAAGCAGTGGCGGCCTTTCCCTCAGAAAGCAGCCGGGCAGAGGAGATAGCTCCACCGCACAGCCGTACTGGCAAGCGCAAGGTCCTGAGTTCAATTCCCTGTACCAGGAAAACAAAACAAAACAAAAAAAACAAGCAGCCCGGAGCTTGGAGCCTGAGAGTCCCTCCCTCTCTGCAGTCCCCGCTCCTAGCTGCCTGCTTGCTGTGGGTTGTAGGTTGCGTAACAGCCCTTTCCGGGCCCTACAAATCACGGCCCTGTCCTAATTCTTAAGCAGGCGCCCTTTACATTGGCCAGTCCCACAGCCCTCCGCATTTGTAACCTCTCTCTTTCCCAGGTTATCATCATCTGTCAGATCTGAAGTTAAACAGCAAAAAACATGTCAGGTGCGTGGCTGGGAGAGACACTTGGCTGTTTATGAGAAATATTCCATTACAATCTGACGCAGAATGTTAGGATGCATCTGCCAGCCCCAGGCTCCACCGGTCTCCCCGGGCTCAGCGAGGGTCTCCTTCCCCGAAAGCGAGCTGATTAGTGTGTGGTTCCGACCGATGTTTATTCCCTCTGGCTCCGCGGCAAACACCCTTGGAAAAACCTGGCTCCGTGGATGCCTGGTCGCCTGGTACATTCAGTTTCATTCAATTAGGATACCCAGTTTGAGATATAATGAGTTTTGTCGAGCTCAGTAGACTGATTGGTCTTTGTACACATGTACAGAAAGATTTGATTTCCTCTGCGGAATTTATGGCAGGGGAGAAGAGGTAATTAAATTAATTTCTGCTCTGGTTTCTGGGGCTTTCCTTTCTGTTCTCTCTTCTGCCACCTTTGTTACTTTTTTTTTAAATAGACTTTTGGGGGGGGCCTTGCTTGCATGGGAGAAAATAAATTTAATAACTGCCAGCAGTTGGTTTGAGTTTGGAGCCGGGTTGCACTGTGACTTTGCTTCACGTTCTGGGTGGGTTTCAGGAAGCTAATGAGAACAGTCTTGCGTCCCCTGGTGTGTGTGGGTGAGGTGACGCGAATGTCGCCGTGTCTAGGGAGAATTTCATGGAAGAACGCTGCCGGCGGACAAGAGGACTAGAGACTCAGTTTCCTGAGTTTGCATGGTAGCCACACCGCCTTCCGTTCCAAAGCCAAGGCCCTTTTATTCCCAAGCTCAACTTTTTAATGAAGAACTTTCCTGGTTCGACCAGAGAGACAAAGAAGACCCCCGAGAGACTTAGAAATTCAATGGAAAAAGTGGGGGAAAAAAACCCCAAACACTTCACTTCTCTCCCAAAGGACTGGCGAGCCTGCCAACTCCTCAGCAAGGCCAGAGCTAAGCATTTTGCCAGTGTCGATCCTAAATCCCCTTTTTTGTTTTTCTCTTTTAAAGTGTGTTTACAATTGACCATTATGGGAAAGATGACGGATGTAGCCTGGCCCCGTTTAAAATAATAAGACTAATCATGATACAGTTTCTTTCCTGCAGACTTCTAAAAGCCTGCAGAAGGAAGGGGTGCAGAGCCAGGACGTCTCACCAGTGAGTGGAGGGTGCTGCTCGCTCCCTCTCCTGCACCCCACGGAGCCACTGAACCTCAGACAGTGAAGACTTACCCCATTCCACCTCCGGCTCCAAGCGCGGTGTAGAGTTCTGCTCATCAGCAGTGCTGGAAAATGTGTGGATCCTCGTCTCTTAGAGCAGGGTCACTTTAGACCCGGAGAACTAAGCCCCAAGGAGGAAGGGCACATCCCTCCTGCACCCTCAGCCCCACATTTTAAGGGTGGGATGGTGGAAGGGGAGCCTTCCAACCGCTCACCATTTCTGACACATTCTTCCTTACATCAGTTCTTTATCTCCCAGGCAGACTAGGTTGATCCGACTGGTTTTCTCTAAGGAAATTTATTGCATTTCTTTGAACTAAATGCTACTGTGTATAGATCACTTCTGGCCGGTGGTGGCTTAGGGCTCGGCCGAGATGGGCGGACTTGGAGCCAGACAGTGCGGGTGGAGCTGCCGGTGGAGGCAGACCAGACTTACACTGGACCTCGGGCCCGGGCTCGAGCTGTGGCCCTCACTCACTCCTTTGCCTACTCTGGAAGAAAGAGCAACAGAGTTTTGAATGCACCCTCAAATTCACTCTTGGAGACAGTGGCTGGCTTAGGGCGCAGAGCCCTGCTCCCCGAGGGAGACTGCCTGAGAGGTGCAGATCCCCGATAGGAAAGACAGAGCTGGGCTGGGTGCGAGCCCTTGGCAGGTCTAGCTCTAGTCTGCAGGGGTCAGGTGCTGGGTTCCTCCTCACTGTATGGGTGGGGAAGAGCTTCAGCTCATCCTCCGACCTCTGGGAGACAGTAACCCTGCTGCTTGTTTATGACGGCCTCCCAGGCCTATCTCCCCAGGACTGTCACTAGCAAGGACCCTTAGTCTCTGTGCCAGCTTCATCGTCCTTGGGGACTTACTTCCTGCTCCAGACTTCCCGGTCCCTCAGCTGGGGTTGGCTGACAGCAGGATCCAGGTGACAGGTGAAACAGATTGATTCATTTGCTGCGAAATTCAGGTTACACTGAAAAAGGAAGAAAAGAATCCCCAACTTGAGAAGCAATGGTCAGACAGGCCCTAATGGGAGATAAACCTCTTAGCGTAAAACAGTTGCACGCTATGGATCCGGGGCTCAAGGATGGTGACTAGGGTGGAGCAACTAACAAAAAACACAAAACCCACCCACCTAACACATGAGGTGCGGCCCGAGCCCTGAAGGCATCACGCATCGCCTGAGATCAGAGACTCTAAGATGACCGGAAGGAGACTGCCTGAAAGCAACGGAATTGGGTTAAGCCAAGCAGAGGCACATCCACCTGCCTGCTGGCCAAGTGGATGGGGAGGAGACGTCCCGGTGTTGAGGGGACCTGGCCAGGCGCTGCGGGGCCGGTAGGGGAGGGGATGTCCAGCACCTTTTGATTTAGGACCGTGGAGATCCCATAAATTTGGGGGCTGCTTTCACCAAAACCGTGAGTTACGATTTTTCAAATAAATACATTTTCCAATCAGACAGGGTTCTGTTTAGGTTGAACGCTTCCCGAAGCAGACATCTCTCCGTTCGGAAAATACACAGAGGAGGGAACGGAGCCGGGACAAAGCTCAGACGACATAAAAAGGAGTGTAAACACGTTGTCATTTACGGACTTCGGAAGAGAAAGGGAAAAGGGAGGGAGACAGAAAACGGGGGAGAAAAACACGTACATGTTTAATTCTCCCTTGAATCCTCAGGTCCCTGCAGGGAGGAAAGACACGGAAAATTTAATATTCTTTTTCCATAGGCTTGATTTATGTTCCTCATTAGACAAAGGGCAGCAGCAGGTTTACCTTAAATAGATTTTGCATTTTTGAGGTGTTACAAATCTAAGCAGGGACGAGGTCCCCCACCCCCACGCACGCTCCCTCTCAGGTTCCCCCCCTCAGGTTTTCCTTACATCCAGTGCAGCAGTGCGGGCCAGGATGGATCGCTTCACTCCCGGCGGGTCTTGGGTTGCTACTGTGTCCTTGGGTCAGTCCTTTCCCGCGCTCTGGCCTCTTTGGCCATCTCTAAAACTGGAGGACTGCACAAGGACTCCGAGGTCCCGTTGCACACAAAACCACTCAAATGCCAGAAGCGCCAAGAAACGCACCCCGCCCCCCAGCAAATAGGTCAAAGGCATGAGGGGCTCAGATCCTTTCTGGCTGCACCACGCCCCGCAGAGAAGGAAGAACAAGGGGCACACAGGCTGCCGGCGGCCCCAGGACTCCTGTGGAGGTCTGGGCTGTCCCACTGCTCTGGCCCTCTTGGGCCACTTGGTTCTTTCAGGGGCGGCCCTCCTGCCTGGCCCATTTGCGATCTAGAGCAGAAGCTGGTCTTAACCGGAGCTCGCGGCTTTCCCCAGTAAATCGGTGGGGGTAAGCGGCTTCCTATTCTAATAGTTTCCAAGAGAAACTGACCCCCTGCCTCTCTTCCTGGCCCCCGACTGACTGTCCTCCAGCTCCCAGCAACAGACTAGGCCAGGCTGGAAAGCCCTAGACCCTCTGTAGCTATGGCAGAGAAATGTTTAAGGGATTTGCCGGCTCAAACTGCGGGGTAAATGGCCCGCGGGCTGATTTATGGCGCGTTACTTTGCGACGCGATTCCCCAAGACAGCGGGAATATTTTACACCGTGCTAATATAAACAGGCGGCCGGCCGGGTCCTTTTTATGGAGTTCCTGTAATTACCCGGACCCTGACAGGTCCTTGATTTACTGCCCTATTTAGATAAGGGGTCCAGTGCAGGGATCGCCGGTGGCGTCAAGGTCACAGGACGCGGTGGTGGGGAGCAGGTTTGGCGGTAGGCGTCGGGGCCTGCAGAACCAGGGTGAGGGGAGAAAGGGGTGAGGCTGGAGAGGGAGCCTGCCCTCACTCCAGAGCAGCTAAGGTACAGGGTTCCATTGCACAGATGGGGTAACTGAGGCCAGAGTCCTCAGAGTCGTTTAGCAAGGGAAATGGGGGTCAGGAGGGGACCTGGAACCAGAATCCAGGTCTCTGGGAATGCAATCCTCCTACCTGGGGTTGCTCTGTCTCCTCTATCTCCAGCTTTGTGGCAGCTGAATGCTGCAGGGTAGGTGGGAAAGGGAAGGACCCCAGCTGGGCATTAATGGGAACGGGACAGGGCCAGGAGAAGCCAGCGGCCTGGCCTCTTCTCCCTAGGAGGGGTTTCCAATGGTGTGGCTGCGTGGAATTCATTTCTTCTTGGGAAATTCGTACTCCGAACAGCAGACCCATCTTCAAATGGGGCTACCTTTAGCATTCTGAGTATTCCCCACACCAGTCCACTTCCTTTTACACCAGTCCTCTGTGCTGGGTGGGTATTACTGTCCCCCAGAGGACGAGAAAGAGCGGACGAGAAACAGAAGGTTTGCACAGAGAGGAATGGTAGTGCCCATTTCAACTGCTCTGCTTGCTCTCTTGAGAAGTCCTGTAACACAGTTGTTTAACCAATACTTGCTTACGATCTCTTCTCCGGGAACTGGAGTGAGAGGTCCTGCCTGGCCTCCCCAGCACAATTTGGGGAAGAACTGAGAAGACTGCATGGAAAATTCTGAGAGCCAAAATTGCTGAAGCCACTCACTAGGTGAGCAAGGCAGGTGTGGGGCACTGCAGAGGACCGTGGGACTGGCCAGCAGGACCCCAGGCTCTCCGGCCCCTGGTGCTTGGGCTGGAGGAGGAATCCTCCCTTTGGGGCCCAAGGGCAGAGGAGCCAGGGTGAGTCCACATAACAGTGGAGGTCAGTCCTATCTCCTTTTCCTGCAAATGGGGAAACTGAGGCTCAGGGCTGGAAAGGAGCAAAGTAAGGTTCTAGACAGGGCTCGAATTGAACTGGAAGCCACAGGTCTTGCCTGCCAGCCAAAAATATTTTTGGTCAAACTCCCAGGTCCAAGAGCTCCCTTTATCGTATAGCCCGGGGGGTGGGGGAGCAGAGAACACACTCACTGGGTCCTGTGGCCCTGGAGCTCTGCGCACTCCTCATGCACCCGAGCCTGTCTGGCTTTGAAAGCACTTTGGAGACTGGGTCGCTCTAGCATCTTACTGCCTGGGGTGACACTGCTTTCAGCCCAGCAAGTCCCTTCAGGCTGTGCTCCCAGGGAGGGCACATAGAACAGATTTCAGGGGGGCAAAGGGTAGGGGCAGGGCTATCCCAGGCATTGGTGGCAGGGACAGCAGGCCTCCTCTGCATTCATGGGGTGGTTGGTGCCAGGCAGTCCTGGGGGCCTCTCGAGGTAGGTGTGGGACTGGGGCCCCCCAGTCTGGTGAACATCTCTCACTAGACTAACCAGCTGGTTATCTGGAAGGCATATGCAGCGCTGAGGCATCTCTGTAATGTCAGGAAAGGCACAGGGACGCATGTGGGGGTGGGGTGGGGTGGGAGCTATGTGTTTCTACGTGGGTAGCAGTGTGCTCCTGAGTTAGTCATTGTGGGTGCGGTGATACTGTACACGCTATTGTGCAACTTCACTTTTAAGGATTGAGAATGTGACTGCATAGGTAAGGCTGAGATTGTCAAGTAAATGTGTGAAATTTGTGTGCCTATGTGTAATGTGGCTACCTGTGTCCACTTTGGAGCACCTGTGCCTATATAATAATGCTGTGTGGTGAGTTCTTTTTCTTCTGCATACCGGGGATTGAATCCAGGGCTTTCACGCTGAGCTACATCCCTAACCCTTTATTATTATTATTATTTTGAGACAGAGTTTCACTAAGTCACTAAATTGCCCAGGCTTGGCTCCAATTTGCAATTCTCCTGTCTCAGCCTCCCAGAGTGAGTGCTGGCACTAGAGGCAGTTGCCACCAAACCTGCATCTGGCTTGTTTTTTGAGACTCAGCCTCAATACATTGCCCGGCTGGTGTCTAATCAAATTCTTGGACTGAAGTGATCCTCCTGCCTTGGCCTCCTGAACGGCCTCTGATACTACACATGGGCACAATCGCACCCCAGCGGTATGATGAGTTTTGGGGCATCTGTGCTGTGAGTACAATGGTGGGAAGTTGTAAGAAAATGCAAACTTTTTGCAGGGCTGTGTAATTGTGACAGGAGGACTATGTCATCCGCGTACATTTAGAATTTCTGTGCCCAAGCTGTGGGACTTGGTCCTCGTGCATGCCAGAGGGTAGGGATGGGAGTGGCTCTGTGTGCCACATCTGAAGCTGGGGCCAGCAGCACTGGGGTTGGTCACCCACCCACCATGGGTGACAGAGGCACTGTGCAAACCCTGGGGGGGGCGTGGGTGTTGAGATACTGTGTGTACTGGGCGTGTGTCTTGCTGTGGGATGCATGGACTTTGGCGTACTACGGGAATACTTGGGCTTCTGAGGATGCCGAGGGGTGGCAAGTTATGTTCGTGGACACACCCATGTGTGACCGTAGGGCTTCCTACAGGGGCTGCTGAAGACCCGGCTTGGATTAGGGCAAAGGCGGGGTGTGTGTTGAGGACTGAGGCCCCGCTCCACAACTCCACAGCATAATTACTGTAGTCTCTCTACCTTACTTGCAAACGCTCACTCAAGAGCGCCTCCAGGCTGGGAGCTGCCTCTGAATCGGGCGCCGGGTGCTCCCTCCCTGCAAGCCTCCGGCTCCGCGCTGGGCCCAACCCCAGTGCTGCTGGCGCCAGGCGCCGGCAAGGGCGGCGGATTTGCAGCCAGCCTCAGGCGGGAAACCAGGACCTCCCTGGGCCGCCCCGCCACCTCCAGCACCTCCAGGATCCCCAGCCCCAGCAAGCTCCCACAGGTGGAGGCAGCCAGCTCAGACCTGGGCAACTGTCCCCTTCCTTTCTATAGCCCTCCCCTCTTCCATGGACCCCCCAAAGTATGTGTGTCCACAGAAGCACTCACACCCGGTGCGTGGACAGCCTCTCACTCTTGCATTCCTGGGGTTTTACAAATTATCTCTATCACCGCAGAGTACACCTCTGCTCCGCATGCTTTCCCACTGCTGGGCCCCGAGGGAAATTGTTATCCTGCCTGGACCTCACTTTCCCTATCTGCACAGGGAGAGAGCTGGGCTTTCTCCCTTTGCTTTTGCACTGGTGACTGCCGACCATCTCATCCTCACAGAAAAGCAATTTTTGTGTGAGTGGATAAATAATGATTTGCCCTCTAAAAACCATTCCCGAAATCTCCTGCACCCTTACCTCAACATTGCCTTTGAGAGATCGGAACTTTTCCTCTACCCCACCTAGGGGAGAGGTCTGGCTGGGAAAGGTTGTCAGCTCTGACACCCCCAGGTATATGGACATCTGCTAACAAGGTAACCTAAGGAAAAGTGACAACAGTCCCAGCCAGAAATGTGGCCACCCTCGGATTCCCAGGTTCTTACTGGACCCCTGGGAAATCCTCCTCCCCACCATGGAGAGAATGGGACCACAGGAAAGGGCCCAGCCCAAGGGGAAGCAGAGGAGGGCTGGCAGCCCCATGGCCCCTTCCAGGGTGGGTATGAGGCGCTCCACAGTGCCTTGCTCCACCCGGGAGCCTCCCCCATGCGGTATAGGCTTGGCTCCTTCTACAGGTTTTCCCCAAGGTGGGAGCCTCTGGGACAGTGTCTTCACAGAATCTAGCATTCGCAGGGTGACATCTGGATAGAGGGCCCAGCATAGCCTTGTCGCCGGCGCTCCCCCAGGGTCCTGCGGTGGACACACAGCGGTTAGACGCCTGAGGGCCAGCCTTTACATCAGCTGGCCCGCTGGCCTTTTGACTGGATCAGGCGCCTGGGAAGAGAAAAGAGCAGATCTCAGGTCCTGGAGCCCGGAACAAACCGGTAAAGGCCCGGAGGCTTGGAGTCCGAGCCCGACCGGCCCCCACTCCCACCTGGTCAGTAAGCTTCCCTGCTGGTCAGCAGCGGTCGGCCAGACTGAGGACGATTGTTGAGAATCGGCTGGGGTATCACAGGGTATATGCCAGAAGGGGCAGACGACTAAAGGGTGGGCGGAGGTGTAGGCGAGGCACACGGAGGCCTTTCCTGCCTCCCCGAGCACAGCCTTGGGGCCCTGGACTGGGAGCGGCCGGAGCCCTTCCTGTGAATTCTGCGAGTCTAGAAACAAGGACCGTTGTTTTCTCCCTTCCTCTCCAGGTCTCAGTTCCCTTATCTGTAAAATCAAGAGGTGGACTTAGGCGAAGGCTTTCTTTGCTCCTTGCTGATTCTAGATTATTTTCCTTGGATCCACAGGGGTGGGTCAGCGGCAGCCCGGGCCAGGGGCCGCCCGTGTCACCGGTGAGTGGCCCCGCCCCCCGGCGGAACGCCCCTAGGCTGGCCGCGTCGGAGGCGGGGCCTCTCCCTTCGCCCCGCGGCCCGCAGTCCGTGGCTCCTCTGTAGAACCCGGGCCTGCCGCCCCTCTTCCTCCTCCCGCCCCCCTGCCATTGGCTCCAGGGAGAGTTTGACATCAAGGCTGTGGCCTTATATAAGCCAGGCCCTGAAGGGGAGTCCGCAGAAGGGTTAAACGGGTCTTGGGACGCCAGCGTCCCGGCCGCCCGCGACTGAGCGCGCAGTGCCATCTTCAGGCCTGCCCAGGACTCCCCGAAAGCCGGCGCCCAGCACCGCGCGGCCCGGGAGCCCACGGGTGGCCCCGGTGGTCTGTGGGGGCGCATGGGGCGGCGCTAATCGGGCTGGCGGCGCAGGCCAGGAGCCTCTCCAACATGAACCTCGTGGGCAGCTACGCACACCATCACCACCACCACCACCACCCACACCCCGCGCACCCCATGCTCCACGAGCCCTTCCTCTTCGGCCCGGCCTCCCGCTGTCACCAGGAGCGGCCCTACTTCCAGAGCTGGCTGCTGAGCCCGGCGGACGCCGCCCCGGACTTCCCGGCAGGCGGGCCGCCACCCGCAGCCGCTGTGGCCGCCGCTGCCTACGGTCCCGATGCCAGGCCTGGCCAGAGCCCGGGGCGGCTGGAGGGGCTCGGGGGCCGCCTGGGCCGGCGGAAAGGCTCAGGACCCAAGAAGGAGCGCAGACGCACGGAGAGCATTAACAGCGCGTTCGCCGAGCTGCGCGAGTGCATCCCCAACGTGCCGGCGGACACCAAGCTCTCCAAGATCAAGACCCTGCGCCTGGCCACCAGCTACATCGCCTATCTGATGGACGTGCTGGCCAAGGACGCACAGGCTGGCGACCCCGAGGCCTTCAAGGCTGAACTCAAGAAGGCCGACGGGAGCCGGGAGAGCAAGCGGAAAAGGGAGCTGGTGAGTCGGGCCTGCAGGCGACAGCCCAGGGTGCGGGCGGGGCGGCAGGGCAGGCAGTGGCGGGGCCCTGTGCTCGAGTGTGCGGTCTGGAAGGGTGCGGGGCGTTGTGAGATGCTCACAGTGTGAGAGTGCGTGCGCAGAGGGAGGCGGATTCACGGCTGAATTAGCCGTGAGTGGGAGAGTGCTTGTAAGGCCGAGAGAACAGAGAATCTCTACGCTTTCCCGAGGCTCTGGGGCTCTCTCTAGGAGCTCACTGAAAGCCTCGGTCCCAAGAAGGTGCCCCTTTGGCTCCGAATTAGGAGGAGGCGCGCCCCAGCCCTAACCCATTCTCCTGGAAGCCAGGTTAGCAATACGAGTAGGAGTCCGTGGTTTTAGCTTGCTTGAATGTGTTTGAGCGCAGGGCCCAGTGACTGCATTCAAGGGGCCTTTTTGGGCGAGGGTTGTCTACTTTCATTACTGTACAGGTAGGGAGACTGAGGCCCTGGGTGTGTCAAAGCAGGAGACGTGCAGTGGCGGTTGGACGGGGCAGGTCTTCAGCCAGAGTTCACAGCGTTTGCCGCCAGCTCCACTGCTCAAGGGCTGGGTTTACGGGCAACCTCCGTGGTTTTGTCGGTGACGGAGCACGAGCCTCTGTTGGCTTCGGAGTCCCCACTCGGGCTCTTTGGATCCTCTCCGCTTAGGGTGATTCTAACCTAGAGCTCTGGGCGGCAGGACCTGGGGCGCCGTGATTTCCGGGCGGGCGAAAGTGCGCGCTCTGAGCCCAGCGCGCCTGCAGTGAAATACGGCAAGCTCACTGGGGACGCGGACAAAGACAGACAGGCCTTGGGTCTCTAAGCCACTGCCCTGGGCTCGGGAAGCGCCTCTTTGAAAGTAATTGTAGGGCGCATCCCGAGGCCCCACGCGGCGCTGCCTCCCATAAGTTGGGCCTCCGGGTGGCTGCTCCAGGAGCCGGGAAGGAGGCCTCCAGGCCAGGCTAGTTCCTTCCTCCTTCGTCCAGCCCTCTGAGGCTCCCAGCGGCGGCTTCAGCGGACCCAGCCCTGTGTCGAAGCTACGTGCGAACCCAGGGAAGTTGGTGGGGTGTGCAGGTAGAGGGAACAGGTCCACGAGCTGGCGAAGAGTTGATTCCCACCCGTTGAGGCTGCCAGCTCCCTGTGGTCTCCCCGAGGTGCCCTAAAGCCAACCCTGCGCTCATCGGTTTCACCAGATCCAGAAAATTCTTGTTACCAAACCTCCCCAAGATCCGCATCCCATCCCACTTCCCAGGAACTTAGCGCATAAAGGCAAATTTACGAGCCTGTTTGCCTGTTTCGCAAACAGAAATCCCTCACTTATTTAAAGACTGGAAGTCAACTGCTTTCCACGCTTCCCCCCACCCGCGAGCCGGGTGAATCGGAGCAGAACGATTTAAACCTGTTCCCTCTCGCCTCTTTTCCCGTGTGTCTGGCAGCCGCAGCAGCACGAAGGCTTTCCTCCTGCCCTGGGCCCAAGCGAGAAGAGGATTAAAGGGCGCACCGGCTGGCCGCAGCAAGTCTGGGCGCTGGAGCTAAACCAGTGAGCCGAGACCCGCGTGAGGACCTGGCCCCGGCTGGCCGACCCGAGCCCGGGACGAGAGGAAGGCGGTGGCTAAGGCCGGGCTCTGGGCTCCCGAGGCTCTTGCCGGATCGCGCGCAGCCTCTGCCCAGCGCTGGCCGGCCGCCGGCTGCAACCACACACTTGGATCGCACGTGCAATGTCCTTTGAAATGGTTTTAAAATACATTAAGAGAAAGAGAAGTTTATATATATATATATATGTATATCTCTATTTCCTCTGAGGGCGACTCTTGGGAGGCACGACGCAGGACGGAGGGACCGCGGAACCCAAGCGCCCGAAGATCCTTCCAACCCTGCTGCGCCGAATTCAGAATCCCCAAGCGCCACCCTCGCTCTGCTCTCCGGCTCTTTCTCCCCCCACCCTTTGCGTCAGAACCCCCAGGCGCCTTTTTGGATGGAAATGCAATAAGAGGAATCAATAGTTTTCCACCAGGGAGAGAGAACCAAAAGCAGCGAGAGGGAGGGCTGACTTTTGCTGTTCCTTTAAAACTGCAGTGTTTTAATTTTATTTGGATCGCTGCGCTTCCTACCTAGTCCCGCTCTCTCTCTCTTTTCCTCCCTCCCTCTCTGTCTCCCCCCACCCTCTTTCTCCCCTCCTTTCTAAATAAAAACTGTCCCCAGTGTTGCAAAGTTTTTGTGTATTTAAACTACCTACCAAGCCTGTTTTGCTCAGGTGTTTGTCTCCCGGGCCCACCCCTTTTCTACCTCAGATCTGTAAGACCACTCACCGCCCTCCCTTTGCCAAAGCAGCATCTATGCTCTTGACTAATAAAAAGTTTTCTGAACCCTTGGAAACCCGCGTGGTGTCTCTGCCAGCGTCCCGCCGGGCTCTGCGGATCTTGTTCGGTGGCAGCCTGCGTTCCCGCCTTTCTCGCGTTGATAACCGCCAAACCAAACTGCGAATCAAGTCGAGGGACCGAGGCAGAGATCGGATTTGCTCCTGGAACGAAGAGTAGCGTTCTTAGACTGAAACATCAGGACGGACTAATTTACTTGAGCAGCAGGAAACGAGGAGAAAAGGACCTACAGGTTTGTCCGGGTGGGTGCAGAGGTTTGTGGGGCGGGCGCAGCTCGGCGCGTACCCTGGTGTCTGCGAACTGACCGGGGCTCCTGGGGAGGGGAAAGAGGCCATCGCACAAGCCTGTGCCGTTCTGGGGTCGGAGGAGGGCGACGCGCCGGGGAGCGCATCGGTGTCCGGGAGATTCGGAACGCGTACGTGCGTGAGTGACTGTACGGCAGCTCCTTCGCGGTCTGCTCTGCACAGCTCCGGGCGCGGGGAGGCGCGCAGCCCGTCTTAGCGGCGTTGCTTCACAAGGGAGGAAAGTCAGCCTGTGAGTGTTTATGGTTAAAGTGAGGCATTTAGGTTTCTCTAGCAACACAGCGCCCAACAGGTATTTTTGAGCGCGCGGTGGTTTGTGCAGGGGGCCAAAGGGGTGAGTTGCTGGCGCTGGTCGGGGGAGCCGGCCAGGGGTCCTCGCGCGCGCGCCCGCCGCTGGGCGCGCATCTGCTCACCTGGGGCGGCGCACGCGCGCGGTTACGGTCCCCGGGAAAGAATATCGGACCGTCGGTTTTATTTGAGCGCAGCCGAGCGCTAGGCGCTGCGCTGAGCGCTTTTATGTCCCCTAGCAGCCCCCAGGCCCCCTGCAGGCGACGCAGCTGTGCGGAGGAGGCGGAGGGCGCGCGGGTCTCCAGGCGCGGTCGGGGTCCCCGACAGTTTGAGCTCTGACTTGCGGACCAGAAAGGAGACCCAGGCAGCTCCGGGGCAGGGTCCCCCGCGGCCCCAGGCCGGCCCTAGGCCCCTCTTCCCCGCCTTGGGGTGAATATGGGGCCCCATTAGTCCTGGCTGTAAACACCGTAGCAGGGCCTGAGAGGCCACGCGGGCCTTTCCGGACGCGAAGGAGTTAATAAAAGGTGTTTTATGGACGCAAGGAAAAGGTGGGGGAGGTGTGAGCTGCTCCCTACTCTCGCCCCCCTACTTTTTTCTTTTTTCCCTCTCGCCACCCGCCGCTAGATCAAACAGGCCCGCGATTTAACTAGAGCAACACCTCGAGGTAATGAGCCGGCCCGACGCACCCCTGCCCCGGCCTCCAAAAGGGGCCGGAGGCCCCTAGGCCTCTGGGGAGGCGCAGAAAGAAAAACCGAGGGTTCTTTAGCTTTTTAACTTCCACGAGCTGGGAATCCTTTTGGAAATGCTAGCAGGCGTAGGGAAACGGAGCCAGGCAGCAAGGGGCTGGAGGGCCCAGGAGAGGGAGGGCTAGATTCGAACCCGGGACCCAGTTCAGCGCGTGCATGAACCTCTGGCTGTGCACGGGGCCCAGCTCGCGCTATTTTTAGCATGGTGAAGTATCCTAGGCACGGGAGGAATGCGCACCCTCGTCCTGCTTTCCTAGGGCCAGGAGGAGAGGGGTACCTACCCAGGGGCACCGCCGAGTGGGGCACCAAAAGGCCTCTTCAGAAAACCCCATCCAGCTGGCCCCAAACCCTCTTTGCGCACAGAGCGGGCAGACCCCGCAGTCCTGTCTCCATTAAGTCTTGTCCCATTCTCAGACCCTGAATCTGCACCTGAGACGGAGCAGATGCCCTTGGAGGGGATCGCTTGGTACTGTCCCACCTCCCCAAGTCCACGAACACCCGCGCCGCATTCCCCGCGCCCAGTCCACAGCAGGAAAAGCCGAGCGGGAGAGGGGTGCGGGCTGCTCCGGGGCGCCCAGACCCGTCTCCCCAGGGTCTCCAGGCTGGGTGCAGCGCTGCCAGTCACGTCTCCGCGCTCACCCTTGCTCAGCCCGCCTCCTTTGCAAATTTCATCAGCGCTTCATACTTACTCTCTGATTCTCCATCCAGGTTTCAACACAGCTGTTCACACACCTCAGACCGGTTGTGGCAGAAGCAGTGCTACTACTATTACTATTATTATTATTTCAAATTAAGTACACTATCTTTTAAAATAGAAAAAACGAAATGGCCATGAACTTAACAAACTGCATGAATATTTCATAAATAAAAGGGTCACTGACCCTGCAAGGATTTAACTACAGAACTATCGGGCTAAAGAGTGAAAAATAGAAAAAGACACTATCCGTTTTGATTAGAGAACTGGTTAAATAAATGTATCAGGACAGTGGATTATTACACAGCCATTAGAAAAAAATGTGGGAATTGATGTGAAATTTGCCCATGATGTATGAGGTGGGGGGAAATGCTTCCCACCATACTAAACACTGCCCGTCGTGACCTCCTTTGATATAAAAGTGTAAGTCAGTATCATTCATTGAGAAAATGTGGAAGAGCATTCATCAAAACATTTACACCTCTACCTCTGACTTCTGGGAGTAAGAGTGATTTTTACTTTTCCTCTTGCTTCGCTATATTTTTCTAATTTTTTTTTTACAGTGAATAAATATTACTTTGGGGATAAAAATTAAGCCACAATTTCCTTCTGATTTCTCCGACTGCCAGCACACTTTCAACACTACCCACAGCTGGGCTGGGGATGTAGCTCATCGGCACAAGCGTCTACCTGGCAAGCCCAAGTTCGTGAGTTTGATTCCTGGTCAAAAACAAAAAAACAACACTACCTACAGTTTATTCAACGTAAATACAGTTTATTAACAACGTAATACAGTTTATTAACAACAACAACAACACTACCTACAGTTTATTCAACGTAAATACAGTTTATTAACAACGTAATACAGTTTATTAACAACAACAACAACACTACCTACAGTTTATTCAACGTAAATTTTTTGAGTGACTTCCATGGGTTAGGCACTGTGGGTATGAGTATAGGAAATGAGAGAAGGTACTAATACAGATCAGTGGTTAACATAAGAGTTCTGATTCCTTCCACACAGCAAATGTGTCTTTTTCTTAGATTGTAAATTGGTGAATAATGAAACAACTAAAAAGATAAAGCAAACTGATGATATCCCTGGCATGCATTTTTTCATATTATCCTCACAAGAGTTCTGCGAAGTCAGTATTCAGGTGGCTGCAGCTGAGAGGCGAAGGATCTCGTTCAAGGTCACATAGATGTATGTAGATGGTAAAGGCAGGTTGAGGGTGGGTCAAAGTGCAGATCTGGCTGACTTCAGAGACCTGGCTTTTCTTTACAACTTGGAGCACCTCCATGGGGGGGTGCGTGTGTGTGCGCGTGTGTATATGCTTGTGTGCCCATGTGTACACATACATCTAAACACTGCTCATTCCCTCTGATTTTCCATAGTCACCGAGATAAGAAAAAGAAGGAAGGAATTCTGGAAAGCAGTCTAGGGTTCCAGCCCCTGCCTTTCCCCAGAGCTCTTGCTGGTGGGCTCTGAGCGGATCCCCTATAAAACTGAGGAAGAGCGTAGGCCGCGGATCTCGGCGTGCTTTCCCGCCTTCTGCTGGGGAACAGCTCCGCGTGTGACTGTTCCCAGCCGCCTCTGTGTTTGTTTGCACAGCTCATCCACCTTTCCTGGTACCTGCAGTGCTATAAGCATGTTTTCCTCTCAGGACCCCAGGAGGGAGCTGGTCAGGAATGACGCTCCCTGCGGACAGACGGGGAGAGGGAGCGCCAGAAGCTCAAAGTCACCCACTGGGGTCACACAGCCAGGCACAAGCAGAGCCTGGATTTGAGGCGGCTCTGCAGACGGCTCTTGGGTCTCTGGAGGGCTGTCTCCGAGAGAAGCCGCTGGGACCTTCTCTCCCTGCAAAGGACAGTTAAGCTCATGGTCTTGCTAAATCCTCGTAAAAGAAACAAAGTCACAAAATCAGTTAGCCTCATTTTTAAATGAAAAGTGACTGGGAAGAAGAAAATACACACTCTTAAAAGTGTCTGAAACTAACCTCCTGATTTAAACTCAATTTATTTGAAAAAAAATATTGTTTTTCAGCAGAGAGAGTTTTTACAGCTGAGCTCTCCCAAACCCATAAAAAACAAGGTTTATATGGGAAATAGTGAAAGACTCTTAACTATAATACACAGCGTCCAATGTAAGCAGACACAGACACTATATAAAGCTCCTACAAATGTTATTAAAACAAACAGAAATGCACATTTATCCCCACAGAATGGACAACGGAGGCACTGGATGTTAGAGGAGTCTCACAAGTCTTAGGTTCGCTGAAATACTCAAAGTATCCAGCAACACTGGGATCTCGGAGGTCTGCGTCCACATTCAAATGTTCCCCTCTCTTACACGGGAATTAAAGCCCACGGAGAGGAGAGCCCTGTCCGCAGTAATGCAGGGACCTGCGTTCTTCCTACCCTTGTTGACTGACCACTTTCTGCTCCTGGAACAGGTATAGAACAGCGCCCGGGCCAGGAGACCTAGGGAAGTCACTGCACATTTCTGAAGTTCAGCTTCCTTATCTACAAGCCGGAGAAAAAGACTCTTGCGGGACTTCCAGGGCTCCATGCACGAGCACGAAAGCGATCGAGATAAGGAGCTCAAAGCCCTGCACCGCAGTCTGTGGCAGAGCCCTTTCTATTATTTTATGTAACCCTCTCCACACCCCTTGGGAGGTTATTTTGGTTTGTTTGCTTGTTTGGGGCAAGCAAGGCCGTTTCCAGCAGGCTGGCGCGGTTCAGTGACTTGCCCGAGGGCGCAGAGCCTGCTAATGGATCCCGGATTCAAAACTCCTTACTCAGCACCATCCAGGTAAACCAAGAGGTAGGAAGGACTGCCGAGCTGAGTTTCCCAGACCAGCTAAGGCGTCACCGTTCCCTACAAACAGAATGCAAGCTACAAATGTGAGTCACATGTATAATTTAAAAAAAAATTTTTTTTTTCGTTTTTTGAGGCAGGATCCACTATGTAGTCCAGGCTGACCTTGAATTTGCAGCCATCCTCCTGCCTCAGCCTCTTGAATGCTGGGAGGACAGATGTGCAACCACAGTGTCTGACCTATAATTAAACATTTTTTGCAGCCACATTAAAAATGTGCAGAGAAACAGGTAAATTTTAAAAATAATATATCCTGCTTAACTCAAAATGCCCCAAATATAATTTTAACATGAGCCAATATAAAAATTATTTTTTTTTCCGGTACCGGGAATCGAACTCACGACCTTGCGCTTGCCAGGCAGGCGCTGTGCCGTTGAGCTAAATCCCCAGCTCCCAGTATGAAAATTATTAATGAGACATTCTACATTCCTATTTTCATACTAAGCCCCCAGAATTGAAGGGTGTGTTTTATATTTGCAACACCTCCCATTCTGGATCATGTTTCAAGTATTTCTTCCCAGTGGCTTCCCTGGACAGTGTAGGTTAGAGGTTCATGCAGTGGGAATACTAATTGTATCAACACACGACTACGTTAACTGAGCATTTGCTGTCTGCTAGACATACATAGGCTCATCTTCTGAGAGACGCAGGTCGTTTACTTGATGACATAACTCTTACCCTGCAGACCCAAGCTGCTGCCTCCCAAACCTGCACAGCTGGTGGCTGAGATCTACAACTCACTCTTTGGACACCAGAGGGGCTGGAGTTGCGCGGTGTAGTGCGACCTGTGCTTTGGAGGGTCCCATCTGGTCCCTGATCCGCAGACCCTCGGGCCGGTCATTCCCTTGGGTCCATTTCTCCGGTGTCCAAGATAGGGTAACACTACTTTTCCCTCGCCCTCCGCAGAACTCTTGTCCCGGTAAAATGGGAAAACATCTTTGAAAGGGCTTAGAAGCATAGAGAAGAGAATGCAAGAGACCAGGCCAAGGTCCACCGGGAGGTCTGGACTGGCCCCCAATCCAGTCGTTACAACCAAATAAGCTGGCTACATAAGCTGTCTGGCATCGGGTGGGTTCCTCAAGCTTTCTGGGGAAAGAGAAGGCAGAGCAGCTCCCAGAGACGGGAGGACCCAGTAACGACTGGATGGGAAGGCACAAGGGAGGGAGGCGGTGCTAACACAGCTGCGAGGACGGGGTTGGGCGCTGGGCGCACTTGAGAAGCCCGGCACAGCGGGGGAGCGGAAGGGGCACGGCCTTCCCTGGCGGTCCGAGGGTAAGACGTGAGCGCGGGTGCAGCGCGACAGCCTGTGGTGTGCGAGGAAAGACGAGACCCAGGGCCGAGGGAAGGGACCCAGTGTGCTGAGAGACCTCGGGCATTCTCTGCCTTGCTGAATTTCCTGTCATCTGTGAATCACGGCGGTGCGCTAGGGAGCCAAGTCCCTCAATGCATTGCCTGTCTAGGAATTTTATCAGGGCACCAATGAAAGCATCCACCAAACACCGCGTCTCTAGGGGCCGAAAATACCCCAGAAGCTGCTGTCGCGGCCGGGCGGCCTCCGGCTAGGGGAGGGCGCCACCTGGCGGTCTCTGCGCCCTCTGCGCTCTCCAGGTGCCTCTGAGCCGGAGTCCAGACCCCAGCAGCTCGGCTCCCCGACTGAGCGACAGCTCAGGTGTGCAGAGGGGGGCCCAGCACGTTCACCAAGCCAGGAGTCCTGACTGCCAGGGGAACACGGGTTTCCACAGTCCCCAATCTCTTGAGTTCTCTTCCCTGAGGGTGGGTCTGTGTTTCCTTAACCGTGCAAGGGCTAAAATCCATCGCCCCCCACCCTTGAACAGAAGCTACCGAACAAAGCATAATCGCCCCTCTGTAACGGAAAAGCCTGCTTCCCCTACTGCGGGGGGCGGTTTCTCCGGGCAGCCCAGCACTGCCCGCGTCCCTTGGAGGCGGAAGTTGCACGGTGACCGGGGCGGGGCGCTGGGGCGGTGGGAAGCAGAAGGCACGGGTTCGAATCCAAGCTCATCCTGAGATCCTGAAAAAGCCTCTTAACCTCTCCGAGCCTCGCTTTCCGTGAAAATTAGGGATAACAGCTCATTGCGGGTTTGTATATGTCTACCGCTGTATGCATAAATATTCCACCACGGCTGTTCTTACCTAGCAGGTGTTTAACAAGTAATAGTCCCTTCTCTTTAGGTCTGCCGTCCCCACCCACCATCGTTTTATGTCCAGCTTTGGAAATATTCCTGGATAGAGATGGGAATAGTGTGGAGCCTCGGAACTGTTTAAATTGACTTAGCCAAGTCCAACCTCTAGGTTAGGTAAACCCCAGGGGGCAGGCTGGAGCCTCTCCCTGGTCGCTGCTCTCCCCTCCATTCTCCCGGCTTGGTCCCGCTTCTTTAGGTACAGTTTAACCTTCTGGCTGAGTCTGAGTCCTCTGAGCCACTCCAAGCTCAGCTGAATGGGTGGCTCCCCTGCGCCCTGTCCCCTGCATGTGCCCTGTCTTCGTCCCTCCCGCTGGAGGGGCGGTGTGGGCTTTCTCGCTTTGCAGAGCCAATCCTGCTGGAGTCCGTGAGTTCTCAGAAGTTCTCATTAGCCGTCTTAGCTTAATGAAGCTCATGACGTTCGCTAAGCCTCACTGGCTTTTGTAAGACTTCACAGCACAGAAGCACTGGGTCTCCCTTGGGTAGGAGCCTGTGGTCTTAGGGACCAGTCTCCACTCACGTCTGTCTTAACTTCTCTGAGTCACCAGCTCCTACAGGACAGGTCCACTCCCGCGGGCCCCGGCCCACAGGCACTGCAGAACCGCACAGCGTGACCATCTCTCAGCGTCTAGCTTGGTCTTAGTAATAGCAGGTTTGGTGACTCCTGGGTTCAAGCTCCTCCTGCTGCAGCTGAGGCTTTCTGCATGTTGCTTACAGTGATGTTGGCCTGGGCAACCCCCTCCCCCATCTCATCAAACCTACTTCCTCTCTCTGGGGTCTGCCCAGCAGCCTCTTGGAAGCTCCCTTGGATTCTGGTTTCCAGAATGGCTTTTTCTTTCTATTTACTCTAACTCTAAACTATACAGATGCTGGATGTGGTGGCGCACACCTGTAATCTTAGCACTAAGGAGGCTGAGGCAGGAGGATTGCCATGAGTTCCAGGCCAGTGTGGACTATGTAGTAAAACCCTGTCTCAAAAAGGAAAAAAAATGGGGCTGGGGATTTAACTCAGCGGCACAGCGCCTGCCTGGCAAGTGCAAGGTCGTGAGTTCGATTCCTGATACTGGAAGAAAAACAAAAAAACAAAAAAAAAAGAAAAAAATACAGGTGCAGTATGGTTATCGATAGAGTGGTAAGAAGCTTTAATATGCCTATAAATTTGCCTATGATCACAGATGACGTGTATGCATCTATGGACTGATATATACATGTATATGTATATACAGACACAATATTTATATACTGCATACACATATGTAGTATACATACTCATAGTATAAATATACATATTATTTCTAAACTGGTATGTTTCCATCATTAAATATTACAATGATGACATGTATAATACTTTTATTTTAATTAATCTTGTTTGCTTGTTTTTTTGAGACAGGGTTCCATTATGTAGTTCAAGCTGGCCTGGAACTCACTATGTAGCACAGGCTGGCCTTGAACTAGCAATGATCCTCCTGCCTCAGCCTTCTGAGTGTGCTGGGATTATAGGTGTGTACCACCACACCCAGCCATACTTTTAAACCAGTCCAATACTAGACTGTTCCCAGTTCTTCACTGTTTTTTTGTTTTGTTTATTTCTTCAGTACTAGGGATGAAGCCTAGAGGTGCTTTGCCACTGCGCTATGGCTAGGGAACATGGCACGGTGGGCTCCGGAACCGGAGTTTGTGTCGCATCCATACAACTTTCTGGTGACCTTGGACCAGTGATTTCACCTTTCTAAATTGTGAAGGCGCGTGAACTTTTAACTTTGGACCAGTCACACAAAGTGTGACTTACTGAAAGACAGTCAGTGCTTACTGAAAGACACGATACCAGTTTGGGAGACAGAAGATTACAATTTGTGTAGCAACCCCTCCCACAGCTTGTGTATCATTATTTCAAAGCATCTGACCAAAACCCGTGGAGCAAAGTAGGTGACAGCTTTTTTACAACACCTACGGGTTGCCCAAAGTGAAGACTGTATTATTGTTGTTTTTACTTCTATTATTTTCTACACAGTTTAGGAGTCTGGAGCTTAAACAAGGCAGCCAGTAGTAAGTGCTTGGAGAGTGCTTTGGTATTTTAGTTACGGTGAAAATGATTCATGCCCTCTATAAACAGTTTAGACAACACCGAGAAAGCATGGGTGAGAAAGTAACCCACGTCCAAAGCTACTAAGCAGGCCCGGCCATGCTGGCTTACTTGGTCCCCTGGGTGCCCAGGGCAGGACAGGGCAGGCTGCGGCTGCTTAATAAACGTGTGTTGACCTCAACCAGACCAGCTCGTTAACAGCGGCATGCTCTGGGGTTGTGCCGCTCGCCAACCTCTGACAGTTTCATTAACCCCATTAAATCACGCAGGTGCCTGTTCGCCTCCTGCACTTGTTAATGTCCGTTCAGCTCCGGTGAGTTAAAACCTGCGGCAAGGTTGGATGTACCTTGTTAACCTCCATTAAAACCCATTAAATTTCCTAACTAGAGTCTTAGTGACTTCTCGGAATCCCTCATTAAAATTTAGCAAATCCCGTTGATCAGGATCAGGGTAATTTGTGGCTGCCCTGCTTCAAAGCGTGGTGCTCTGAGCACTTTGACACGGGGTTGAAGACTGCGTCCCTAGGGCCAGGTGAACCGGGGATGCAATCCCAGAAGTGGCTCTGGTGCTCATGTTTCTTGGGCATGTCCCGCAGCCTCTCTGAGCCTGTGCTTCCACCTCTATAAACCGGAGTTAATAACAGTGGCTACTTTATATGCTTGTAGTGAGATTGAGCAAATTAATATACGTAAAACTATTAGTGCATTGTCTGGCATGCACTGTACTTGATAGCTGGCAGTACTCTTGGATGTAGAAGAGCTTTGTCAACTTCAGAGAACAAAAAAACCGTTTGGTGCATGGAGGGTTCAATCTCGGACATTGCCAGCGTCCTCCTGCATGCCGGGCTTCTTTGGGAGCTGTGGGTTGTTTTCTTTCTGCTTTTATCCATACCGAGGATTGTCCGCATGAGTGGTCTGTGGGGTGTGTGGCTATGCCTGGCACTGTCTGTCCAAGCTCGTTGGGAGCTGTCTGAGGTTGAGAATCAGCACTTTCCTTACCCGGGCCTCAGGGAGTGGCACCCTGGTTCTTGAACCTGAATATCAAAATCAGTCGGCAGGTTTTCTCAAAACCTGCTTCCTGGGCTCCATCCACTGTGCAGGCTCACGGGGCGCTGGGGACCAGCACTCAGGTGGAGCTGCTGCTCCGGGTCTGGGGTGGGGAAAGCTCCCCGTGATTAATGTTTTTCTGTTTTATAGTTGATGTCTTACCTGGGAAAAGCAACTCCTGTTTCTGGGACTGAGCCCCTGAACTTCTCACTGGGGATGTAGGATGGGGTCCCCAAAACTGGCACTGCAGTTGAATTTTTAGGGGATTCTGATGGAAAAAGGAGTGGTATAGCTTTTTAAAAAGGCTGCACCTCAGATGATCTTACATTCGCTCTTCAAAGGCTTCTTTTTGGAGAGGCAAAGAAGGTAGTTCCTGGTGGAACCGTCCCCACAGTAAGGTATGTTAGGCGGTGAGTTCATGCTTCCCTTAAAGGTGATGACTGCGGATCCCTTTGCCTCCGCAGGGGGCCAGCTACTGGGAGAAAAGGCGGGACAAAGATTTTTGCAGTTCTGTGAGGAGCGGAAGAGAGCAGCAGGAAGGCAGCACACAGGGGGGCAAGTGCGTTACGCTAGGCCTGAACCGGGACAGCAGGGATGAGGACGGGAACTTCCTGTGCTATGTGCAGGAAGTCAGCGCAGGGTCCTGTAGATGGTGCCCGCCAGCACAAGCCATCACAGTCCTGTGGATTCTGAGGGAGCCACACTGCTGACCCTTCCTGCCCCTCAGAAGCGCAGCCTGCAGAGCTCTGTGACATTTACTGGGGGCTGGAGTGGGAGAGGAGGAGGACGGTGGTGCAGGGAGCAGCAGTACCTCTAACATTTCTGTGAGGTTTAAAATGTTAGAGCTGGGATGTGCAATTTTATTTAATGTTAGGAAAAGTCTTTACTACCTTTCTCCCTTCCCGTTCTGTTGAAGACTTTGTGTTTGAGGCTCGCTCTTCCCTTCCCAGCAGCAGGAGGCTTTCGAGGGGCTGCAGCCCACCAGGCCGCAGGGACCTGCCCCAGGGAAGCTCCGCCTGAGCCCGGGTTTCTCACGCTGCCATGTGCAGGTGACTTGCTTGGGGACTTTGTCAAAGCAGATTCCAATTCAGTTGGCAGCCAGCGAGCAAGGGTGCAGACAGACTCCATCTCTAACCAATGCTCAGCTGCAGGCCAACCTTCCATGGCAAAGTTCAGCTAGAAAGCCCAGGCCGCACCCACGCTTTAGAGACTTTAAACAATAGGATGTCTATAAAGTGCTGACTTTCCAGCTCCTCTTATCGAATTGCAACACCTGATCACAGGACTGGCATTGCCAGGACACCCACAGGCAGGGACTGAGGAGCAGCTGCTCCCTGAAGGGACGTGAGGTTTCCGGTTTGCAGCCTGCTCCCCGCACACTTTCCAATCTGCAGTGCTCTGCCCAGTGTGTTCGGGACTCTGCTCTTAGATGGGCCAGGGAAAATCCAGGCAGCGGACTCTTAATGCCCAGGGTATGTGGTACATGACATGGATGGTGACTCAGGTAAGTGAGGGGACAGGAGGTCTAGGACTGGGACCCAACCTGTGTGATGTAAACTGTGCACGGGGCCTGCAGGACCGGCATACACGGCAGGGGCCCAGTGTGGAGGTGAAAGCCTCTGAATTCAGGTAGGAAGTCACAGGGAACAACAGAGCGTGTCTTTTACTCATTCAGTTCATTTATTAAGAGCGAAAGTTGGGCCATCCCATCTGTGTGATATTGCAAAGGAAAAGTCACGTACATACTAAGGAGACTCCCAAGAGTTGAGAGCCTTTCAACAGTACAGAGCCATAGATTACAAAATTAAAATACAAAGGATCCCCCCAAATCTGGCAGGAAACAGGTACAATATGAGGAGGCCTGGAATGGAAGGGCACTTACTCTTCAATAAGGCAGTTACAAAATGGACAAGAGAACCCCCCCAACCCCACACCCCAAAATACACTCTGGTGAGCATAACAGACAGCAGAGATGTAAGGGAGGGGCCGTGTGCCACCCTGTCATCAGCAAGGGGATTGATGAAATGAAAGCAACTGAAGGGCTTGCGGTGAGATGTAAGCTACAGAAAACAACTAATTGTAGACACTTCTGCCACAGGAAGAGGTCCCACTTTACCCACGATGGATTCCACCTTAAAACATCAGACCGATGTTACCCTTCCTAACTGTAAACTTGGAAACAGTCTACAACACGGGGAAAGGAATAGAAAGGCACCCCTGAAGCACCACACTGCCCAGGCATGGTCTTGAGCTCACTGCGCTTCAGCTCCATTGCCTAGCTCAGCGATGGACCGGAAATTCCGACATGAGAGTTCTACCTGGGCCGTAGAAGTCGGGCCAAGCGATCACAGACCAAGCCTACTTCATGAGAATTCAGATTCCAGGATAGCACCGTGCCTCCCACCAGGCCTCTGAATCCTGATTGTAACCTGTAGGCTAGATCTTTTTTTTTTTTTTTTTTTTTTTTTTTTTTTGAGACAGTGTCTTGCTATACAGTTCAGGCTGGCCTTGAGCTCACTTTGTAGCCCAGGCTGGTCTTCAACTTGCAACGATCCTCCTGCCTCAGCCTCCCGAGTGCTGGGATTACAGGCGTGCGCTACCACGCCCGGCTACATCGGTTCTTTCCTACCACTCATTTTGTGAAACTCAGCTGGCCTAAAGATGTCACTCAACCTTGGGTTCTCGGTCGGAGAGCCACACTGACTCTGAGGACTCTTCCTTTACAAGTTCTCAGGAGTCTGAGGACCAGTTACCTTAGACTGCTTGAGAATCAACCTGATTCTCAATAAGTCTCAATAAGAGAGGAGTGCTGGCCAGGCCAAGCAAGAGGACTGAGGCCAGGTCCCACAGTGCCACGGACTGCAGACAAACCTTGCTAGACTCCACTTCCTCATTCTCGCAGAATGCAAGACTGACAACAGCTGCCTTAAAGGACGTCCCGTCCCAGCTTGAAGATCGAGCACCTCTGACACTGACAGCCATAGCGCCCCACTCCCACACTCTTAAGCTTTGTTATCTTAGTATAAACCAAGTGCGAAATTCTTACAGGAATCAAGAAGCCTTTAAACTCCATGCAAAGTAACAACATTATCTTCAAATCTGGCTGAAGCTGTTCCTACCTGATGTTACGAGCGTTAGTTTTTGTGGGGGAAGCGCAGAACTAAGGCCTCGGCTGTCGTAAGTTATTTTTTAGCAGCCCCTCCCCTAGCACTTCAATAGCTTTCACAAGAACAAGCCAGGATCTCAGAAATTCTCTCAAAATTCCCCCACAAAGAGCTCAGCAGGATCAGCTCAGGGAGAAGGTTAGTCAGGGCACTGCAATGCCTACGTCCCAGGGCCTCCTTTCGGGAGACAGCAGTGTAACGCCATGGGACGGTGCCAGGAATCAGATCCCTTGCCAAGATGAAAGCCTTCCCTGCATGGCTCCCACGGGGCGGAGACCCAGATGGAAATTACAGAGAACACAGGAAAGCCAGGGGTTTAGAGACAGAGCAGGCTTCTCCCGGAGGTAGTGAGTTCTCTGTCTCAGAGATGTGTGAGCCCAGACTGCCCCCTGGCTGGGACCGCTGCAGGAGAATGTCAGCACCGATGGGGACGCTGCACTGGGTGCGTTAAAGGCCCTTTCCCAATCTTTGGACCTTGCCACCGCCGTGCCTGAGAGCACCTTCCCCGCTCTCACACTGGGACACCCGTTTCAGGAGGCAAAGCCCTGCAGAAAGTCCTCCCTTCCTGTCCCTTGCACCAGGCAGCTGCCCGGCAGGAGAGCAACAGAAAAGCCCCCACAAAATAACAGCTCAAGTGCCAAGGTTAGCTGCAACATTCCATCTGCAAGCATTATTAACACGGCTTCTGAGAGGTGAGCAGGGAGTACTTAGCTAGGACAGGAACATCTAACCACCCAGCAGCTGTAACACATACGTGACATTCCCCATTTTACAGCACCAGCCTTGAATCCTTTGGTTTTTAATCTTTCACGAGATTCAGCTCCGATCACTTGCACAACCTGTTGCCAACCTAAGAGTTTGTTCCTTGGAATAAGAAGCTGGTCCGATTGTGTTTTAAAAATCTTGGGACAGAATGACATGAGGGAGTTTCCACAAGGCCTCCTTCCGGGCACGGGGAAGAGCCACAGCAGGCTGGGATGGGGGTGGGAACCGTACTCTTTAAGGAAAAGACAATGCCGGCTCTGGATTCCAAATTCCAGTTGTGCCCAGAAAGATGGGAAGGCAAGGCTGCAATGTCAGGAGCAGGGAAGTGCAAGAGTCCTTGACGGGTGGTGTAAAACTGTAGGCGGCCAAGACGAACCCTGCTCTCCCCAAACCCCACTGCTCCCTGAAGCCAGGCCGTGCGGCGTGGGGGGCCTGGCTCTTCCTCACAGGCGGAAGGCTCCTGCCTGCGCATAAAGCCATCAGAAACTGCGGGGGAGGCTAAGGCAAGTGGCTCAGCGGTTTGATGAAAGTATAGACTTCTGGACATGAGAAAAATCATTCCAATAGCCTTGCCTTTCCTCTCACCTGATCCATTTGAAAGAGGTGAAGAGATACCCACAACCTCCCCTTTCCAAAAACAGCCCTCTTTTGAGACAGGACAGCGAGGGACTCAAGCGTGCACGGCACTGGCTGAAGGTGAGATGTCTCCCCTGGTTTCGGCCTGGAGCAGCAGCGTCCTCAGACACACTCGAGCAGATGGATCCGAGTGCCGCTCTTAGACCGTGCTCTCACCCAACCGGGCAAACAGACCGGCTGTTTAACAGTGGCCCCGGCTACACGCCTGCGATTTTGGGTTAAATACCAGACAGATACACTTTCTTCCTCACGGAGACACAGACACTGCCGGGGAGCAGCTGAATGGTGCCTGCATGGGTGGGTCCCACCCGTCCCAGTGCCCGCACTGCTCAGCCATCCTGATGCCCACATTAGCATCCACCAGCTATTTAGTAGGGAGACAGTGTCTAAATATGTACAGAATCTGAATGACCCATGTTGCCGGACAGAACCGCTGATGGGCCTTTCACAACCAGGAGTACAAAAATACGACCCCCGCCTAGTCCAGAGTATATTCTATGCACATCCATCTCTGTCTTTTTAAAGGCTGCAACCTGCTAGACATGCGTTTTGAACACTGACGAAGGCTTTGCTACACTGGGACACACTGCACTTTAGCGACAGCGGTGGCCCTGTCCCCTTCCACAAGAGCGTGCTGTGCTTCACAGAACTGAGACCTGCCGACATTCCACCGCCTGCTCGGTGCGGGTGTGGTCCTGCCCTCTCTAAGGCGAGGCTCGGATGAGGTGTCCATGAGGCATCCGCACTCTCTCCTAGGCCAAGCTGCCCATGGCTCCTTTTATTATTTAAGGCTTAAGAAATAGCTCACAACTGAAACCGAGTAGGACGACGACACTCTTGACCATAATATTTGTAGATGGAAATTAGAACCCAAATCCTTTTCTTCTTTTTCTGCCATCCTCCTATCCACATCCTCTGTCCCCGACAGACTGATTACAGAATTTTGCAAAAGCGTACTTTCAGATATAAAGCTTTGTTTTCACAGGGTGCTTTGGCTCAGAATGAGACAGAAGAATCTGACTTATTGAACAACAACCAAAAAAATCAGAAATTATGAATGCTTTAAAAATGACTTCAGTCATCTTTCTCCCTAAGAGGGAGGCAACGTCGTCATGAAAATGAGCACCAGGCGCACTGACCTCTGTTGCTCAAACCCATGATCTGCTGTGAGGCGGAGCCCGGGGGGCCCCAGGCCGGCCAGACTGTCTTCCCCACAGCTGGCTTTCCAGGAGCGAACCACGCGGGCCCTGGCAGTACTCCTGGTAGTTGTGAACTAAGGATTAATACTTCTGAAGACATGAGCCCCAAGCCACTAACCCTCACCTTATCAAAGCATTTATTGCCCAGGAGCATGGCTTAAATCACACCGCATGACCTCACCCCAAAGAACAGCCCAGAGGGTGTGGGAAAGACCTTCCTGTGACAGTTTCTCAGTCACCGATTCCAGAACCTCGGCACATACTACCTTGCTCATGCAGCTGCCCTGCAATCCGCACGTGATCTGCAACCTACATGCTGGTACCCGAGAGCTTCCCGCACGCCCAGCAGCTAAGCGGTGGATGACAGGAATGCAGAGGGCTCAGTTACGAACGGAGATGCTGCCAGGCTGGCACGGTCAGGACAGCGCAGTTAGCCAAGTACTGACTGCTCACGGTGTACCAGGCATGGGGCGGGGCGGGGGGACCAGTGTCAAACAGGTTTGTAATACCAGACAAAGCCTGTGGCGAAGTGGGACGGCTACACCCTCAGCGGGCGGGGCCGAGTCCCAGCCTGGGTGTGTGTCCCTGTCCCTCCAGGCCCACCTTACGCAGGCGGCAGCCTGGTGCTCCGAAGGGACGGCTCCCACCGCGTTTCCCACAGAGCTGACATCCTGCTTCGCTGAATGCTGCAACACACAGTTTTAACTTCTTCTTATGATCCTGTTTTTACAGTCCAGTAGTTACCGTAAGAGAATGTCTTTCTATACATATGCTGAATCATGACAATATAATCTCCTGACCAGAAAGATTTACAGTATTCACCAAACTTTTTTTATTTACAATAGAATTTAACAGTCTTTCCGGGCGTAAATGTAGCAGGTATCACCTGGGCGCCGAGCACTCTGCGGCCTGCTGTGGGGCGCGCCTGCCCTCACTCCAGCTGCTTGCCACTCTCTGATTTCTGGTCTAGTCTGCTCTTGTTACTCTTCACCATGTAGATGAAGTAGGCGAGCGTCTCCTTCTCATTCACAGGTATATTCCTGAAGTGTCGGCTGACCGTCTGTGGGTGAAAAAATAAAAACCCGAAGTCCCTTAAGCCGTGCATAAATCAGGGTGACAAACTCTAAGTCACGCAGTGTGGGCACACAGAGCGTGTCCAGCCGGAGGCAGGGGTTCACCGCGAGTGTGGAGCTCCCTGTCCTGCTGGGGAGCCCGCAGTGCCTTTCTTCCTCACCTCTTCCTGCAATGTGACCACGACGCGTTCTCTCACTGGCAGCCAGACACCCACCCTGGTGTGACTGCGGTCAGCACCCTACAGGCCAATGCTGGGACTGCTCTAGCCGGCCAGTTGCTACCAAACCTCGCTGGTCTTCAAAATGGGGAGGAGTGTGTCTTTTTTTGTGACAAACGAAGTCAATTCAATAGATGTAAGCAACTATACCCAAGAACTCTAAATAGCAGGTAACCACTTCTGAAAAGATGTAATGGACTTGCAAGAAAATTATGCGCTACATAATCTTGGTCCTTTCCTTCTTTTTTCGGCTGGGTAGGTGGTACTGGGGATTGAACCCAGGGTCTTCACACTGACCTGCATCCCTAGCCCATGTTACATTTATTTTGAGACAGGGTCTCGCTAAGTTACCCAGACTGGGCGTGAACTCAAGATTCCCTCCTTCGGCCTGGGATTGCAGGTGTGTGCCGCCGTGCCCAGGTCTCCTGCACTTTCTGAAATAAGACCTGAGAATGCAGAGCCCCTCTCTCCCTCTTCTCCTATCCTGTCCACTGGAGGTGAAGGCTGTTATCTTCAAGGAGGAAAGGCCGGTGTGTCCGAGTTTTATCTGGACACTGCTGAAGGGAGTGTTTAAGAAGAAAATGGAGCAGTGAGAAACCTCTAGAAGAAGACCCCAACCAACCAAGTCAGGAGCCTGTGAGGAGATCTCTAAATGAATGGAGGTGATGGGGACAGATGTAAAGAAAATTAAGTAACAGTTATCTCAGGAAGGTAGAACTGTAATTTTCTTATCTTATCCTTGCAAATTTCCTACAGGAGGCAGAAAAACACATCAAGAGGGTGAGAAAGTGAGTGTAGAGGTGCACATGTGTAGTCCCAGCTACTCAGGAGGCTGAGGCAGAAGGACCGCCTTAGCCCAAGAACCTGAAGACAGACCTGGTATCACAGCAAGTGCCCTTCTCAAAAAAAAAAAAAAAAAAGGCAATGAGAGAATACATGCCAAGGAAGAACCCTGCCTTCCAAACTGTGTTCAGAGGTTAGGACAGAAGAAAATTTTCTTTGGTATTATTCATTATACTTCAATTGCCAGCACCAGAAAAAAAAATCAAGGAAGAAAAAAGAAATAAAGAAAATTAGCTCCTGTAGAACATTAACAAAGGTTTTGGGGGTGATTAATCTGACATGTCTCATGTGCAGAAAGAATGATACCTATAAAGAATCACGCAAAAAGGGTACAAACAAACAACACTCAGGACTGAGAATCAAGGGTCCTGAGATTTCACAATCAGGTCTGCTCCCAGACTGTGTGATGCTAAGCAAGTCCTTTCCTCCCTCTCTGCTGTATCCTTTCCAGGCCTACAGCCATGGACTTCTGAATTCCATGAAAGAGGCCTGGACAGCAGCTGCCAGAGCTTTGCCATCACACTCCGAGGACACACGCTGCAGGGGCAAGTCAGGCTCAAGTCAGAAGCATGAAGTGGGGCCCTCTTTGGTCTACCTACTTCTGCTAACTGGGCCTTATTGAAGCCGGGCCTGGTCTGCAGCTTGTAGTGCCGCTTGTACCGCCGTAGTGTGTTCACCTGCAGCTGGAACAGGTCGACCTAGGGAGGAGAGGAGAGACAGGTTATTCCTCCCCCGAGCGGCCGGGACTCACCGAGGACCCCGTGCCCAGCAGACCCTAGGTAGGGTGAGGGTGGGGATGGCTGTGAGAAGTCGTCTGCTGAGGACTAGCGACTGGCCAGGAGGGCGAGGCCAACAGTGGAAGAACTCCAGCTGGGGTGGGTGGGGCCCAGGAGGCTGGTGGGAATGGTGAGGCTTAGGCCAAGGAGGGGCAGTGAGGAGAACAGGAAGGACGGCGGAGCAGACGTGCGCACAGGGATCCGGGAGGTGAAAGCGCTGGGGCTGTAAAGGTGACGTGTGTGTGTGTGTGTGTGTGTGTGTGTGTGCGTGCGCTATGTCTTGAGAAGGAGGAGGTGCCGTTACAGGGGGTACAGCATGACATCAGGAAGGAAGAACGGGCGGAAGGAAGATGGGACAAGGGGTGAGGGGGACACTGGGGGCGCCGGCAACGATCCACGAGAAATGATGCTGTCCTGGAGGGTGACAGGCCAGAACCAGGCAGCAGGCGGGCACGAAGGACAGCGCGGAGAAAGGTCACGTCTGGGTGGTCCGTCCCGAGGCTCAGCCTTTGGTTATCAGAATTCCTAATGTCTCTCCGGGGAAAGCTCGAAAGCTACTGCAGTGCATGTGTGAATCAGCAGGCCAAGGCCAGGGTCTCTGCGGACGCCTGATGAAGGGGAGGAAAGGGCCCCGCATGTTCTTTCTGACACAGGAGGACAGGAAAGCTGCACGGTCATGAGACGGGGAAGGCCCGGGAGCTGGGCTGCCTTTACCTGCCTCTAAAAGAGCTGTTCTTGCTTCAGGCAGGTGGAGACCACTTAAAAACAAAATGAATGAGCAATATGAGGGGCCAGAGTCCTTCATGTGTTTCAAAACAGTCCTCAAAACCCCCTTCTTTGGGTGAAAGGCACTTAGAAACCAAATACATCTTTACAAAATAACGACAATGCCACAGGCAACAGGCAGAGACTGTGAACTACGGTGGAAAAGCCGACTCAGGAAGGGCGGAGGGAAAGGGCTTGATTTCAAAGGTTTCCTCCACATGTGCGGACAAAGGCTGCCTCCTCCCCGTGTTCCTACGCAGTCATTTTCACTCTGAGTGCTAACAGGCGGCTGCCTTATGAAATATTCACGCATCAAATATTCAGTGTACACTAGAAACGGTTCTTCTTTTGCTGAGTATTAAGTGGAAACAATTTAGACAGAAAGAAAACCCAATACTCTTTCCTGCAGCCTCTCTCAGTACAATGGGTTCCCTGAGGAAAGGAACCTTCGGGGAGGGAGGCTGCGATCGAATGGTCTAGTGCAGTGGTCCCGAACCTGGGACGATTTTGATCCCTGAGCACGCGCGGCCATGTCTGGAGGCCTTGCTGATCGTCACAGCTCAGGGGTGCCGTGACTGGCGTCCAGATGTATAGCCAGGGACTCTGCCAAGCGCCCCGTGATGCACGGGACGGCCCTGCCACGCAGTCATCTGGCACAAGTGAGAACAGTGCCAGGGCTAGGGGACTGGTCTAGGGCTGACCCTGAAACGGATCTTTGGTGGTCGCGGAATCAGATCGCGGCAGAAAAATCAGAGTTGGTAAGGGCTGAGGACGTGCACCGGATGACGGGAGGGAAGACTGCGCCGGGCACACACACTCAGTCTCTAAGCTTAAAGGCAAAAACAAGGTTTAGGAAAACTGACGCGGTGGTTGTCCGGAAGCATGTCAGCGGCTTTCTGAATACAGCAGCGTGGCTCTTAGGAAGGGCATGAGACAGAGCCCAAGTCTCTGTGCCTGTCTACGAAATGACAGGCGGCGTCCCGACTTCCAGCCCTGAGTCCACCAGAGCCAACGTTACTGTGACGCTGTGACTCACTCTTCAAATAAACCGCGGCAAAACGAGGGGGACTAATGACTTCTCAGCACAAAAAGCGGAGCAGGTCGGAAGGAGGAGCGGATTAGAACCCACTCTTCCATCTTTGTCTGGCTCAAGTTTTTGGCCTTTACCTCAGGAATGTCGGTGTCGTGCTCAGGAGAATCCCCACCATCATCACTCGTCTTTCTCTTCCTTTTATTTCGGACGCTCTGGATGAAATTTTTGTGGAAATCACAGATGTACAGGTGCCTCACCTGATGGGAAGAAGTTAAAGTCAGGGTTGCCAATTCCACAGAAAGAGCAACAGGCACCTGTCAAACTATGGGACTTATTTTTCTTAGCAAGGCATCGTAGGAATGTAAGGAAAACCAAGATGTAGGCCACAGCTTTCCAAAAGCTTGCCACTGGGGTCCGAAACAAGAAGCGCAGACAGAGCTGGGGTGTAGCTGGACGGTAAAGGCCTGCTGAGCATGGCCAAGGCCCTGGTTTTTAGCCCGAGCACTACCATTACCACCACGGCAATGACAACCAAGTCTGCAAGCTTTTGTTTGGCGCCGGGAATAGAACTCAGGCCCTTACGCTTGCCAGGCAGGCGCTGTGCTGCTGACCTACATCCCTGGCCTCTAGCACTGCAAGTCTGAGAGTAGCCCAAGCAATTTAGCGACTAAGGGAGACCCTGTGTCCAAAAAAAAAAAAAAAAAAAAGAGAAAGAAAGAGAAGAAAAAGAAAAAGAAAAATTAAAGCGTTGGGAATGCAGCTCAGTGTGAGGGCCCTGGGTTCAGTCTTCACTACAGCCAAGGAAACAAACAACAAGAAGAAAAGAAATACACAAAGGAAACGCAAATGCCACAGAGCACTGTACAGACCAAGTCTCTGTGGAACGGTGAAGACACAGATGACAGGGACTTGGCAAAGGGAGAGGCGCTGCAGCTGAGACGGTCAGGAGAGGCCTGTGACTCAGAGGGAGGGTCTGCACAAGGCACGAGGCACACCCAAGGACAGCTAGGCGGAGTGTTCCCGAGGAGCGCGACAGCAGGGCGACGGCCCACGCAGGAATGGACGGAGAAATGCAGGGGTCAGGGCGCATGAGGACAGCCCAGACTTCCCCTCACACAAGCCCGGGCTTCTGAGGCAGGAGTGACGAACGTGTCCAGGAGAGCGCAGGAGTTATGGACCCCCAGTGCGGAGGGGAGGGAGGAAGTGGGGGCCGTGGTACCAACACACGGGCATCCTATGTGACACAGACCACAGCTACTACTGTAGCCTGATAGCTCTCTGAGGAACTATTTCTGTGCATCAGCGTGCAGCTCCTCTATCACCTCACACCCGATCCACGAAGAGAAGTGCAAATTCTCACACAGTGGAACCACGGAAAAGGAAGGCTGATACTATCGCTGATCTTCTTATACAGGCTGGAGGCACATTAGTGAGTAAAGGTGCCAGAAACAGCCAAGATGTGAGTATGTTTTTACTTAAGAATGTAAGAACCAGGGTTGTCTGGAGGAGCCATTCAAAACCCTCACAGGAGCCAAACGCCTGTGTAAAGGACTTGGGGTTGTTGATATTGAAACAGATGTGGCACAAATGTTCTGAACTTGAGTTTATTCTTTAAATCCTAAAGATAAAAGTAAGCTGACAGGAAATCCCATCGATTAATGCAGGCCTTTTTATGAAGAAAATAATGAAAACTATTTTTCAGATGAATTATCACTTTCATGTGGTTGGATGACTGAGAAACGGCAACTTTCAAGTCTACTGCCATGGTGTCCTGCAGACAGCAGGCGTTCGATAAATGCAGATGTGTCAATCCAGGCAAGTGACAAACTTGGTAAGACAGGGCAGAACAGACTATTTCCCAAAGCTCTGTCTAGGAGATTTCAGGTCTCCGATACTAGAACAGTGAAATGCTAGCTAGAAGAGAACTTTGGCTGGGTGTGGTGGCACACACTTATAATCCCAGTGTTTGGGAGGCTGAGGCAGGAGGATTGCTGTGAGTTTGAGGTCACCCTGGGCTACATAGTGAGTTTAAGGCCAGTCTGAACTGCATAGTGAAACCCTGTCTCAAAAAGACCAACAAAGAAGAAGAAGAAGAGGAGGAGGAGGAGCAGCAGCAGAAGGAAGAGGAGGAGAATTTAGCAATCCCTAATGTAACTCCTCTAACTCCAGTTGTATTTTTCAGAGGGATACACTGAGGTCACCCAGAGTGAAGAAATGGCCTCGCCAAGGTCATCTGGGTCTTCTGACCCCAGGATGTGACTCTTCCCATCCCAGTATTTTCCTTTATGTCATTCTCTCTCTCTTTTACTTAAAAATTTTTTTGTTAGTACACGCCTGCAGTACACAATGACTGCAATTGTGGTGGCACGGTGGTACCTGTACGTAACACATCTTAACTCCTTTTATGTCTCCTTCTACTCTTTTACACTATCCTCAACTTCTACTTTTTCTCTAGGAAAAAAAAAAAAGGCAGGAATATATCCATTGGAGAATATTTGCAAGGATGTTAAACCTTAATAAATCACAGACCACCGCCAATGCCTATGCAAAATGAGTTAAAACTATCTGAGTTGGGTTTTTGGTGCTGTTATTTAAAAGAGCTCTCCGCTACATCTTTTTACAAGACATACAGTCACTGTAACTGTCACCATTTCACCCTCCACACTGCTTTTCTGAAATTTCAGAGCGCAGCGTCCTTTGGGGGTGGGGCGGGGAGCAGGAGGGGACAGCAGAAGCTCTCAGGTTGTTGTTTTCCTGTTTCGCTTTCAGCAACAGCTAAAAATTCCTGTATCACAGCAGTTACTGGGAATTGAATTCCTGCCCAAGCCTGTGAGAATAAAATAGAATTCCTTTCAGAAATAATGACTCCACACCACCACCTTGAAATAAACTGCGAGTGAAACCCTACCTTTTCAGCAGTGCTACACTTGGGGAAAGCCAGTGCTGGGCGTGGGCGCTGGCTCTTCTAGACAGTATGTGTGAAACGATCAACGGAACTCAACTCTGGTCTTGCAGTGGGGTCACAGAAGCTAAACGGGGCCTCAGTTACAGTGGCGAAAATCACCCACACATGAAGGCACTCAAGGCTTTAACAGGACTGGGAAATTCTATAAGGGGCTCAAGTAAAGGCTACTAACAACCTACACAGAAGGCAGACATTGCTTCCAGGTGCAGCCCTGCGTCACTGTCCCAGAATTAGACATTTCGCTTCAACATGCGACAGTCAGGGACCGCCGAAGTGTCTAGCCACCTGTTTGTTCCTGATGAATTCGTTCATTCACTAACGGACATTTTTGTAGTAAGAAAGCCATGAACTCACCGTCCATCTTTTAAAAACAGCAACTTTCAATGCAAGAGCTGCAAATCTATTTTAACGATTAACTTCAAAGAAAATTGAGGGTAGGCAGGAAGGGCTTGGAAGGTCAAGCTTTGTTTACTTAAGTCTTACTGGGGCCCAGGATATGGGGCCTGCCTGGTGAGTGCAAGTTCCTGAGTTCGATTCCTGGTACCCCGCCAAGAAAAGTCTTACTAAAGGCTTATGCAGGCGGCTTGGAAGTTCAATCCGATCATGGATTTAGGAAATTAGCCAGCCCCCTTGGTGCTGTGTGCATATGACACCACCACTTTCATACATCTGGGGCTCCATCCCAACTGTGGGATCAGAAGTGGAGAAGTGAGCTTCCTTTCAGTTTCACAAGTAATCTCTTATTTTCCCCCAGATGTAGAGACATTTTGGACCTAAAGGAAAAGGGATGTTAACCATCTAAACTCCCAACCTACCTGAATATTAAATATCCCTCCTTAACTCGTTTCCAGTTCCTAATTGTGAAGCAGCCACTCACAGCTTGCAGCCACAAATGTCAAACTAAAAAGTTCCTAATTGGCTGACAATAGGCACATCTTCAGAATTGTTAACTAGAAGTAGTGAAATCACACAGGAAAAGTCCCCTATCATTAGGCGCAAAGCACAGGGCACATTTAAATCTCCACCTCCGCGTTTCCAAAGATGCCACCCCTCAGAAAACTGGTTTTCTTCCCCTTCCAGCTACATCGACTACGACAGCCATCTCCCAAGACCTGGTTTGGCCTTATTTCTGCCACATCTAGAAAACTCATCCCCGCAGCTGCCTGCGGAGCCAGATCGGCGACGCTCTGCAGAAACAGTCTGCGGGAGATGGGAGGGAAGCGCCACCTCTCCGTCTGAAGCAGGGACAGGGTTCCCCTGCGGGCCAAGTTGGGAGAGAGTCAAGTCCCTTCCTCACCCCCCTCCCCCAGTCCTTGCTCCAAAATCAGCCCAGCTCTCGCTGCGCTCCTCTCTGAACCAAAACAAGCTAGAAACTGCTGTCAGAGCTTCCCGGGCAGGCAGGCGTCCTCGCAGCGGCCTCTACCCGCCCCACGCCACCCC
>NW_004955408.1:8814797-8822734 GCF_000276665.1 Chinchilla lanigera | reverse complement strand
GCCCCAGGGCCGCCCGGCCGCCGCCCGCCCAACGCGCCGCACCACAACAGTTCGCTCCCCCGCCCTCTTCGGGACAGCGGAAGTCCCGCCTCCGCGCGCTCATTGGCCTGATTTGTTCTCTAGGCGGGGCCTCCGCCGCCGCTGGCTCGCCTCATTGGGTGCCACCGCCGCCAGTCTCCGGTGCCAGGCTACTTCCTGGACTCTGCTGGGATGGGCTCAAAGTAGAGAAAGTGGAAGAGGGAAGAGTTGCCGGGGCGAAGGAGGGGTGCGCGGCCTCAGACTCCCCGGCTCCAGGGAGGGACGGTGGCCCGGGACCTGGCTGGACGCAGGGACAGACTCTGGCAGCTGAGGAGCACGGTTGCGGGCGGACAGCAGCACAGATGTGGGCGGGGGCGCGGAGGGACAGACCTGGGGGAGGGGCATGTGACGGGGGCCTCGGGGGACCGAGGCACTGTCACCAGAGGGGCCTGCGGGGTGCGACGCCAGGGCCAGGGCCGGAGCCCGCAGGCCGACGGAGGGGAGTTGGTGGAGCAGCAGAGAAAGCCATTCCTGGCGGGAAGGACAGAGGGACAGTGGCGTACCGACGCGAGAGAGGTGCGGAGGGAGGGGAGGGGGTGTCTTCGCAGGCGATCGGAGTCTTGGGGTGGTGGAGACCCCGGCCCCGGGGCTGCGACTGGCTTGGACGGCGCGGACGGGAGAGGGAAGGCAGGCAGGAGGACGACCCCGGGGGCTCAGACGCCTCCGTGGCAGAGGAGCCTCGAAGTCCAGACCAGGTCCGGAGGGCGGCAGGGGAGACGGCGGAAAGGCCGGGGTGGAGACGGCGCGCGAGTCCCCGGCCCTCCCTGGGACTCCACCCCGGCGGGCCTGTGCCTTAAGCCCACTCTCGGAGACCGAGCCCAGCTAAGCCCCTGCGCAGGGAGTTCGAAGCCCAGGGAGCCATCTCACCTTGCCAGGAGGACAGGCTGAAGGGTGTCCTGGACTCAGGCCGTTCCCCACCATCGTCAGAAGGGCAAATGGGTCTAGATTAGAGCTGTGCAGTCGCTGAGGGCCGAGGGCTGTCGGCGGTGGGGGGGCGGGGGGAGAGGGAGGTGCTGGGTGGGCGCACACGTTCCTGTTTGGAAGAGTAAAGGGCCTGGAAGGAGCTTCTGATTTGTGTCCTGTTTGTTTATTTATTTATTTATTTTTTGGCGGTACTGGGAATCGAACTCACGACCTTGCACTTGCCAGGCAGGCGCTTATACCACTGAGCTATATCCCCAGCCCCGTGTTCTGTTTAAAAAGGGAAATCAGTTTAGGGACCCTGTAACGATGGTATCTGTCAGCACAATTCACCACAAATCTTGTGGATTTTGGAGGGAGCAATGACTGCCTACCCATTCTGCCCCTTGAGAATGGGGAACGGAGATTTAGAGGAGGAGGGAGTGAGGCCGAAGGGAAGGGGAAAGAGATTAAAAAAAAGGAACCAAGGTGTACAGTGTTATGTACATGTACCCACCCCCAGGATGACTGTGAACTGCACGCCCTACGAACTACACTGATAAAAAATAAAGTAAAACTGGGCAAGCTACCCATTTCCATGTTTAGGAGCAGTGGTCCCGTGTTGTTAAATTTTCCTCAGTGGCCTTAGATGCACCTGTACCATCTCACCTACTAATTTCACACTTGGGACAGCTGTCTTAGGAAATAGGCCTACCAGAAAGAATTTTTCATTATAGGATTATTCATAATAAAGAAAAGTAGAAACTAGAAGTTCCAAAAGGGAAGTGGTTAAGCAGACATCTAACGTCATGTCACACCTGGCCAAAAACCCATCAGTGGATTAACCCAGCATCACGTGTGTGTGGTACTTAAGAATGAGACTACATTTAATATAGTTTCCATATCAGTGTACACACACACACACACACACACACACACACACACTCTATCAACAGAGTTCAGTCGGAGAAAAGCTTTTTATGTTAAGTAAAACGTGCACGATATAAATTGGTTTTTTTTTTTTTTTTTGGTACTGGGAATCAAACTCAGGACCTTGTGCTTGGCAGGCAGGTGCTGTGCCGCTGCACTATATCCCCAGCCCTAAAATTTCATATGGAGTGGATTGTGTGTGCATCTATATATTTTTTTAAAAAGAAAAATGTGATTTGTGCATAAGATATTCCAAAGTACTAATAGTGGGTAGCAGGAATTTGTTAATTATTTTTGTCTTATTGTTCTACCTTTGCATTTTTCTTAATAGGCTTTTTCTTCTCCTCCTCCTTCTTCTTTTGCTTTTACAGTAAAAAAAAAAAAGAAAAAACTAATGGGAAAAAAAGCATACTTTTGTTCATTTGCTTTGTTTTTTGAGACAGGGTCTTGCTATGCGGTTCAGGTGGGCCTTGAACTGACTATGTAGCCCAGGGTGGCTTTGAACTTGCAGTGATCCTCCTGCTTCAGTCTCCCAAATGCTGGGATTGCATGTGCCACTACACCTGACCAAAAAAGCATACTTTAATAGGAGTCCTCTCTCAGCGTTCATATATTCAAAGGTAAACTGTTGGACATACTGTATGTACCCAGGGTAGGGCTGGTTCTAGAAAGAAGATGAAACAATCCTTGCCCTAAAAGAATAGCTTGTAGCAGGACAGTTCAGATGTGTACACAGAAAACAGTTGGGTGTCTGTGGAAGGTGGTGTGTGATGGTTCCAAAGTCTCTCGGTAGAGATAAAAGCTCTACTTTTCCCAACGTATACCTTGAACTTAGGTATTTTTCAAAGGAGTATTTACATTCAGTGCTGGGCTATTTCCGTCCACATCGCTTTCCAACACCAGCTTCCCCAGCTAGGGGAGAAGGAACCCTTCCCTTGGGGCCTCTATTTCAGCCATAAGGTCGCAGCTGCTCCTCATATCTGCTATGCCTGTACCCTTCAGGGTTCTTTTTCTTTTTATGAGGCAATCCTTTATTACTACAGTGCCCTGTTAGGACGGCACATTGGTATATGAATAGGTACCTGTTCGCGTTGCCGTGGGCTTGCTTTGTTCTGAAGACGCAGATGGATAGTTCTGGCATCTATGTATTTTGCAAGTGCAGGTGTGTGTGAGAGCCTCAGGTTTTCTTTGTGGCCAGTTTTATAGTGTTTCTTCAAGGACTGCTTCATCACAAACCTTCCCTGTGGTAGGTAGTTCTCACAGTTGCTGCTTTTAAAATTTATCTTTATGAGTACGTGTTTGCAGTGCGTAAGGATTACATTCCTCATGAGGAAGGTGCTGCTTGTAAGGGCTCCGCAGCTCCGCAGGTGCTATACTTGGCGTGTTACAGTGTTTAAGACTGCTGGCTTTGGGGTTAGAACTCCTTTCAAATCTGAGCCCTACCCCTTACTTGCTATGATACACTAGCACAGTGCTCCACTTCCTGAGCTTAATGAATGCACAGTGACAGAGAGATGCTTAACACAGTGCTGGGAACATCGACAGTGAACAGGAATTGTTAGCTGCTATCAATCTCCCATAGTTAGGGATCTGTTCTGTGTGCGTGTTCTGAACACCCCGCTTTGTTTCTTTTTTTTTGTCTTTTTGAGACAGGGTCTCGCTGTGCAGTTCAGGCCGGCCCTGATCTCACTTTGTAGCCCAGGCTGGCCTTGAACTCCCAAGGATCCTCCTCCCTCAGCCTCCCGAGTGCTGGGATTACAGGCGTGAACCACCACCCCTGGCTGATGTTATACTTTATATCTAGATGTTCCCCCAGCAGTTCATGTGCTCATAGGTGGGGCTTTTGGGAGGTGACTGGACATGGGTGTGTAACTCTGGATCTGTCCACCATGGGTTTATAGCTGGGTGTGATGTTGGGAGGAAAGCCGGTGGGGACAGGAGGGTCACTGTGGGCGTGGCCTGGATATAACTACATCCCTCCTCTTCCTACCTCGAGCACTTCCTGCTTCCTTCCTGCCCTGCCCTGAACTCCTTCTACTCCACCAGGCTGCCCTGTCCCGGAGCCAGCTAACTATGGACTGAAACCTTTATAAACCGTGAACCAAAATAAACTTCTCCTTTAACTTGTGGGCCTCAGGTACCTATTTTGTCCCAGCAACAAGAAAGTAATGCAGACGGGTGATGAGATGGTTTTCCTCAGCACACAGATACCAAGCCTTCTCTTCTGTTGCCCTGCCAGGCAGGACTTCCCTTCCCAGAATACTGGATTGATCCAGATGGCTGCTGGAACGCCATCCATGCAGGGCACGCTAGCTGGAAGAAAGGAGGGAGGGAGAGGGAGGGCTCACCCCTACTTTTTAAGGAAATTTCCCACAGTCATAGGCAGACTTCAAATTTATATGTCTTTGGCTAGAGTTTGGCCCTGTCTGGTGGCGAGAGGGGTTGGCGGAGGTAGTCTTTATTCCTGGTGGCCTTGTGTTCTGCGGAAAGTGGAGGGTTCTGTTGCTGGGGTAGACGGGTGGAATGTGGGGCCGTGGCCAGTTGTCTCTGCTGCAGCTCTACTTGGAATTTCCATAGCAGCTAAATTCTGGAGATGTGTGTTGGTTAATTCTAGTGCCGTTTCTCTGGTGACCGCTGAGGAATATAGGCAGCAGAGACATGCAGTTTTTGAGTTGGGGACCACTGTGGCCCCAGATTTTTGCCATTTGTCAAGTTTCTCGATTTTTTTTTTTTTGCCTTTTTGAGACAGGGTCTTGCTATGCAGTTCAGGCTGTCCTTGAGCTCACTTTGTAGCCCAAGCTAGTCTCACAACAATCCTCCTGCCTCAGCCTCCCGAGTGCTGGGATTACAGGCATGCGCTACCAGGCCCGGCCCAAGTTTCTCAATCTTAATGTGTTTTGCAGCTTGCTTTGCGGGAGCCGCTGCTGCCTCCAGTAGACTGTGTTTCACCTAAGCCTTTCAAGTAAACATCTGCAGGCTCCTGCAGTCAAACTCCGCTCTATCTCACAATCACCTGGGGGACTTAAACAGCACCTTACCAATGTCGGGGCTCCCTCTCAGACCCACTAAATAAAATCTTGATGGGAAGTGTTAAGGGGCTTAGAGATCTACATTTTGAAACAACCTATATTTCAATTAAATCATCTCAGATGATTCTTAATTCACTGTAAAGTTCAAGACTCTCTGCTTTCAATTTTTTTTTTTTTTTTGTCTTTTTGAGACAGGGTCTCGCTATGCAGTTCAGGCTGGCCTTGAGCTCACTTTGTAGCCCAATGTGGCTCCCGAGTGCTGGGATTACAGGCGTGTGCCACCACACCCGGCTCGCTTTCAAGGTTAAAGTACGTAACACCTTCGCTGGCAGCAGTTATCTCTTCTGGTCTAACTGGTTTACTCACTTCCTTCTAAACACGGGTATTTTGTTATACCCCCTCTTTTGCTCACAGTGCTCTTTGACTTAGATTCACTGGCCCTTAAACTTAGAAAGGATCTCAGGAATCCAACCCCTGTTTGAGCTTGTGGAACCTGAGTTTAGCAAGGCTGGAGAACAAGTCCAAGCACACACAGTGCTTAGTGTCTGCTCGGACCAGAGGGGTACACGGACTGTTACCGTGCTTGGATGATCTGGACTAGCCCTTGCCTCTTAAAATGCAGGAACTAGAAAGGGGTGCTGTGCATTTTGCTTGACCCAGTGAGGTGGTTCCTCCACTGGCCATGAATCTATCCCAGGGCTCAGCGCTGGCTTTCATGGTTTGCTCCTGTTCTGCCCACTCTCTCCCTCTAGATGACAGCTTCCTTCTCTCTCCTCTGATGTGCTAATGTCCCCTGCCAGTGTCTGACAACTTGTAGGTGAAACAACAGATTTGCGAGTGACATAGATTGGTTGCCATTGAGCACATTTGGGGGAGAATTCTGACCTTTTTGTTGGGGGAGTAACTCTCTAACTCCAGAAAGGAAACAAATAAATATTCTGATAATGCGAAAAATGAATACTGTATGGAAGCTTCTGGGATCTTTGTCCTACTTTCTGTAGGATTTCAGGTTCTTGAAATGGTCAAGAGAGCCTGATGGGCTACATTTGTAAGTTTAGGTTATTAATTTACAGCAGTTGCACGAATGCTTAGAATCTTTTGCTCTTCTGATCTGTAAGGCTGCCCTGTTGAGCATTTAAAATGTTTGAGAAAATCAGGCACATTAAATTTGTAATTGTAGTCTGAAATATCTACAGCAATTTGATTACCTAAGGCAGTAAGTCTATTAAATGTTGAAGAACGATTAAATCTACTAAACTTAATTGATTCAGTAGCAGCCAGAGAACAAGTGAAAGCGGTAGTTCTTGTCTTCATATGAGAAGTTACGATATTTAACATGAAGTTACGATATTTAACACGAAGCCACGAAGCTGGGAGTGGTGCTGCACATCTGTAATCCCAGTTAGCAGTGGAAGGGTGAGGCAAGAAAATGCCAGTTGCAGGCCAGCCTGGGCATTTAGAAAGATGCTGTCTCAGAGTAAAAAAGGCTGGGGTATAGCACTTGCCTTACCTACGTGAGGCGAGGGTTCAATCCAGTACACACACACACAGACAGAGAGACAGACAGACAGACACACATACACAGGAGGTGAGGAGGGAGAGGGAGACAGACAAACAAGATTTGTCAAAGCCTTTAAGGAAAGGTGGGTTTTAGACAGCAGCTTGAGCGCCTGCAGCACCCCCTCTACACTCAGACCTCCCTCTAGATTTTTAGCGAACTCCCCATGTTAGGGCTGTAGCTGACTTCTCTGAACTCTGCACACTGACTTTGAACTCCATGCCTGGGAACTCCACAATCCACCCCTGGTCAACTTGATAACCAGACACATTTCCTTAAATCATAGTCTTCTGCAGAAGACTTGTGAAAAGTTAACATGTCTTGGTCTATTCAGATTTACACTAATATAACAATTACATATATAAAATTATTGTTGTATTCATTTCCGTGCCAAAAGCAAAATATCCAAAGGGTGATTAAAATTCAAGGTTAAAATCACAATGCTTTGAATAATTAACCTGATTACAAACATATATCTAAAAACTACATTAAAATCATATTAAAGAGTTGCTACAGTCACAACCCTTACTTTGCATTAACTTTTGTTTTTTGGTTTTTTTCCCCGGTACCGGGAACTGAACTCAGGACTTTGCACTTGCTAGACAGGCGCTGTGCCACTGAGCTAAATCCCCAGCCTTCCTTCAACTTTTAACAACAGGAGGTGGTAACACTAAAAACATGCCCCAAGGGATCTCTTGCCTTTCAAATACACTCTTCCCTTCTGGTGAAAGGCCTTAGGTCATTTTTAATTGTCCTGTATTAGTCTCATTGTTGGGACAAAATACCTGACACCCAAAGTTAAAGGAGGAAAGGCTTATTTAGTTCACTGTTTGTAGAGGTTTCAGTCCATAATCAGCTGGTTCCAAGGCAGGGTGGCATGGCAGAGGGGCAACCATTTATGGCAGCTGAGGTGGCAGAAGACAGCAAAAGCAGCAAGAGAGGAGCGGGGAGCAAGCCTCGTTCCATCCCTTATAGTGCATGCGGGCAACCTACCCCAGGGCGGGTGTGGCACTCACACCCCCAATCCCAGCACTAGATCATGAACCAATCACAAACTCTAGATTGAGCTGTCTGGGGAAAGCACTGCCCCCCAATGACTGCTTGAGGCTTTGAGGGGCATCCAGACACAGACCATAACACGTGGTGAGAAGCATTTTTATGTCAGGCAAGAGAGAAGATAGCCTGTAGAAGGGAAAAAAATATTCCTAAGTCATGTATGTGATACAGGACTTGTATTCAGAATACAGATGATCCTCAATTCAAAGTGAACGTATGTCCAGATAAAATCATCGTAAGTTGGAAATACTGTAAATTGAAAATGCAGCTGGGCATGGTGGCACACGCCTGTAATCCCAGCACTCAGGAGGCTGAGGCAGGAGGACTGTTGCGAGTTCGGGATCAGCCTGGGCTACAACATGAGCTCAAGGCCAGCCTGAACTGCA
>NW_004955408.1:8764217-8814522 GCF_000276665.1 Chinchilla lanigera | reverse complement strand
GCCACCACGCCCAGCTTGAACATCCTAGTTTAGTGACACGATACACTGTAGACTGTGTCGTGTCTCCCCCGCCCCTCCACGTGGTGAGTGGCTGATGCTATGGCTCGAGGCTGCTGCCCAGCACCAGGTGGGGGAATGCAGTGCATATCAGAAGCCCGGACAAAGATCAAAATCCAAATTTCAAAGTATAATAAGTATAAGGTCTACTGACTGCATTGCTTTCACACTATCATAAAGTAGAAAACGCATGACTCAAACCCCTGTAAATCAGGGATCATCTCCATATAAAGAATTCTCACCATTCAGTAAGGAGGAGACAACCCAATTAAAAGGTGAGCAAAGGGTTTCAATAGGTATTTCTCCACAGAAGATACATGGCAAATAAACCCATTGCTCATCATAGGGCAAATGCAAATTAAAACCATACTGTCGCTTCTTGTTTACGAGGAAGGCTATAGCCGGGAAGACCCTGATGAGGTGTGCGAAGTTGAAACCACCTACACGGCTGGTAGAAAGGCAGAATGGTGAGTTCACTCTGAAAGCAGCTGGCTTGCTCCTCAGGATGCTTCCCATTACTTTTATCTCCTGGCGAGGACAGGTTTAGGCATCTGCCCAAGAGAAGCAAAGCTGTACATCCACAGAAACATCTTTCCATCAACACATGGCAACTCTCTGCATGGAGGAGTTTCGCGGTGACATTTGTGCACATGCGTATATCCTGCATTGATCATGTCCTCTCTCTCCTTCCTCCCCCAGCCTGCGCTGTAGTCCCTCATACTCCCCCTTTTACTGTCAGGCCAGATTTTATTCCACATTCAATAGGAAACATGGGGTAGTTGTCTTTCTGTGTCTGATTTATTTGCTTAACGTAATAACCTCCAGTTCCATCACTTTTTCTGTAAATGACAGGATTTCATTCCTCTTTGGGGCTGAATGATATTCCATTGTGCACATATACCATATTTTATCTACCTTTTCATCTGTTAAGGGGCACCAGGGCTGATTGACCTCTTAACTACTGCGACGAGTGCTGCAGCAAACACAGGTGGACCTGTATCTCTCCTGTATGCAGACTTCATTTCCTTCAGATGTATGCTCAGGAACGGCACAGCTGGGTCACATGGCAATTCTGCTTTTAGTTGTTTGAGGGACCCGCATACTATTTTCCATAATGACTGTGATAATTTACAATCCCACCAGCAGTGCACAGAGAGTCCTTAGTAGCATTTGTCATTTTTTATTTTCTTGATAATTGCTGTTCGAACTGACGTGAGATAGAATCTGAGTGTAGTTTTGACTCAGCCATTTCCCTGATGCCTAAAAATGTGGAGCACTTTTTCCTATATTTATTGGCCATTTCATTCACTTTTACACACGTGCATGTTAATAGCAACATGATTCGTACTGGCCAAAAAGTGGAAACAACTCAAATATTCTTAGCTGATGAACGGAAAAATACAGTGTGGTATATTCAGGCAGTGGAATATTAGTGAGCAATAAAAAGGAGTGATATGAATGAACTTGTAATGTGAGTGAACTTCGAAAATATTATGTTAAATGAACGCAGTCACAGAACACTACCAACTTGCATGATTACACTCATCCGCAAGAGGCGGAGAGCAGATTAGTAGCTGCCAGGAGTGGAAGGAGTAGGAAAGCTGGCACGAGGAGTGACCGTCGTGGGTGGGCTTTTTTGGAGATCAAACATTGGAGACTTAGTGGCTACAGTTGCACAAAGTTGTGAACGTACTCAAAGTGTTGCCTTATATATTTTAAATGGGTAAATTACGTAGGATGTGAATTATACCTCAAAAAAGTTGTATAAAAAGGACCATGTATCTCATTAACTCTTGCTGTAAAGACAGAAATCATCAGATCTGTTGGAAAGGGTGAATCTTTAGCCTCCATCGGTTGTTCTTAAGCCTTGTTTTTTGCTGGTTCTTTGATTTGTCAAGGAAGAGAATCAAAGTGTAGCTGTATTAGGAAAGATGGCAAACATGTCACCAAAGATTGTGTCTAAAAATACAGGGGTCATTGGAAATGTTACACACTTTTTATTACTAGGTGCCTTTGTTCACAGAATGAATCTGTTGTCATTCAGACATTAGTCACGTTTTCAGAATTGAATTACATATCCAGGTAGGAGCTGTGTGTACGGTCATGAGGAAGCCCCACACTCTCTTAGCCCTCTCAACTTCCCATTTCTTTTGCTGTTAATCTTTTTGATTAACATGTAGTAATTGTGCACGCTAGTGGTGTCCAGTGCGGTCTTTCAATCCATGCACACAGTGTGCAGTGATCAAGGCCAACTCCCTTTATCCACCCTGTTCATTGCTTTGATGCCAGATCCCCAAGCAAACATCTCCTAAGGAATAAGTCAGTGGGCTCCGGGAGACCAGACAGAATTATTTGGGTGACTGGGAAATTCTCACACCTGTGAAACAATTTCATAATTTTTGGTTTTATAGATCAGTCTTTTGTGAGTGTGACCAGGAAGAGTCAAGCTTGAGAAAATCGTTTTATTTTGGCTGCAAATAGGTGACTAGTAGGGACATAAATAATTGAGCCGTTAACTTCTCAAAACCGGAGTTCGGGAGTGTAGTTTTAGTTTGGTTTGTTCAGTAGCAGCTCAGTGATCTCAGGGATCCACGTCAGTTCTGCTAGGGGCTGAGAATGACATGGTGACTGCTACAGACAACCTTATTCTCCCAAAGCCTCAGGCAGGAGAAACATTGAATGGATTCTGTATTAGAATCCATTTACCTGTAACTTCAGAGTCAGCTAACAGCACGCTTGAGGTCAGTTGAGGAAGGATGCATGCAGAATTGGTGAGATTTTATGTGCATGTGTGTGCACCTACGTGTACATATGTGTGTGTTGGTGAGGATAGGAACTAGGGTCTTGTGCATATGTGAGAAAAAACTTGAGATGTACAGTAAGTATTCTTATCTTAGCCTGGCATGGTGGTTTCTGCCTGTAATCTCAGCTCTCAGGAGGCTGAGGCAGGAGGAGTGCTACAAGTTCAAGACCAGCCTGAATTGCATAGTGAGACTATCTCAAAAAAAAAAAAAAAAAAAAAAAAGGCACTCTTACAGAATGAATTTTAGGAAGTGAGGCCTTTGTGGGGTGATTAGTTCGTGAGGGTGGAACACTTGTGAGTGGGATTAGTGACCTTGAAAGAGTCTGGAGAGCTGCCTCTCCTCCACCACCTGCAGCCCCAGGACAAACAGGGCCATCTGTGACCCTGAATCTGCTGGCAACGTGGCCTTGGTCTTCCTACTTCGTGCAAACTAAATTCTGTTGCTTGTAAGACAGCTAGGTCATATCCTAAGAGACATTCTCTGCTGGGGTTGAGCCAGGGGACATTGCTTTCTTGGTTTAGCTCTCATTTGACTATAATCCAGTGGACGGTCCATTTAGAGTCACATTTTTGAAGTTTTGGTTGAACAGTCTCCGAGCACTGCGCTACAGTGGCCCCTCGTATTTCTAAGCCCGGGAAGGCTGAGGCAAGGGTTCCAGCGTTGCTGGCCACGAGTTCAGTGTTAGTGACTCAATGACAAATACTAAGGAGGCATTTCTAAACAGAGATGCACGTAAGACAAGGTGGTGATCTGACTGCTTGCTGAGAAAGCTGTGACCAGAGGCGGGCAGGAACCAAGCCCTGCTCTCACCCTACGGGCAGCGTTTCGGTATTCGCACTTCAGAGCTGACAGAAACAGGGCACAACTACCACGGCTGAAAACATCCACCACCTCTCAGGATAAGCACCGTACAGCGAAGAGAGAGGAAACTGGCTGCAAGTGATGTGTGCACCATCTGCTTTTTATAAGTGCTCAAAGAAGTCTCCTGGCGAGGGGGTGACAGTGGAGCTAAGATCGAAAGGGTAACAAAAACTGGAGGCAGGGAAGCGTGTGTCACGAGTTCTAGTACAGCTCTGGGATCATGCGGCGGGCCGAGCTCCAGAACCACCCTGGGCTCACTTCGCTTGTTTCGATATGCATTTGTTTATTAAATGACCACGTCTTGAAACTGCAGCTGTGAAGAAACCTTAGCAGGGATTTTTCCTGGGACCTGGATGGCCCCAGGACTCTGGCCCGTGCTTGCAGGATGGGGGACAGGCCCGTGCTGGGGAAGCCTCGTTGGCGTCCCGGTGCCCTGCTTGTGGCAGGAGCTGGCGGGAGATCAGACGCTGCCGCAATTCCAAGTAGCTCAGGAACAAAGGCTGTAAAGTTGCTAAGAAACCCGCTCTTCGGAGTGTTCACCTGGCTTGTTTGTTTGTTTGTTTGTTTCCATGGTGGTGTGTGAGTGTGAGGGTGCGCACACCAAGGGCTGTCACCCTGCCAGCCCTGAATGCAGCCATACCTGAAGGGAACAATGGCACACCGTCCCGGGGCACGCCATGGGCCCTGGGGATCCCCGGGCTGAGCCGCCCAGGCGCGCCCGGTGAACAGAGCGGAGCCAGCTGCTGCGGCCAGAGGTGGGTAGGGCAGAGCGCAGCTGCAGGAAGGAGGCCTTGGGTGCCTCATGTGCTGCCCGCTCGCAGCGAGGGCGGCGAAGCGCTGGGATGGAGGACCGGAGCCTCGGCCCTGGGAGCGGACCCGCCCCCGCCGAGCTGCGGGAATAAATCCTTGCCAAGGCCGCGGCTGTTGCAAAAATCCTAGATGCCAGATTCGGAGCGCTGTGCCTATCTGGGCTGACCCGATCTAACTCGCCGCCCTGTTCTGGTGTGCGAATCAGCGCGTAGGGAGTGAAGGGCGCTTTCTCAAGGGCGACGGGCAGCGGATGGGGGCCCTATCTCTGCGAAAGGCCGTGGGCTGTGAAAGCAGGAAGAAAGGCCTGAAGTAGATATGAAACTGTATCACTCATCCCGTTTTCGGTTCACCCAGTGCTTATCCAGCCCCTGCCAACTTCCAGCCCTGATCCCAACCGAATGCAGAGTAAAGGAGAATCTAAACTTTGAACCAAGGATCAGCTTTTCTGAGTTTGTTTTTTTCTTTCTTTTTTTTTTTTTTTGGTTTTTCTCCGGTACGGGAACCGAACTCACGACCTTGCGCTTGCCAGGCAGGCGCTTTGCCGCTGAGCTAAATCCCCAGCCCCCTGAGTTTGTTTCTTAATAAATACGTCAACCGCAACCACCAGCCAAACGACCACCATGGCGTTTCCCATCCCTGGGTTCTGCTGTCACGGGCAGGCCTGGGAGCAGGAGGAGCTAAGGCGGACAAGAAGCGTCATCCCCGCCCCACTCGAGGGAGGAAAGGCCTTGCTGCCCAGCAGCACCAGAGGACCAGGCAGCCTGGGCGTCTTCAGACGCCATGCTCCTCTCTGCCCCGTGTGCCCAGCGCCTCGGACTGGGTACTTCCCAGCTCTGGACGAGAGTCAGGGGCACATCTGCTGCTGTCACTCGCCAGTTTAAGTTCCTGTTGCTCCAAAAGTAAAGAGCCGCAAGGCCCAGTAGGGCTTCCACGTACCCTGCGCTCCGGTCCTCCTCCTCCCTCCCCGCTGTTCCAGCCCCTCTGGCCCTGACAAGGGTCAGCCCTCACTGCAGGCCCTTGGCTCGTTCTGTCCCTGCCGCTGGGACGGCGCCCTTGCTCTGCTCCTTTTCTTTAAATCCTAGTAAGAGTTTAACCTTTTTAAGGATATAACATTTTTGGAAGAAAATATAGATAAAAATTTATCGTATTCCTCGGTGCTGAACATTTTTTCTTTTAATTCTAAAGAGAAAAGAAAACAAAATAACAACAAAGATAAAAACAAAACAACACAAAAACAAAACCGATACAGGATTTCAAAACAAGATGATAGGAATTAGCAGTGGTTGTTACATTACATATTGTTATCTTCCACGGAATTGTCCAGATTACCAGATGTAAGAATGCAAGATTGATCAAACCATTAAAGAGAATAAAAAGTAATAAAAAAAACCATTAGAAACGATACAGAGCTTCACTAAACAAGATGGTAGGAATTCAACAGTGGTTGTTACATTGCATATTGTTGTCTTCAAATTAGTTGTTCAGATTCCCAGATATAAGCATGCAAAATTGGTAAGAAAAAGATTTAAGCATTAAGTGTTCCTTTCAATAAACCAATAGACATCAGCAGTTGAATTTGAACATTTTTTCAAACAAAACAAAATCTGGCTTCTTTCAGTTAGCCTGATGTTTTCAAGGTTCATCTCTGTTTTAGCATGTATTAGTCTTTTATATGTTTTAATTGCTGAATAGTATTCCACAGTGTGGACATATGCAGATGGGACATCTAATTGTTTTTTTACTTTTTTTTTTTCTTCCGGTACCAGGAATTGAACTCACGACCTTGCGCTTGCCAGGCAGGTGCTGTGCTGCTGAGCTAAATCCCCAGCCCCCCAGAACATCTAATTGTATATCCAATTTGCATTTCCCTAGTGACTAATGTTGAAAGCTTCTCATGTACTATTTGTATATAGTTCATGGCTATTTGTGTATCTCCTCTGAAGAAATGTGTTTAAATTTTTGTTCCCATTTTAATTAGGCTGCCTTTTACTATTGTGTAAGAGTTCTTTATAGACTGTGGACACCAGGTTCTTGCCAAGTATATGATTGGAGAATATTTTCTCCCTTTACAGGTTGTCCATTTACTTTCTTTCAAGGAAAAACTTTTGGTTTTATTATTTTTTTTCTAATTACCTGCAATGATTTCTGCTCTAACCTTTATTATTTTCTTTTTTCTGTTTCCATTTAGTTTACTTTTCCTTTTCTAAGTGAAGGTGAAACACTGGATTCCTGATTTAAATCTTTCTTCTTTTTATTTATTTATTATTTTTTAGGTTTTTTTTTTTTTTCCCGGTTCTGGGAATCGAACTCATGACCTCACGCTTGCCAGGCAGGCGCTGTGCTGCTGAGCTAAATCCCCAGCCCCTCTTTCTTCTTTTTAAATGTACACATTTCAGCTATATATTTCCCTCTGTGCACTGCTTTTCTGTGTACTCCAAATTTTGATACGTTGTATTTTCATATTCTTCTATCTCAAGTTATTGTGGCCATTCTAGCTCCTTTTTAAAGTTACTGCTTGTATGAAATATCTTTTTAATTTTCTAATTTCCAACTTTATTTTTTTTGTCTTTTTGAGACAGGACCTTGCTATGCAATTCAGGCTGGCCTTGAGCTCACTTTGTAGCCCAGGCTGGCCACGAACTTGCAATGATCCTCCTGCCTCGGCCTCCCCCACAAGTGCTGGGATTACAGGCGTGCGCCACCATGCCTGGCTACGCTAATTTCTAATTTACATGTGCCCTTGAATCTAAGGTGGGGGTTTCTTGTAAACAGCTATAGTTGGAACATTTAAAAAACTCATTTGGCCAACCTATATGCCTTTTGTATGGAAAATCCAATCCATTTCCACTTAATGTAATTACTGAGAAGAAAGGATTTACTTCTGCCATTTTAATGTGTTCTGTTTGTTTTTCTGCCAGTGCTGGGAATTGAACCCAGGGCCTGTTGCATGCTAGGCAAGTGCTCTAAGACTGGGCCCCCTTGTACCTTTTACGTTTCCCAATTCCCCCTTTGGTTTTATTGTGCTAAATAGCGAATTCCTAGTGTGCCATTTTATTTCTTTTTTTAGTTACTGTATGTATTTTTGATTTATGTTCTCCACCATTGCCCTAGGGATTACAATTAACATCTTATTTAAAAACATTCTAGTTTGGATAACGCCAACTCTATGTTAGTACTTCTTCCCCTCCTCCCTTGTGCGTTTATCATATAAATCACATTCTTCTTCATACACTGTGTTTCCATCAACAGACTGACTTGGGCAGTTTTCTTTTGAATCAAATAGGAGGAAAAAGGGAGTTACGGACTTGTATCTAGATATTCCCCCAAACATGTGCTCATAGGTGAGCCTTTTTGGAACTGGCTGGATCTAGGGTTTGTGATACCGGGATTAAGGGTGTGTGGTACTAAGTCAGCACATTGATAGGAATTAGCATAGTTCTGGGTGGTGAGTGGATTTACTGAGATAGAAGCCCCACCCTGGGTGTAGGTGGCACAAGCCAAAAGGTCTGGGGCCTGGCTGGGATACAAGAGAAAGGTAGAGACACTGCTGCTGCTGCCTGCTGCTTCCTGCCTGCTTTGCTGTGGACTTTTTTTCCTCTGTGATGCCTCTGCCCTGCCGCCCTGCTTTGACGCCAGAGGATTATGGACTGAACCCTCTACAAGCTGAGCTGAAATAAACCTTTCCTCCTCTAACTTGTGGGTGTTGAGTATTTTGTCTCAACAATGAGAAAAGTAACTAAGACAGTGGGTTACGAAGGAAAACTCCATTTATACTGTCTTCTATATTTACCAGTGTAGCTATCTTGACCAGTACTTCCTGTTTCTTCATGTGGATTTGACTTACTGGACTTAGACAGCCGGAGGCACCGAGGGCAGCTGCCTGGGAGACGGAGGAGGACAGAGGACAAGGTCGTCCTTGCATCCCTCCCTGTTGCAGCGGTGGTTGCAGTTTTCTTCCTTCAGTAGCAGCTTCTGCCGGGAGGCCCTCTCCCCAGTTTTGCTAGTCCTCCGGCGCTTCACGCCTCCTGCTTGTTTTCTTAACCCCAGCCATACTTCTCAAATAGCCCTTTGTCAGACTCCGTTGCCCCTAGTGGGGGGCTTCATGCCAAGACCTTGGCTGGCTGTGCATGACCTGTGACCTCCCTGCTAAGGCCAAGGTCTCATGCGTCCTCCTCCTTCGCAGCACTCCCCGGGACCCTAACTGTACACCTGCTGCAATGACTCCGTGACTAATGTCTGTTCTTCCTGCTAGGCTGTAAGCCCTGCGAGGACAGAGAGTATGTGCGTTTTGGCTCACGCTTGTACAATCTTTAAGTTTCTAGCAGAGTGCCTCTCATACAGTAGGTACTTGATACGTTTTTACTGAATGAATAGTTAATTTTTTGTATTACTGGATTCACGAATTCTTAAGAGGATGGGGACACACAGGTACAAAAGGCTTCAAAAATCATACCTCCCTGCCTGTCTACAAAGCTCTAAATTGGAAGTACTGAGGACAACAGGGGAGCAGGGGTCCTGAAAACCTGGGTTGTCACCACTGTCACTCTGAGTCAGGAGCTTCTCTGGGCCTGAGACTTCATATCTGTAAAAGCAGGAACTGGAAGTGGCATTCTCAGGGTCTGAGGACCACTAAGACCCTCTCTGTCGTAGGCTTGGACCTGGCTAGAGTAACCCGTCTCCAAGTCAGGATCCACAGCGCCCTCTGGTGGTATCTGAGTGACAAGACAGGGTAGCTTTTGCAATGGTTGCCCCGACCCTCCCAAGACTCACCCTGGGGACCACAGGCGAAGCTCCAAGCATCAGCAAAAATCTTGTCACTCTATTGTGAGCTGAGGCCTAGATGGCGGTAGGCCTTGCACAACCTCTCCCTCCCTGTGCTTTTCGCAGAGGTGGGCGAGCCAGTGTTTTTTCTACAACCTGGTGTTAGACAAACCTAACTCAACAGCATAGAAATGTTTGGTCAATGAGTACTTGTGGCTAATGGGCAAGCATCAGAGTGAGTTAAGCTTTTTCATAATGTCCCTGCTTTCCCAAACTCCCTCGCTCCTGGATGTGGTCTCTAAGAGCTCTGTGGGCTGCCCCTCAGAACTCTTTGAGGTCACTGCCTTCAGCTCCTACAACACAGGAAGCCCTTCCTGCCGCAGGGCCTTTGCACAGGCTCTGCTAGGAACTCTCTTCTCCCAGTGCCCTCTCAGTTCAGGCTCCCTCCTCTTTTGGCTCACTGGTTATTCTGGCTGTGACACACACTCCAGTCTCTAAAGGAGCTCTCTTAGCCCTACTTGCATGTGCAGTCATCCTGTAGCTCTAGGCCAGCCCCTAGCAGTGCGTTTTCCCCAGTTCCTGGCAGAGTGCCTGAGTATGGAGTAGGTGTGCAGTCGGGAGGAGGAGGAGGAGGGTAGCACGTGGCCAGGAAGACACCAGAGACCACTTTAGAGAAAGTCTGCAAGTTTACTCAACAGTGCTCACAGTCACCGTCACATAGAGGAAGTCACTGCTTCACAAAGGCTCACTTTCCCAGGCGGGAGGAGAGAGGCTGGTGGCCTTCAGCTTTCTGTACATCATTTGTGCCTGAATTCCCCAAGCTCCCCCGCCTGCAGTGCCCAGGGGCCCCAGCCTTCAAGCCAGCAAGCCAGCAGGGTGCACGGCAGAACCAAAGCCAGTCTGGGTGCAGAGTTTAAGATGACCTTGTCCCTTGCGACATGGGTCCCACTCCCCCACAGGTGGCAGTGGGCCTCGGCTCAAGATCACTTTTAAACTAAAGCATTACTTGGATTTTTTTTTGCAGTCCATCAGTGAGGGAGATAAAGGATTCCAGAACAGAACTGCAGTCCTTGTGCCCCATCTGTTCTTGACCTTCTAGAAATTATGCCGGATCACCCAGCCCGAACAAACCAGGGACCACTGAAGCCAGGAACCCCAGTTTCTCGGTTACTACTGTAGGTGCTTTGCTATTCTTCTGAGGCTCGAGAGACTAGAATAATGGAGATGCACAGAAAGAAATCTGAAGCCATTTTCAAGGACATCACCTAGTTCTTAAACTGAAGAAGACATTCAAAAAGATAGGCGTTCTGAAGAGTGAATGTACTGCGGACTTTGGAAATCTATGTGGTGCATCTTCCACAAAACTGCTTTTTCTCTCTGGCCCTAACATCACATGCCTGCTCAGGTCTCTTCTGTGGATTTTCCCCCTTCTGCCTCTGAGCTAGTTCTTCCTGAAGGGAAGAATCAATAGTTTCTGGACTAGTTTTCACAGTTGAAAGCTCGAAGTGGAGGCACAGGACAGAGTGCTTTTCATATATGCACCTGCAAACGCGAACATCTCCAACGGCCTTGCACTTACAAGCATTCCTTGCATTCTCAACGCTTCTGGAGGACTCCTTTGAAAGGCGGGTCACATGGTCACCATACCTTTAGTCACATTCAGTTTTGTGACTTCCTCCAAATAAGTTTTTGAGGAAAAGGGGCTCATCCGCTCACCTGTTACTTGGCTAGTGGCATCTCTACAGGCTCCAGGCTGAGTTTTATTGAGTATCAGCGGGGATAGGAGCAGAGACCTGAATCCTTGAGACAGGTGGTTTCCAAAAATGAGGTCAAAACAAGGGGCTTAGTATTTGCAATCAGTCAACAGAATTGAACAATAAAATTCTGCCCTGCGTGGTCAAGGGTCAGAACCTAGTGGTGAGAACTCCGCAAGGACAGACACCGGAGGTCAGCGGATGCGTCCAACTCTGTTTACAGTGTGAACCAGACCACAGAGGAGAACCCAAGGTCAGGGAAGAGGAAGGTCTGCGCTCCTGCAATCCACAGGAATCCTGATCTTGCTGAGAATGCTGCCACCCGCTTGGAGGAGACCGTTTGGAAATCTAGCCCGCACGCTGTACATTTTAACCCTAATGGAGAAGGACAAGTGGTACACTGCTTGGAGCTCGGAATGGGGTACCACAAGCGTGGCCCCCAACAGGGCTCAAAGAGGCAACACACAGCGTGCTTTCAGGGGCTTCGGAGGCCCTTGAGGCCATGGACTAAAGATGCTGCTGAGCCGCCCTTCAATTTGAAGTGTCCCTCACCTGATGGGTACAACTCTGGCTTCTGCCCTTGGGGGCCACTCGGTCTCAGACCTTGGTCTGGGTCCAACACCTCCTGCTTGCAGCGAGACACGGAGAAACACACTCACCCGGTAGGAACTGCACACACCACCAAAACTTTCCCCTCCCCCTGCCCCACCCCTGTACGTTTGTCGAGCAAGGCACTAGGAAATGGTTCAAGTTTAGAAATTTGCTGTACATTTGCATTTTTTTCTTTTTTTGTTAAAGGCACAGTTTTTACTTGAATGATGCTGCATTGCGCTCTGATGATTCAGGTCCCCAAATCGCAGTGCTCTGGTTATCCTCATTCTAGATTCTAGAAGGAGCCCCATCTTTTGAGTCCTTTCCATGGGGGGCCGCTTCTGGAGGTATAGCACTCATCTGGGAAGAGGCAGGAGGCCTCAACAAGCAAACTCTGCAAGCGCAGGGCTGCAGTGGGAGTGGTCCTTTGCCGGCTACACATCCAATCTGGGTGGGGGTGGCCAGGGACGGCGATCCCTCCCTTTTTCCCTCCCCGATAACGGATGGCTTTGAGATCAGCCAGCATCTCCGAGGCAGATTTGTGGCTCTGGTTGCAGATTTATGTCTCAGTCACTTAATGGTTAATGGTACAACCAAATGACCCAACTCTGATTGGAATACTGATTTCAAGTACTTTCCGGGCCAGCTGGTGGAACCTATCGTTGTGAAATGTGATTTTCACTTCTGAATCAGCGGGTGGCGGGTTGGTACAGAAATGCGATTAGTTTGGGAACCCTCTGGAAGCCTGATGTGTAATTAAACAGTGAAAGGTAAACGTCAAGGGCTGGCATGGAGCTGGGTGTTCCTCTGGTCGTGGGACATCGGGTTCCCTTCTCCACTCACATGAGGCTCCAGGGCCCCTGTCTTTGCTGAGACTGTGTGGTACCAAAGCCTCTGGTGTCAAGTGATCGACAAAGGTCCCCCACCACTCCCTTCCCAAGGCCTCTCACCTTGGGATGTAGAGAGCCTCTGGGCCTGGGGCTGCCCTGACTGTGTGACACCTGGCTGCTGCTTGAATCACAGCATTCTAGAAGCCCATTCGCTAGAATCCTATGGAACATTCTAGTCTGTGATGGAATCACAGAGTTCTTGAGAAATGCTAGAGTTCTATGAGAACTAAAGCCACGGTGAAGCCAGAGGCTTTGTGTCTTGCCTGTGGCCCATCGCCGAGGCCTCCACCCTCTGGGAGGTGAGCACCTCGCGGCACCCCCGTTCCTCTCCGGAGGCGGGGAGCTGCCTCGGAGAGAGCGAGAAAGACATGGAAGCATGGATCAGGGGAACCCACACAGCGCGGCTGGCTGGGAGGGCCACTCGGCCTTCCCCATGGGCCCAAGGCCACTGCATGAGCCCTCAAAAGCTGGTGGCCGGACTGTCCTTCCTTGTGTCTGGAGAGTACTGGAGTGGGCATTTCAAGTACCCAGAGAGCCAGAGGGGACATCCCGAGTGCCCATGGCTGCAGCGGAAGGTCTGGGGCCCTCTCCTGACCCACACCTGGCAGGTGGCCAGTGCTCAGGTGTAAACTCTGAGGGTTCCAGGTGTGGCCACAGACCGAGGTCCGTGGGACTGAGAGAGAAGGCCGAAGCTGGGCAACAGTGACAGTCACCCCGGCACAGGCAGGGACCAGGAGGCCCAGGGAGGGTTTCTCTTCCGTCTGGCGCAGGTGGTGCCTGGTGCTAAAAGCTGCCCCTGGCAGGCAGACTTGGCCTTTATCTCTATCTCTGAGCACTGTTGTGTAGGAGAGCCCCCGCAGGGCTGGGCAGCAGGGCTGCACTCATCTTTGGGTGGCCTAGGGCCTCCCTGGGATTCCCCCACATACCGCGCAAGGGGACAGGGTGACCAAGCTGGAAAGGCCTCCCCGGTGGGAGTTAGAGCAGGCTCTGCCTCCCGTGGGCGCTGCTCTCACCCTGCCCCCCACTCAGGACTGCAGAACAGGCGGTCCCCGGCTCCCGCCTCGGCAGCCCTCCTCGCCCTCCACCCCCGGCCAGCACCGTGACGCCGTGCGCCCACAGGACCCGGCCTCCCCGGGAGAGAAGGGCCGTAGTGAGTGCCGGGGGCCCACTGGGCCCGCCGAGGGGACTGCAGCATCAGTTCCTGTTGAACTTCTCCAAGACTGTTGAGTTGGTGTGTTCAAACAGCCACTGCTGGGTGGCGGAGGCCGGGTTGCAGGTGTTCATGAAGATCCGGTGGTCACTTTCACTGCAGTCCACGCAGCTGCCACTTACAGGGTGGAACAAGGTCCTGTCCTGTAAAACACGGAGGTCATCAGGCAGGAGGCGCCGGGGACGGGAACAAACAACAGCAACAGTCACAGGAGTGAGGAAACAAGGAAGCCGCTGGCCAGGCAGGGCTCCCGCTCCTGGTCCTCCTCCCGGGCACGTGGCCAGGCGCTGCCCGGCCTCCCCTGCGGCTCATGTTGCCCTGGGACTGCCTTCTGACTACTGGGCGTGGGCAGGAGTGACCCTCGCTGCTTCCGGTCTGGGCCTCCACGCTGCCCGCCTCCAGCCAAGTTTCACTGGTCCTCGGTATAAGTTTTGCTTTCCATTTAAATGCTCTCAGTTGCCAACATTTGAGATTTCACATAGAAATGTGAATTCCTGGCTCCTCTTGAGCACCAGGAAAATCGGGAAACAAATGAACGAGGGGGAGGGCTCTGTGGGAAGAAGCAACGAGGCGATGCATTGTTTAAAAAAGAATTCAGTGCTGGGAATGCAATTCAGGGCAGAGCGCTGGCCTAGCATGAGGCAGGTGCTGGGTCTGATCCCCTGCTCAACAAAAACAAACAAAACCACAAACAAAACCATGCCGCAGGTGGCCCTGCTCCCTGCCCACGGCTGGCCTGACTTACTTTGCGGTATTTCCACAGCTGGTTGCCCTTCATGCTGTGGCAGTCGTACAGGGTGACAGGGCTGGTGTGGGAGATGGCGTCCAGGCAGAACTTCTTGGTGTGCTGAGGGTCTCCCGGCCGGATGTCCTCTCTCCAGGTGAAGGTGAACACCTGTGCACACGGGGACAGCAGGGGAGTGGTCGTGAAGCCCTCTTTTTTCTCCTTTTTATTTTATTTTATTTCTCTGGTACCGGGAATTGAACTCACGACCTTGCGCTTGCCAGGCAGGCACTGTGCTGCTGAGCTAAATTCCCAGCTCCTTCTCCTTTCTATTTTAAAATGATGGAAAATTTGAAACAGTCTATGGGCCATCCCTCCTGTTCTCATCAGCCAGCTCCTGGCTAGTCCTGCTCCAGCCCTACCCTGTCACCACCCCTACGCACATCCTTTTGAAGCAAATCCCAGTCAGGTCTGAGCACTTCAGCAAGTGCCACGGTGGTACGCTGTGATGAGGTCCTCCTGTCATCCGGTGAGCAGAGCTGAGGACTCTCGGATTGCCCTGTCAACTTCTTTTCACATTCTGCTTGGCTCAGGGTCCAGACTGGGCCTATATACTGCATTTAGTTGAGAAGCTTTTTTGTCTTTCTGTCCCAGAAGCTTTGTTGAAGAATAACTGGCACACAATAAGCTGCATGCATTCAAGGTGTACAGTGTGGTATATGTGTCAGTTACCAGGACTGTCGACTTAGCTGGCTTGGTAAAGCACATTTCTGGGTGTGTCTGCGTCTGTGGGGTCAGGAAGGTGTGACGTCAGGTACTATATCGGGTCCCCGGCCCCTTTCCCCTGCTCTGCTTCCAAGCTGCCATGAAATAAGCAGCTTTATTCCATCAGGCCCTTTTGCCATGGCATTTCTGCCTTGGAGCCAGCTGACCATGAGCTGAACCTCCGGAACTGTGAGTACCTGAGCTGCTTCTCCTTTAAGTTGTGGGTTTGAGTATTGTGTCTTAGTAACGGAAAAAGTGACCAGTGCAGTCTGCTTTGACATATATTTCTACCTAAGGCCAGCATCACAATCAAGGGAATGAACACAGCCACCACCCTCAAAGTGTCTCCATGCTCCTTGGAAGTGTTCTCCTCCTGTCCCTCCTCACCATGAGAGATTCGCTTACCGTTTCTAGAATTTTAATATGAGAAGAATCATTCAGTATGTGTATTCTCTTTTCTCTTTCTTTTACTCAGTCTACTTTCACTGCAATTTGTTGTAGTAGCACATCTGGCTTGTTTCCAGTTTTTGGCTATTTACAATTTTTTTGTGTGTCTTTTTGAGACAAGGTTTCACTATGTGATTCAGGCTGGCCTTGAACTCATTATATAGCCCAGGCTGACCTCAAACTCACAGCAATCCTTCTGCCTCAGCTTCCTGAGTGCTGGGATTACAGGTGTGCATTTTGACGTTTACAAAGAAAACTGCTATACACGTAGGTGTACAACCCTTTGTAGGGGCATATTTTCTTTTCTTGGATAAATATCCAAGGTTAGAATGGCTGACTCACATAAGAGATCAATGTTTTATTTTCTACGGAACTGGCAAACTGTTCTTCAAGGTGGCTGTCACTGCTTGCCCAGAAGCATGGCCCGGGCCAGTCTTTTTATAACAGGCACGTGGATATATTATTGTCATTTTCATTTCCGTTTCTCTAACAACTAATGAAGCCAAGAATTTTAATGTTTTTGCCATCCCTTCTTTGGCAATGTATCTGTACGAATCTTCTGACCATTAATTATTTTTCTTTTATTATTGATTTCAGAGAGTTCTTATATATTCTAGAAACAAATCTTTTATCATATATATGCTTTACAAACATTTTCTCCCAGTTTGTGGCTTGACTTGTTACTTTCTCCACACTGTTTTAAAGAATTGTTTTTCATATCGAAGAAGTCCAACTCAATTTTTTTCTTTTGGTGTTACAGTCTTGATGTTAGATTTTTTTTGGGGGGGTACTGGGAATCGAACTCAGGACCTTGTGCTTGCCAGGCAGGCACTGTGCTGCTGAGCTACATCCCTGCCATATTCTTGGTGTTGTGTCTAAGAAATTATTGTTTCACTCAAGATCATGAATCCCTTTGGTTGTATTTCCTTCTAAGAGCTTTTTATTTTAAAAATTTTAGTGCATCTAATTTTATTTACTTTTATTAATTTTATTGGTACATCTTAGATGTACACAATGATCACATTCATCCTAGGAAATCTGTACCTAGGTGTACATGAGAGATCTTGATTCTTCTTTTTTTCCGTTCCCCTCCTCTACCGTCAACCCCTTTTCCCCTTCTTAATTACAAAAGCTTTGTTTCTACTTTTTCCTTCTCTTTTTTCCCTTTCCTTTGCACTTCCTTAGTTCCCATTCTAAGAGCTTTTTAAATTTAGATTTTATGTTTAAGATAATGACCCATTTTGAGTTAACTTTTGTATACGGTATAGGTATATACTGATTTCCTTTTTGCATATGGATATCCAATTTTTCCAGGACCATTTGTTAAAAAGACTATCTTTTCATCATTGTACAGCTTTTATGCCTGTGTTTAAAGGAAATCAGTTGTCTTTATAAGTGTGGATCTACTTCTAGACTTTATTTTGTCCCACTGATTTTTTAAATGTCAGTATTACACCACCCTGAGGGTTATTGCCTTACAGCATAACTTGAAATCAGGCAGCTTTAGTCCTTGAACCTTGTATTGTTTTTTGAAAGTTGTTTTGACTACTCGAGGTCCTGCACATTTCCACATGAATTTTAGAGTCAGTCTTTCCATTCTATAAAGAAGTTTATTAGGATATGAGACGTGTTGGATTTACATATTGGTTTGGAAATAACTGATATCAGTTTGAGTCTTCCTATGAACACAACATATATCTTCCTTTTATTTAGACCTCCTTTAATTTTTATCAGCAATATTTTATAATTTTCAATATTTTATAATTTTCAATAATTTTATAATTTTCAAATAAATTATAATTTTCATATTTTATAATTTTCAAATTTTCTCTCAGCCACAGGATTTTCATCATAATATACCTGAGTGATATTTTCTTTTTTTTTTTTGTTTTGTTTTTCTCCGGTACCAGGAACCGAACTCACGACCTTGCGCTTGCCAGGCAAGCGCTTTTGCCGCTGAGCTAAATCCCCAGCCCCCTGAGTGATATTTTCATGTTACAGAAAATGCTTGCTTTTAACTTTAATTTCAGATTCTGTACACTTAGTATAAAAATATGATTGATTTCTGTGTCTTGTAACTTTGTTAGATTCAGTTATTCGTTCTAGAAGCTCCTCTGTAGACTCAACAGAATTTTCTACATCCATTCTCATATAGTCTATAGATAGTTTTCCTCCTCCCTTTCCCGTTTGGATGTGTTTATTTTACTTTCCTTGCTGAACAGGTTAGAGCCACTAATTCAGTGTGAAGTAGAAATGATGGGACTGGGCATCTCTTTCTTAGGAGAAAGCATTTAGACTTTCAGCATTAAGCGTGATGTCAGGTGCTTTCTGGATTAAGTTGAGGAACTTCCTTTTTACTTCTGGTTGCCAGGAATGGATGTTAGGTTTTTTTAAAAATGCTTTCTCTGGGTGTACTGAGGTATTAATCTGCCTTTTCTTTTTTAGTTTTTTAATATGGTAAATTGTATGCATTCCTGAGACAAATTACACTTACAATGTATTGACCTTTTACACCGTCGAACGCAACGTTCTAAAATTTTCTCCAGTGCCTTTAATCCATGCCCATGACATGTCGGTGTACGGCGGGTCTTACAACGTTTTAGTCTGGTTTGGGGACGAGGGTAACGCTGGTCTCACAAGATGACTTGGCAAGCACTCCCTCCTTTTCTGGAAGCATTTCTTTCTAGACTTGGCCAAGTCTCCTCACATGTTTGGTAGATTCTTCAGTGAAGTCACCCAGGCCTGGATTTACCTCAGACGCCACGTCCTGTCTGGCTCTTCCCCATGAGGGTCAGCAGTTACAGCCCGGCGGCCTCCTGTACCCCCAGGTCTGGTGCCAGTGTGGTCTGGTCCCACTCGGCTTCTCTCTCCCCGACCTGGGGCCGGGATCTCCCTCAGTGAAGGACGTGGGGCAGCTGCTGGGCCCAACCACTCATCTCAGAGATTTTCACTGGCTGACGTCCACCCTCTTAGAAACTACTGCCGCCTCTGCCTCCTGAATTTGTGAGCGCTGCAGCCTCAGAGAGTGCCAAGGCCCGCCGAGCCCCTGCTCGGTCCCCTTACCTGCATGTTGTTCCAGGCGGCCTCCCCGCGGCCCCGGACACAGGTCTCCAGCCTCAGGGGGGCGCCCAGGGCCCCGTGCTTCGTGTCCGCACACAGCCCTGTGCCCACGTTGCGGATCTGAGAGGGGAAGAGGGAAGGCGTGGATCAGTGAGGTCCCTTGAGGTTGACGGGGACACCAAGGCAGGGAGATGGGCTGAGCTGGGGACTGTCCTCACGAGGCTTGCCCTGGGCCGCTGGGGTGTGCTCGCCTCTCCTGAAAGGACACTCAGCAGGGACGGTCACTACCCAGAGTCAGGCAGGAGAGGTACACTGAGGGGGAGGTGGTCATGGGGGCTCCCTGACTCCACTCCTGGGAACTGGAGCCACCAGGTCCAGGAATCGATTGTGACCCTCATTCCAGGTGATGCAGGGGTGGGGGCCCAGGGACCATACCTCAGAAACCACTAGAAAAGGACATAAAATGTTTGCTGTAGGGTCCTTTTGGCTTTGTTTTGTTTTTTAAAGACAGGGCCTTGGCCGGGCGTGGTGGCGCATGCCTGTAATCCCAGCACTCGGGAGGCTGAGGTAGGAGGATCGTTGCGAGTTCAAGACCAGCCTATGCTACATAAGTGAGCTCAAGGCCAGCCTGAACTGCATAGCTCAAGGCCAGCCTATCTCAAAAAATAAATAAATAAATAAATAAATAAAGACAGGGACTTGCTATGTAGCTCGGGCCGGCCTTGAACGCCCCATCCTGTCTCAGTCTCGCAGTGCTGAGATTACAGGCCTGCTCCTCACGTCTGGCTGGGCTGTGGTCCTGGACTGCTGCCTTCTAGGGCACGTGCACGGCAAGGGGTGGCCAGAATGCAGCCCCAGCCACGCCGTAACGAACAGCAGTGGCCCACATCCCTCAGTGTCAGCAGGAGGGGCTGGGGGTCAGAAGCCCACAGTAGGTGACTTGCTTGGGCACTGGACAGCGCTCGGGCACTTAGGATGGTGTCTCAGCAAGAAGAGTGGCCATGGCCGCGGGGATGGAGGTCATGCATGGGCTCAGCAGCACGGACTCCCACTCACCCAGGCTGATCTGGCCACAGCCACTGCTGAATGCCCGATATGCCAGCAGTGGAGACCACTGAGTCCCCGATGTGCACCATTCCCCGCGGTGATCAACCTGTGACCTGGTTGGTTATATCAGAGCACTTCCATCATGGAAGGGACTGTGCTTTGTCCTCGCTGGCATAGACACGTATTCTGGATATGGATTTGCCTTTGCTGCACGTACTGCTTCTGCCAAACTACCATCTGTGCACTCACAGAATGCCTTATCTGCCATCATGGGATTCCACATAGCATTGCCTCTGACCAAGGAACACCTTTTACAAGAAGTGAGGCAATGGGCCCATGCTCATGGAATTCAGTGGTCTTACCATGTTTCTCACCATCCAGAAGCGGCTGGATTGACAGAAACGCAGAATGGTGTTTTGAAGACACAGTTAAGGTGCCAGCTGGGTGACAACAGCTTGCAGGGCTGGGGCAAGGCTCTGCAAAAGGCTGTATATGCCTTGAATCAGCGTCCACTTTATGGCCCTGTGTCTTCCATGGCCGGGATTCACGAGTCCAGGAACCAAGGGTTGGAAGTAGGGATGGTACAGCTCATCATTGCCAGTGATCCACTAGCAAAATTTCTGCTTCCTGTTGCTATGACCTTATGTTCTGCTGGCTTAGACGTCTTAGTTCCAGAGCGGGGAAGCACAATGACACCTTGAACTGGAAGCTAAGACCGCCCCCTGGTCATTTTGGTCTCCTCATGACTCTGAGGAAACAAGCTGAAAAGGGAATCACAGTGTTGTCAGGGTGACTGACCCAGGTTATCAAGGGGAAACTGGACTATAATTCCACAGTGGAGGAAAGGAAGAATATATGTGGAGAGCAGGAGATCCCCTAGGGTGGCTCTTAGTAGTACCACACTCTGTTATTAAAGTCAGTGGAAAACTGTAACAACCTAACCCAGGTAGGAGGACAAATGGTGCAGAGCCCTCAGGAATGAAGGTGCAGGTCACTCCACCAGGGAAAGAAGCAGGACCTGCTGCGGTGCTTACTGGAGGCCAAGGGAATACAGACTGGGCAGTGGAAGAAGGCAGTTCTAAGTACCATTTACGACCCCATGATGAGCTACAGAAACAAGCATTGTTTTTTTTTTTTTTTTTTTTTTTTTTTTTTTTTTTCTCCGGTACCGGGAACCGAACTCACGACCTTGCGCTTGCCAGGCAGGCGCTTTTTGCCGCTGAGCTAAATCCCCAGCCCCCAGAAACAAGCATTGTAATTTTTTTTTTTGTCTTTTTGAGATAGGGACTTGCTATGCAGTTCAGGCGGTCCTTAAACTCACTCGAATTTGTAACAATCCCCCTGCCTCAGCTGCTGAGATTATAGGCATGCACCACCATGCTCAGCAAAGCATTGTAATCATTCTGTTTCTCCCCTAACATGGTTCTAATGGAATATAATGTCGACAGACTTAACACTGGTTCTTACGGGTTGTTAAACCTGTGTTATAATGTTCAGGTTATGAAACCATGAGAGCAAACGGCATCCTAAGAACACTGGCCTTCTACCGGGGGGAGGAAGTCCGTGTGTTTCTGTTTTTATGCAGGATAGTTACAACGTGTGGGGTGGAATTTGGTGTCTTTGTATCTGGAGACTGGGTTAAGGAATGTGTCTGGTTGTCAAGTTGACAAGGGGTGGATTGGTTAACGACTGTCAACTTGAGTGAGAGAAGCTCAGCTGAGGGCCCACCCTAGGGCTGCTTGTTGTCTGGAGGGTGTGAAGGGGGAATGAAGGACACATCTGCTTCTGTTTCTTCAGAGGAGCTCCAGTCTTCGCCTTCACCTCGGACGTCATCTCCTGGCTTCCGGAGCAGACTCCTCAGCCCTCCATCGCAGACCATCGGCCTCCTCACACAGACTCTCGTGGGACACTGCAGTGAGCTCAGACTTTGGCTGGATCCTTCGGTCTCCAGTGTGCAGACACCCTCTGCTCTCCCTCCCCTGGCTCTGGGCGCCCATTGTGCACCAAGCTTGGAAATTCTCCTACACTTGTAGAGCGTGTGTTGCACCTGTTTCTCTAGTAAGCACAGCGCCAGGTCCTGCGTCACACCACGTCATTCCTGCCCCTGAGTCGTCCCGTCTCCTTTGTCTGAGGGGTGGCTGGGCGTGGCGGCTATGGAAAGGCACCACTTGGGGTCCCGGTGGCTGTGTCTTCCCCAAGCCTGTTCCCAGCTCTGCCTCAGGGAGGCAGGGACAGCGCAGCAGGCCTGATGGGGGGCGCTGAGCTCCTCTGATGCGTGATTTGGTTGGAGGACCCTCATGACTCTGCCTCCAACTTCCTTAGAGCTGTGCTGCAGGCTGAGACTTCCTTCGGCCTCACACGTCCTCTTGTGAATCTCTCGCACATCTCATTCACGTGGCCTCGGCTTCTTGGAACATAAGGTCATAGGAACAGGAAGCAAAAATTTTGCTAGTGGATCACTGGCAATGATGAGCTGTACCATCCCTACTTCCAACCCTTGGTTCCTGGACTCGTGAATCCTGTACCACTGCACTACATACCCACACCTTCTCATTTTTTATTTTGAGACAGGGTCTCGCTAAGTTCCCCTGGTGGAACTCAAACTCTCTACCCTCCCGCCTCAGCCTCCTCCTGTGCTGGGAGTGCAGACATGTGTCACTGTCCCCGGTAAAGTAAATCTGCGTTTAAACCTGGCACTGTGGGCCCCAGGTGTCACTTAGTGGCAGAGTGTGTGCTTGGCATGCATGAGTCTCTAGGTTTGATCCCCAGCACGGCAAAACAAAGACAAAAACAAAAACAAAAACACGAACAAAACAACAAAAAAGCCCAATAACAACAACAAAGATGCCTGGCACTGCATAACATAAAGACGAAAAGTGAAATTCATGCTAATAAAGTTGTAATATTACTGTAGGTAGAATATTACATGGCAAAGTTTTAAAAAACCCTAGCAGGATGAGGATAACGAGAACAGGAAGGCAAAGAGTTTTATATTTGGTGCTCCTGTGCTGAGAGCCGCCACACTCACCTCGCCCCAGGCCGCAGCCGGTGGCTCCACTGGAGGGTAGAACTTGGGCAGGTCCCAGGCGATCTTTGTCATGAACCACTTGAAACTCTTGCAGTTCAGGGAGCTGCGGAGCTTCTTCTGGGCCACCACGTCCCCAGCCGAGAGGTGGCGGTACTCGGGCCGGCGCTGGTAAATGTGCTCGGCATACTCATCCATCCACACTTCCGCCACACGCTTCAGGTTCTGCGGGCAGGACGCGGGGGGAAGGGGTCAGCCTTTCTTATTTACTGGAGATCCTACTAGTCCCACCACATTTTAGGCATTCCAGTCATGGGCTGCATGATGACAGCAGATCAGTGAAGGCCACAGACATGAAGGCGTCCCACGGATTACAATGCTCGGAGACCATGTAGCCAGGCTGTGTGAGTCACTCTGCCATGTAGTACATGGAAAGCCAGAAGATGCAATTGCTGAGCCCAGCCCTGTCCAGTGGTGCCTGACGGTTTCAGTTTATCATTTGCATATGTTTTAAGGGTTTCATGACTTACAGTTGGATAAGGAACTGCTCTTGTTTTGCCTGCCCACCTTTCATGCCCTTCTATTCCAGTGAAAGCTCCTAGTAGTTTCCCTTTGGGGAGCTCCCCCTTGTCTGACTGCCAGTTCATGCAGTGGGGAAAGGCATGTGAGCTAGCCTAGCTAGTGTGAATACAGATGCCCCTGGGTGCAGGGATTGATAACAGAGACCTACACCATCCCAACTGGCTAAAATTATGGGGGAATTGCTCTGTGCCTGCTTGGATTGCTGGGTAAGGTCTGTTGGGTTAGATGTCAGCCATGGCTGCTGGGCCACATGGCAGTCATACGATGAAAACCTATCTGAGGATGAAATCAAACTCAGTGAGTCAGAGAGTGAGGGCCAGATTAAAGAACTCGGTCCTGTAGCACCTGGATCCAGCCACACCTGAAGCCAGAACTACCTCAGACTTTTTAATATTACGAGCCATTACATTCCTTTTTTGCTAAGCCAGTCTGATTTGGGTCTCTGTCATTTTCAGCTGAAACAGTTCTGACCAAGTCACATGGTAAAACTACATGTTGTAACCAAAAGGTATAATTTCATCAGCAGCTGGAATCTCTAATAACTTTGATGATGTTTGAAGGTTGTTGTGACTTATATTACTAAGCACAAAGATAACCAATGGAAAATGATGACACTAATAGTGGTAAGTTGAGGCAGCAGGGGAGGAAACATCCTATTTGTGAACAGACCTGGAGACAGAGGAAGAGTGAATTCTCACATGTAACTGTGATGAAAATTCCTTGTTCCACCTGCAGCATAGACACTGCCCAGCCAGAACTTCCGTCAGTTGACCTCCTAGGGCACACTTTGCACTGTCAGGGTAAATTCCCTGCATGTTGTCAGGAGCCTCCCCACCAACACACACATTTAGCTCTTCTAGCTCTATCAAAAGTGGGCCCCTTCCAATTTTACTCTGAGAGATAAAGCAGAGTTACCAGTTATTCACCCCTAAGGTTCTAGGGCCGGGGTTTGGCAGGGGTATGCAGATGTTTAAATGTCTTCTGCAAGGAGCCTGACAGTAAATATTTTAGGCTTTGGAGACCCGATGTGGTTAGAAAGCAGCCATCCAGGGGCTGGGGATTTAGCTCAGCGGCAAAAGCGCCTGCCTGGCAAGCACAAGGTCGTGAGTTCGGTTCCCGGTACCGGAGAAAAACCAAAAACCAAAAAAAAAAAAAAAAAAAAAAAAAAAAAAAAAAAAAAAGAAAGCAGCCATCCCTATGTGAATGGACGGGTGTGGCTGAGTTCCAGGAACCTTGTACCACGAAGTTCTCTTCTCTTGATCCCCCTCAACTGATCACAGATGTAAAAACCATCCCCAGCTCATATACAAACAGCCTGCAGACTGCTGAGGAAGGGGGAAGGAACTGAATCCCCAGCTGCCCAGTTCTGCTGGCTTTGCGTTTGGGACCAGGACACAACTGACTTTCTGTGCAGCTCCTGGTTCTTCCTGGGGCTGCAGAGCCTACAGTGGCCTCGAAAACAATTCAGGAGCAGCCTCGCACCACCAGGGCCTGCATGGCAAAGGGTGTGTCCAGTTCACAATGGTGCCCGCAGGAGCGGACGCCTGACAGTTCCTGTGTCCCTCTGAAACACAGGGTTTCCTCTCGTTTTCGGGTCCACCCACCCCAGTCCTTCGGCCCACTGTCTGCCTGTCTGCCTGTCTGAATTAACGATGCATTGTGTTATGTTCATCTAGCAGCGCCCCAGAACGAATGTAATTATGAGGTGCGGCAAACGGGTACTGATAAAAGTAAAGCTAAATAAAACAGAGAAACAGCCCAGTCAGAGATCATACTCTTTGAAAGAATAAATTAACAACGCATCACAGTATTCTCTAGGTGGGGCTTAAGAAGCCATTTCTCCAGGTCTTGAACTATTTTACAGTTGACCTCAGGAAAGGACTCATTCATTCTCTCAGACCCTCCCGAGCCAGGGAAAGGACTCAGGCCTCTGGAGGGCTTCGGACACCTCCCCAGCCCATCTCCACGTCCTCCCAGGCCTGAGTCCCATCCCATCTGCGGCCCAGCTGCACCCGGATCACCGAGATGGGCCAGCTCTGTGGAAGAAGTCTCTACTTCTGCCACACCCAGTTTGTGTGCATTTCTGTTACAGCTCCGTAAGCCTTTTTCCCAGAGGCTGAGAAAAGAACATTTTCTTCTTCTGTTTGTGTTTTGGTTTTTGAAACAGGGTCTTGCTATGTAGCCCAGGCTGGCCTTGAACTCTCGGCCATCCTCCTGCCTCAGCCTCCTGGGTGCTGGGATTACAGACGTGCACCACCACGCCTGGTTGAAAAGAAAGATTTGAGCAAGTTTACCACATGGAGCAAGACTGGCTGTCCTGGAGTTGCACACCTGCCTCCCTCCGCCCAGCTCTCCGAGGGCCACCAGGACCCCATCAGACCCCTCGCTGCCGTGTTTCAGCTGCTGTGGTGGAACCCGGCTGCCGGAGCCCTGATCAGACACTCTGCTCCATACCCTGCACGCTCTCTGTGGGCTGCACTGGATGAGGGTGGGGCTGCTGCAGTCGAGGTCAGGCTTGAGGCAGTCTCCTCACTGTCCTGCAGGCTTACACAGACCCCACACAGCACAGGGCGCCAGGGGGAGACCTTTAGGAGGAGGCCTGGAGCTCCACCCAGGTTTCTTCAAGTCAAACCCAAGACTGATTCAGCACGACAGGAGAGGCTGAACTGCCTAAATGCTGAATTCTTACAGGCACTGAAGCGCTTCCCGTCTCGATTGTTCATGCTGACGCCCACGCTAACGCTGGTATTATCAACAGCAGTCACTAAGGAACAATTTTGGACTCCGGCTCGAGTCTGGTCAGGGCTTCGCGTTTCACTCCTCACCCCTGCCGTGCAGATGGCACATCAGGAGGACTGAGGCAAGGCGGTAAGGCGCTTGGCAGGAATTGTATAAACAAATGCTACTACCGTAGCCATCACGGGCCGCACTCATCCGGAAGTCAACAGACAGGAGGCGCTGGCGTTTCTTCATCGGGGGCATTATAAATTGTAAGTGACAACTCTGGAGAGGAAAAGGATGCTTCAGGGTTGGTCTCCATCTCGCTTGTAGCTAGAAGAGTCGCGGGCTTGGGCTCACAAAAAGCTTCGCTGTTTTCCTCTCTGGCATTCTCCGGGAGCCAAGGAATGTTAAGTAGACAAGCGGTTCCAGCCTCACCCGGGCAGGACAGGAAACCGATCCGGGTGGGACCGGTGGCAACGCGCGGGGGGCCGGGAGGCTGTCGCTAGGAATTCCACCACTAGAGCGCGCTGCCGTAGCGCGGTTTCCCTCGTTTCCCTTCAAGCACGGTTCCCGTAGCCCAGGATGCCCTGGAAGCCTGCAGGCCGGGTCTTCACCGGCTGATGCAGGCGGGGTTCCACGGCCTCTCGCCCGCTGGCGATCGCCCCACTCTTTGATTCTCCTTTGTGGGTCCCCTGATTTGTTTTTTTCCCAAGGCACCCGCTGCCCCAGTACCTCGGGCTCACAGATCTCCATTTGGAGCACGGGCGATGACGGCTGCAAATCACTTCAGGGCAGTGAAGTAGTTCGACGCAATAGGTTTTGGCATGAAACGGGGAGGGCGCCGAGGAGAGACATTTGGAGAGAGGTTTCTCCTTCCCCCAGGAACTTTTAAACACTCTGTCTCAGGTTTTCCCAGACGCGCCACACCGGCTGTATTAATATTTATCTAACATGCTTCTTAAACGGACCCGGTCTCTCTTTGCACCCACTTTGGCTTTATCCCAGCTAATATCTGTGAAATTACAAGTCTGCTGCGCTAAACACACGGAAATCAGAATGGTCCTATGGCTGATATCTAAGATAATTTTCATGCCGCCACCATCTCCTTAACTCTTCTGGTGATGTTAAGAGGTAGAAAGAATTAGCCTCCTTTCAACAAGGAAACAGGCTCAGAGGGGTTGTGCAGTCCTCCGGAGGTCACACAGCCCGTGAGTGAGGAAAGCAGGGATCTACGTTCTTTGAGATGGAATTTCACTGGGAGAAAGGGGGTGCATCTTAACATCTCGTGGTCATCAGCCTGGGGCCCCCAGCTGTCTCAGGGGACCTCAGCCACCCTGTCCTCCGCCCCCCAGGAAAGCCACCACCTTACCCGGGCCAGGCTGACGCCAGCAGGGACCTTGTAGGGCACGTACTTCCTGTAGATGTGACCCACTCTGGAGCAGGGGATGTCCTCCATGCGGCCCCCACACATCCACACCTGCAGGGAAGGGATGAAAAGATGAGGTCTCCTCCTCCCAGGTGCCCTCCCCTCGAAGGCCAGGGTCCTCCAGTGTATTCAGAGGGTGGAGCAGCCTGGAATGTCACAGAACCATGGATGGGGGCGGATACGGCGACAGCAGCGGTCACGATAGCTGGCCGCTGACCACTAATGACCACTGCGCCTCAGTTTACAGACGCAGAAACTGAGCAGCCGAGACTCGGTGGAAGCCGCTGGGTTAGTAAGGAGTGAGCTGGGTGGTGCTGCGGGTTGAACCAGGGTCTTGACAGTGACCCTTCACATCCCCAGCCCCTTTAGGTTTTTGAGACACGGTCTCACCAGTTGCCTAGGTTGGACTTGAACTTGAGAGCCTCCTGCCTCAGCCTCAGCTACTGGGATTACACTATGTGCCTGTACAAACCTTAAACTCGGTTTTCGCGGGCTCCAGAGCCTGAGCTCTGAACCATCGTGGATGGCTGATGCGCCTTGTTGAGAATTCTGGCTTCAGAGGCAAGACCACAGGCGGAGAGGGAACGGGGCAGCCTCCAGGTTCTGCGCCATTACTGGCGTGGCTGCAGCCTCTGCAGACTCCCCCTGGGCCTCTGCAGCCAGCCAGGTCTCCCGAGCAGCCCATCTGCCTCCCTGCTCCAGGTCTGGGGGGCCACGCCCTGCTGCTGAGGGGGAGCTGAAGCTTCTCCCGAGTCCCCTCCCGGGGAGGAGCTTCCGAGGAGCTGCTGACTCTGCACACCGCCTAACAGCAGGCTGGGAATTCCTCATCAGTATGTACCGTGCCTTGCAGGGAATCGGGCTCAACAGACCCTCCTTAGCGGGCCTGGCTTCAAATCCCGGCCCAGAGGTGTTTCTCTGAGGCTAGTTTCTTCTTATGTGAAGGACTAAGTGAGAGATGGGGAGAGACTTTGCCGTGAAGTGCTTAGCACAAGGCACGGCTCAGCGTGGTAGGCATGTTAGGTGCTGTAACTATTAATCTGTGGGTGTGACTGGTATTTATGGAGTCTCTGCTGCATGCCACATACTATGCTGGGGACACACAGCAGTGGATAAGGCAGCCCAGGTGCCTGAGCCCACAGGAGGGGAGTGGTCAGGGAGCTTCCTGGGTGGCCCCTGCTGACCCTTGCCTCTAGCACTTGTGGCTTCTAAAGACATCACCTGAGGACTGAGCACCATCCCCTGCAGGATACTGCAGAAACGATGGTCAAACACCCGCTGGCTTGTGCCTGTCCCTCTGGGGTCACTTGATTTGGGGGCACCAGCCGCCATATTGAGGATATTCAAGCAGGCATCCAGGGAGGGCTGGGGTACAGCACAGGGCTAGAGAGTCTGCCTAGCATGCAAAAGGCCCTGGGTTCCACCCCCGGCACCACAGAAGAAAAAAGGCAGTGCATGAGATGTCGGTGGGGGAGCGCGGAGGCCTCCTGCCAAGGGCACTGAAGTGCCCCATCAGAAGCAAGCCCCAGGTGTCTGTGGCCCTGGCTCCTGCCCGGACCACAGCCTCCTGAGAACCAGGCAGAACCATGGGGCGGAGCCACTCTCTAACCCTGATGCAGAGAAGCTTGGAGGAAGTAACTGCTGCGTCTGCTAGGGCGGCCGACTTGGGGCAGTGTCCCCAGAGGCAGCAGGTGGCTCAGGTGAGGGGAGTCTCAGGAGGGACAGCAAGAGGGCTGGGCGCACTTGTGCGCATGTGTGAGGTGCTGCTCTACCCCAGCGGTTAGGGAGACTGGCCGGGCTGGGGTGTCCAGGTGAGACTGCACAGCGGGAAGGCGGAAGTCATGGGGAGGGCCGAGGGCTGGGGGCAGGCCGAGCGGAAAGGCCCGGCTGGGCACCACTGCCATGAGAGCCGGGCACGGGCGGAGGGAAGGCTGCCAGGAGGGGAGCTGGAGCGGTGGGCGGGGCCACAGGGCGGAATTAGGATCTTCACACAGTCCCCAGCGAGGGAGAGGACACGGCCAATGCTGTTTTACCACAGTGGCTCTATGTGGGGTGCGGGGTGCAGGCCGGGGACAGGAAGGCCCGGGAGGCTCTGGCACCGTCCAGCTTCATGGCCAGCATGGTTGTGAGGGGGCAGGAGTAAGGCTGTGGCCGTGGTGGGACCCCACTGGTTCTGGGACATTTTATTACTCTTATTTCTGTTTTTTTTTTTTTTTTTTCCTGGTACCGGGAATTGAACTCACGACCTTGCGCTTGCCAGGCAGGCACTGTGCCACTGAGATAAATCCCTAGCCCTGGTATTTTTTTTTTGGTTTGTTTTTGTTTTTTCTTTATTAGACAACTTATTATTATTTTTTTTTTTTGCGGTACCGGGAATTGAACTGATGACCTCGTGCTTGCCAGGCAGGCGCTTACGCCACTGAGCTATTTCCCCAGCCCTAGTACTCGTATTTCTGTCTTCTCATCTGTAGATAAGGGGCAGGAGTTGGGATACACAACACTAGCTTTGTCAGAGAGAGCCCTTTTCCACTTCAGCTGCTCAGTGGGGTGCTGGGGCCCGGGCTTCCGGTCTTGGTGACTTCAGCGGGCCCAGCTGGGCTGCTCCTCTGCCTCACACCTCAGGCGCCTTGGTCTGCTGCCTCCCGCCGTCTCCACCCTGAGTCTAGGGCTACTCTGTCCTAGCCTTCCAGGCGGGGATGTGCATGGAGCTGCAATTAGCGGAAGTGCTGCCTGGAGAAGTGCAATTGCATTCTGATCCTGGGGGTGCAAAGAGAACCAAGCCAGTCAATAGAACAGAACATTGGGCTTGAGATAATGGGCTTCGAATGGTAGATTAATGTCAAGGCCAAGCCAAGAAGTTTATTTTCAAAGCAGGAGATATTGATCAGGTGCCAGCATCCCATAACAATAACTCTTCCTTGACACAGAGTGACTGATGTGGAAGTGATCCCTTCGTCTGGCGGACGTTGCCCAGGTCGCTGCTGGGCCTTTCAGGTGGGAGGCGCCTTACCCCGCTCTATTTCTGAAAGTCTCCTGGGCAGCGGAAGAGGCCGGCATCCAGCTCCCTTGACTGCGTATTAAACTCGCATTAGCTAAGGAGGCTGCCTCTCCAGCTCTGCCTGCCAGAGGAACCTTCCTTTGTGCAGATGGTGATCAGCCTTCTCTTTGCTGTGACCTCCAGATCTTTGGTCCTGGCCATGCGGGCCAGCAGCCTGATGGGTCCTGAGGAATCAGGGTGACCCTGGCCTCCTGGGAAGTCGGGGGCATCCCAAGTGCCCTTAGATTCTTGAGATGTCTGGGACACTCAGCCCAGAAGCCTCCTTCTCCCTGGACAAGCCACGAGCAGCGCCAGGCGTGGTGCCTGGCCCGGGGAACCTGACGCATGCTGGTTATGTCTACGGCTGAAGGATAAGACCTACCACCAGCTGGAAATCACACAGCTTTTTGTGCTGCAGTCCCGGGTTCCAAATGGGGAACTGAGGCTCAGAGAAAGGAAGCAGTTCTTCACTGAGCTGGCAAAGCTTTCAGCTGAGAAGGAGACTGACAGGGTCAGGCGGGGCAGAGTCACTGGGTACCATTCTTGGTCTGGGTACCCCAGGCCATTGTCCTCTCCCCAGCCAGCAGGAAGAGCCCTGCTGGCAGCAGAGCAGGGAGCAGCAGGACCTCCTCTAACCCAGAAAGCATGCCGAGGGGATGTTTCGGCAGTCCCTCTCTTCGTGGCGTGTGTTGTCTAGGGTCCCTACCCGAACTTCCACCTTCATGGGTGCCGGTGCAGCTGCTCCGGGAGTCACAGGAGTTTCCAAATGTCCTGCGGCTGTTTCTTGATGCCCTTCTCCTCCCCAGTGGAGGAGGCATCTTCTCCGGGAGCACCACGCCGCTAGACAAGTAGAAACCTAATTGCAGAAGCCCGCGCCCCATTCATTTTCATTGCTGCTTTGATTTACTTTATTAGCAAACTTCTTTTGTGTGATGACAGGCTTCATTACGGTGTCTATAAAAGACAATCGCTCGCTCTTATCTCTGAAGCCGAGGAGGGAGGAGAAGAGCTGTGATGTGCGTCAGGAAAACACAAAGGGACCTGAGGGCAGTGTGGGGGGCTGTGCCTCACACAGTGGGGGCCCTGGCCAAGCAGGGGCTGCAGCTCAACCTGGGAGGAAGCGACCAGCCATGGCACAGCCCCTCCCTGCCTTTGCAGCTGGCATCTTTGCAGAGAACCCTGGTGGAGTTCAAATGCTAATCAGCTGCACCCGAGGGAATAATATAATAATTGCCACCAATTAATTATTCAGCCTTAGCTGTGTGCTTAGGAGGCACCCAGGGGCATGGTTCTACACTCAGCCCTCGACTTAGACAGCCTGAAGTCTGATCTAATCCAGGCTCGTAAGCACGTTTTTGTAAACCCAAAAGCCTCGGTTTTCTCATCTGCAAAATGGGAGAAGTTACTGCACCTCAGACCTCCTCAGGTGGTGAGGCTGAACAGAGGTCGGGGGTGTGTGTGCAGGACACCACCGGCTATCTGTGTGAGGTCAGCTGGACCCCGAAAGCTGAGGGGTACTGCACGCAGGCCGGACAGAGCCTGCAAAGGGAAACCCTCGTCAGTTTGGACATATTCATTGTGAACAAGAAGGTACTGATGTAAGAAGTCTCACGGGCATGAGGTGACCCCATCCATTCTAGTTTTGGATGTTCCTACTGGTTACTGGAGCCAGTTGGTTAAAAAAAAAAAAGTAGAACAATTTTATTTTAGTTTTAAAAATGAGTTTACTTCTAAATTAAACCATTTTCAGATAATGTAGGTTTAAGCAAATGTGTGTATAGATTAATACACTAAATATCTGACCATTTCAACACGACGCCTAGGCGTTTACATCCCGGAAATGGGGGGTGGTCGCCTTGCTTTAGGTTTTGACTCGTACTGGGAAACACAGCATCTGGAAGCCGCTCTGCGAGGGAGGGGCTGAGACCAGGGGCCCCCCCAGGGCTGCTCGGCCCACGATGGCAGAACCAGAACGGAACCTGGGCTGGGTCTCCTAGGGCTGGGCGGATCCGCGACCTCCGCCAAGCCTGCATCCTTCTGCCCGCTCCTGACCCCATCTGGTCCTCCTCGGGTCTCTAACAGCTCTGTATGCCTGAAGAACGAGGGGCCCGCCTGCTCCTGTGGCTCCCGCCTCCCTGCACCCCTGGGCCCGAGGGAGGCGCTGCGGAGAGTCAACCGCGTGGCACTCACTTCCCTGCCCCGCGGTCCACGCTTTTCTTCCCGTGCCCAGTACAGCCCAGTACAGCCCAGCACAAGCGCGAATCACACGTGACCTGGTCCTGGCCAGCTTCGCTTTGAACCTGACCAAGCCAGGTGCCAAGAGGAGGTCCAACAAGGCAGACCCTTAAAAGCCGGCACTCGTGGGCCAATCTGCCAGTCAGCCTGCCCCTTCCCTCTGCCCCTCCAAACCCAAGCTCCAGCATGCTCCTGGCACCAGACCCCGCCCACTCTTCACAGCTCCGGAGCAGACCCCGCCCACCCCGCACAGCTGTGCAGCAGACCCCGCCCACTCCGCCCAGCGGACGCCAGCCTCAGACCGACCCCAGGGTCTGGTGTGCAGCGCGGTCACTGCAGTGAGTCCTGACCTGCAGGATGTGCTGTCTGTTTAGGACTCGTGCTGTATCACCGCTGGAACCGTGACAACCAGATTATTTTTGCCCCTTTGGAGACAAGGAAGTAAACGCTCAGCAGAAAGGGCAGGTGAGTCCAAAGGCTCATGCAGCTGTTCCAGAACCCGGCCCGGAGCCACAGCCTCCGCCTGTCTGGCCAGCCTCGACGCTCTTTCCACTCTTGTCTCCCAGCAGGCAGAGTCTGCTCACAACCACAGCGGCGCTGCCACTGACAGCGCTGTTCCTCCATCACTTCCTGTGTCCCGGGCACAGGGCTAGGCTTCTAACGTACTTAGACTAATATCATGCTCACAACTGCACTGTGAAGTAAAGATTATTCAACCCCTACTTTATAGATGAAGTCCAGAGAGGGTAAGCCACTTTCCAGGGGCCACACAGCAAGCAGCTCTGGAGCTTGCATTGCAACCCCGGCCACGTACTTGATCCCTGCTGTCCTGCCTCTTTACCTAACATGAGGGCGATGACCCTAACAGCCACCACTTACTCTGACATCTCGACTTCCCCCCGTTATAAAAGGGATCTGTATTTATGGTGAATGGATTCAGCGCCATGGACATACACTGGGTGGGAAGCACAGCTGTACCCTGTAGCCGCTCACCCTGATGGCCGCTAAGGACAGAAGTCTCCGTGGTGCCCGGGGTCATTTTCGAATGTGGTGTAACCTAAGCCTCTGTTCCTTACCTGCAAAGGGGAGAGTGACGGCTCGCCTGGGGTGCATTACAAGGGTTAAGTGACAGTGCCGGGCACAGGGCCCCACACGTTACTGAGCCTGAGGGCTCAGCGGACATTAGTTGGTCCAAGGATGTTCTAAGCTTTTTCTTTGTATTTGTGATATGTTTCTTTTTATTATTTATTTATTGTGGGACTGGGATCAAATCTTGGGCTTTGTACAGTTCATGCATGAGTTTCCACTGAGCTACATCCCCAGCCCCCATCAGATTTAAAAAACGCAACATGAGATCACAATTTTTCACTCATCTTTTGAAGCTTCATTGTGAAGGCATCTAACTTCTTTTACCTAATATTCAATTGTTTAGAGACGCTGTCATGGGTTTATTCCCTGAGGAAATGCATTTGGGTCTTATTTAATCCCACCAGATTTCAAGTCACACCCCAGTACACAGCCTCTACCTACGTCTTTCCTCACCTGTGTGCTGTCCCTCTTGGACAAACTGCTGGGCATGGGATTTTGGATCAAAGAATGAGCTTGCTTGGCAACGTAATGGACTTTGCTAAATTGCTATTCACAACAGATACATCCGCTCACAGTGCCCCGGGGCCCGCCTCTTCCCTACTCCAGCCAGGTCAGATGGTTCTGCCTGGATACTTCCTGTGTAACCCTGAGGTGAAGACATCCTCAACATCACCTCCTGGGGGTGTAGCGCAGCCCCTTCTGTTCATCTTGCTGCTGTCCCCTCTAACATAGACCACCTGTCACAGCTGTGTGGGCCCGAGGGCTTCCTCCATGGCATGGCGTGTTACTCCGTCCTGCCTCCTGGGGAGGAGTAACACCACCTCGGCACATCTGGGTGTGAGGGCGGGAAGCTGGGGCAGGAGGTGCAGCAGTGCACAGCTCCATCCGTAGGAAGCAATGACACCAACAGTGACAGCGGTCCCCAGTGCTGACGGTTTGACTTAGCATTTTCTGACTTTACGATGGTGCAAAAATGACATCTGGTAGAATGCTCTGAATTTTGATCTTTCCTCAGGCTAGCGATCCTTTCTCACTACGCTGGAGCAGCAGGGAGCTGCAGCAGGGAGCCAGACAGCCCCACGATCACTAGAAGGACTGGTGGGTTCTCTCCAGGGTACTGTGCTGGGAAGCTAGGATGTTCAGGAGGTTAGGTGCGCTACACGTATTTCTGATTTATCATCTCTTAATCTACAGCAGGTTTACTGGGAATGCGACCATAGCCTCTGCATACTAAAATACCACAGGAGCCAGTGACCAGGGGTACAGGGGCAGACAGGACCCACTCCTGCCTCCAGGATGTCGAGAAGTCAGTGGGAAGAGACCCGGGTCCTCAGATGGTGTCAACATGGGGTACTAGAGCCCTGCTGGCAATGTGGGGACGTGGGCAGGGTCCCCAGGCAGCACAGGTGCTCAGGAAAGGCTGAGAGGTCGGGAGGGTGAGTGGGGTGAGCCAGACTCGGGAAGGGTTTCAGGGAGCATGGAGGGTGTGGCCTGGCTGAGTCGGGATTGTGGACAGACTGTGGCTGGGTGACGGGGCTTCTGTGGCTCACTCTGCCCCACACCCCTTTCCCTGCTGAGCACAGCAGCTGGACTTTCCACAAGGGAACCAGCCCGTGCCACCTTCCTGGCTTCCAGATGGGCGTGCCTGTGGCTGGCAGGGAGAACGCTGCTCAGGGAGGGCAAGGGACCCGCAGGCCAAGGAGACTCCACTGGGGACTTCTGTAGGACCACGGGAAAGAGGACTTTCCCCTGAGCTGCTGGGGATCTCCACGAGAGCAGGCCTCCCTGAGAGCGACGCCAACCACAACAGTAGCACCAAGGGACTGAGCGAGACCAAGCCCCGGGTTAGTCCCTGGATCCAGCCTGTCCTGTGTACCTTAGAATTCCAGATGTGTGGGCCCATTAGTTCTGGCTTTTCGTGTAAGTCAGACTGATCTGGCTTCCGCTCACTGTGACCCCCTATGCCATGGTGTGGGAGGAAAAGGAGAAGGTGGAGAGAGATGCAGAGGACAGAGGCTAGTGGGAGGCCAGGCTACCAAGTTCAAGATCTACCCACTCTCCAGAACGAAACCTCCGAGCAGCGGACTGTGATAGTGTGACTTGGCCTCTGGGGAACAAAAGCTCTGTGCAAAGAGGTAGGGGAGGATGGGAACAAGGAGAGAGAAAGAGCTGATGACTCTTCTAGAAACTTCCAAGCCTTGGAGCATGTTTCCTGGGGTTTTCCCATCGGGACAGACACGCTGGGCTGGACTCAGAGCCAGATTATGAATCCATCAGCCCTGATGGCACGTACCAATTTATCTGAATTTCTGAAAATATGCTTGTGCCTTGCAGAGCAGCCTCTTTTCTCTGTCACTAAAAAGCACAGGGGCCTCGGCAGAGATCAAGCAGAGCAGCCTCGGCCTTAGTGGACGACGGCTGTGGCGGGAACAGAGCACCTGCTCCTCGATAAGAGCTGCTGCTGGGCGCAGGGGCTCACGGGCGCCCCTCGGGCCACGGCAGGGCTGCCCCAGGGGCCAGGATGCGGCACTGGATGGGCTGTTGCTGCCTCTGGGAGCTTGTGCTGTCAAAGGCGGAAGAGAGACAGCCAGGGGCGCGGCCTCCCCTCCACGCCTAGGAGCCTCCTCACGACGCTGTCTCCTTCTCCGTGAGAGTGACAGGCACGATCGGGTAGAAGGGAAACGTGAGCCGGGCTTCTTCCCTCTCTTGAATAGAGGCTCCCAAGATGGCTTCACCACCAAGTCTTTTGTAAATAAACCGTGGAGAAAAATACCATTTGTTCCGCCATAAATGCCTGGTGAGCAACGTGAGACGGGGTCCGGAGACACAGGGAATGAAGTCATTCTGGGCATAGAGATTGCTCTGTGCACAGCATTCTCTGTCCCCTGCCCTCCCTGGGGGAGTTTCGGCAGGGGACATCTGGACCGGGGAGCCAGGAGTGGGGCTGGCCAGCGGCACAGCCGCTCTGAGTATTCACCCAAGAAGTAGGTGTCTTTCTGTGCCAGGCAATCCTCAGGCACTCGGGCTGATGATCCCTATCCCATGGAAGCTGATATCCTCACAGGGACTCACAACCTAATCTGGGAATAAACTTGAAAGAATGCCTCATAAACCCACGTTTCATGGACAGACTGGGGAACTGCGGAGTTAAAACTCTTCAGATTCCCTGGGGATGATTTCGATGTGCCCATGGAATGTGTTAGAGTCCCTGGGCCAGGGATGTTCTGTAAATTTCCTATGCGCCGCCCCTCGCCAAACCTGCGCCCCTAGCAGACGTCGCTCTGCAATCACTGCTCTTCTGATAAGCTGGAAATACACATGCTCACAGAACTGGGGCAGCTCCTAACAGCGGACCAGAGCTGGATGGGAGAGGGAGCCTCATGTGCTATTTCTGACCTAGACTGTTACTCACCCATTCGCTAAGAGCCTGTAGAATGTTCCAGCAGACAGGGAGTGACCCCAGGGAGAAGCGAAAACTGAGAAGAAAGGGTCTGGGACTGCAGCCAGTTTCTTAGGCTTGCTGCCCTCTAGCTGCTTTTCCCTGACGTTCCTGCAGAGGCCCGTAAAACATAGCGGGTGGCAGCACTGGGCTTAGAGTCAGCAGGCGGGGCTTCAGCTGCTTTTGTGTGTTCGGAGCCTTGCTTGCTTCCTGTGAAACGGGTGTTAGAGCGAGGCCCCTCTGCAGGCTGTGGTGAGGATTAAACCGGCCAGCAGGTGTGAAGGCTTGGCACACTGTCCCGTCAGTTCGGATCAGGGCTTAACGTCAGTGGTGATAGGCCAGAGCGGGTCCCACTGTTTACAGCTGGCCTCCATTCTTTTTTTTGAGACAGGGTCTCACTATGCAGTTCAGGTTGGCCTTGAGCTCACTTTGTAGCCCAGGCTGGTCTGAACTTGTGAAGATCCTCCTGCCTCAGCCTCCCAAATGCTGAGATGACAGGCGTGCGCCACCACACCTGGCCCCTTTTTCTATTTTTTTTTTTTTTTTTCTGGCTTCCCTTCTGATTGACTGGCACTGGTTCATTGCAGCTGTCAAATATTGTGGGTGTTACCTCTCAATATTAGCATTTATCTTATTTGGGCAGCTGGTCTCACTGGAGACAGTTTCCAAGATCTGGAAGTTAAAACAGATGCAGACGGCTTTTCAAACCAAAATAATGTTTCAGCGGAATTCCTGGTGGTTGCTTTTTTTGCTCATCAAGAAATTGTGTCTTCCAGTCTGAACTGCTCGTCCAGTATTGTTGATGATAATACAAATACTGCTAACGTTAATAAACTTTAGGGTAGCTTTTGAAAAGAGCCTAACAGAGTCCCTGTGAGGCTTAAAGTATCACTAAACTCCTTTTATGGACGCAGAAACTGTGGCTCAGTGTGGTGAGGATTCCCTGTCCAGGATACGGCTGGGAGGACGAGGCAGAGCTGGGACCTAGGTCTTGCTCACCATGCCTGAGCACCAGGCCCTCGTGTTGAACTCAGGGAGGACAGGGTTATGTGTTCAGGAAGTGAGCACAGTGATGGTGCAGGGCTGCCCTCGAGGTCTGGCGATGGGCCATAGCTGGGTCCTGGGCATGCAGGCGGCTGGCCGTGGTGGAACACAGACAAACCAGCCGTCTCCTCCCAGGGGGCTGAACATGGCAGAATTCTCAAAGAGGAAACTGTGGACTCAAGTTCGGGGGTTAACTAGCTAATCCCTTTACCACAACGGTCAGGAAGCTTCTATAGCTCATGCACTGATCAAATAGGTCAGAGTAAGTATTTACTCACTGAATCTCTAACAGTGTCTACCAATTGCCATGTTCCCAGGTTAAGGGCTAAGTACTTCCTAGATAATATCTCATTTGATCTGCACATTAGTTACTTAAGGTAGGTGATATTATTATTCCTTTATTTAAGTGAGGAAAGACAGTATGGAAGGCAACTGAACTTGTCTGAGGTCAGACAGCTATTGCGAGGGACTGGGATTTGAACCCTGGCCTTCCTGACTCCACGACTGGAGTTTTATCCTACTGGTGTCTATGTCAGACTCCTGCAGTAAGACATAAAAGGGAACCGGAAAGGCCAGAGGGAATCCGAGACCACACAGCCGCTCTGAGAGCCTTTCCTCAGCCTCTTGCCTGCCTTCCAGGCTCCTGTCCTCAGGACTGCTGTGCTGGGCGTCTCACTCACAGGCACAGCGTCTTGACTGGAAGTGAGGCCGCTGCTATTCCAGCATCTTAAGAGAGGGGAGGCCCATGCTGCTAGGAGTTATGGCCAAGGCCTGGCAACCTTAGGGCGCCCTCCATGATGCTGCCACCTTCACCACACACACACACACACACACACACACACACACACACACACACTGCCTGCTGGTTCCTAACTTCTCCTGGGGAGCAACAGGCTACAAAACCCAAATGCCTCCAGTCCTCCCAGGCTCAGATGCTTGGCGGGCAGCCTACTGGTGCCGGGGCTGGAGCCAAGGAGACTACACCCAGAAGAAGGGGGTCCCGGAGCACCGCTCACCTTGAAGGAGATTTCATACTGCTCTCCACCCCAGATCTCCAAGCCAGGGTCATACCCGCCCAGCTCCCAGAACCACTTCCGGTCCACAGCAAACAGCCCGCCGGCCATCACGGGAGACCTGTCAGAGAAGAGCAAGGCGTGAGAACACAGACGTCTGCAGACGCTGTTGCAGTGTGCTGCCCCACGCACGCCGCTGAGTTGTACCTGGGGCTTCGAGATCAGGCTTTCCGCCTTCGTGCCCACCGCTTCTCTGCGGCAGTGCGGTGTTTTAGCCAAAGGGACCCAAAGTTCGTTCACAGGATCAACACCTGAAAGTACTAGTCACATGACTTCACAGTGGCACTTGTCTCCCATGGGCTTGCGTGTCATTTCTCCCCTAGTTAAATGGTCTGAATCAGATGTCTCCGAGCCTGTCTGCTGCAGAACCTATTAGATGAGCAGCTAGGCCCTTCCGAGACCTACTGAAATAAGCTCTGGGGATGGAACCTGAGGAATCTGGGCTTTTCTACATGCTCCTCTGATGATCTGTGCGCGGTGACCCAGGGCAGATGCTTGTTCTTCTGTGGTGTTTATAGAAGTAGCCACCACCTCTGTGCTTTCAGGGGAACTGGGAGGTGAGGCGACCTCCGTCCCATCATCTGGTGCTGGGTCACTCACTGAATGGTGCTGTGAAGCAGGTGCTGGGACCCTGCCCTTCGGGGGATGCCGTGCAGTAAGACAGCCGTCTCAGGGCAGAGGACCCAGGAGGCCAGGCGGAGTGTGACCAAGGCCTCTGGGAGAACAGACAGGGCACTACAGGAAGGTGAAGGGAGTGTGTATGCTCCCAGCTGTTGTGGGTGAGGAGTGAAGCGGGGCCAGGGAAAGATGCTCAGAGGAAACAGCATTCCAGAGCAGCTGGTCAAAGGAGAACGGGCCAAGGGAAGGCACCCAGGAGGAGAAACAGCAGCAGGGCACAAAGATGATAAACTGAGGGGACTGAGGGGGACAGAAGTCAGTATGGGCATGCGAAGTCCCAGGGGATACCATGCTGTTACCTACTGGAGTCCCCCATGTGCTCACGCAGGGCCAGGCCCCAGTGGACCTGAGCAGGATCTGCTGTGTGCAGACCTATGAATGGCCGGGTCGGGCGCCACTGCAAAACGCCGAGCCAGAACATGCAGCGGCAGCCCCCACTCCCTGCCTGGCAAGTTCATGGTAAGCACGTTGGTGCCCAAGATCTCACTTAATCCACAGGCCGGCCACCCTCCCAGACGGATCCTCAGAGCACAGGAGAGGCCTCCAGGAGAAAGGGGTCCCCTTCAGTATTTATGGAGGGCCGGAAGATGGCAGGTACTCCACTGACCTTTCATCAATAAAACAGATTCACTCCTCACCCAGACCTCGTGAGGCGGGGCTCACTGTTGTCACCCCCAGGTTGCATGGGGGAAGCAGGCGCCTTGCTCCAGGGTCCCCTGCAGCCAGGGTGGTGGCCGGATTCTGTCCTCTAAGCCACAGTCCACACCCATCCCTCACCACCAGGGTGCCTGGCCTTCTGCCGGGAAGGAAAAATGGAGGACAAGGGATCCGAAAGTGGGGCATCCCTAACCCAATCTCTGCTCTCCCCCACCTACTGTGTCACCGAGATGGAGTGTTTAATCACTGGCCCTGTGCTGCCAGGACAGCAGCCACTGGTCACAGGGGATGACAGCACCTGAAATGGGGCTGGTCGACATGGACACGTGCTTTGCGTGTAAAATACACACGGGACCCACAATATTTGGCATGAAGACAGGGGTCTAAAAGAACTGGTCTATAATTTTAGCGTAAGTGGCAGGTTAAATAATACTTAGATATGCTTGTTTAAATGAAATATATTATGAAATTTAAAATGAATGTTACCTTTTATCTATTTACATATTTGGCTGGGGATTGAACCCAGGGCCTTGGGGCCTTGTAGCAAATGTTCTACCACTGAGCTACATCTCTAGCTCTTCTCTTTCTCTCTCTCTTGCTCTTTTTTAAAATGTGGCTACTGGGAAACTGAACATTACATATGTGGCTTGAGTTATATTGTTCAACAGCGATTCCGTCTTGGAGCCTGAGTCCTGTCACACAGGGTAAGGGGAAGCTACACCTCCTACCTCACACTGCCGGTATCTTTCTATAAGTATCCAGCATTGCAAGAGCGTAGGTGTCACATGTATTCTCTTTGTCTTCTGAAGACTGTGGGGCTTTGAGTTTCTTGGCTGGAGGGAACTGCAGGCTTGGATGAGCAGAGATTGCTTCTGGCTTGGGACCTCATACCCAAGTCTGCACAGGAAAACCGGCCTGGACTGGAGCTGCAGCGTGGCCAGGCCCCGCTGGGAAGGCAGGAGATTAGCCTTGAGGTGTTTCGCATGCTTGAGGCTTTGCACCCCAGAGGAGGCCTCTCCTCCCAGCCTGTTCCCTCTTCTGTTCAACAACAACGAGAACAACCCTGAAGAGTGCCTACTGCATACCTTGCACCTGGCCCACAACCTCCCCAGCTCTCACAAAGCTCTATTGCTATGAGCCTCCTTTTCAAGTGGAGAAATTTGAAATTCAGAAATGCTACAAAATCTGCCGAAGGGCATGCAGTTAGTAAGTGGATCAGCTGCAGTTCAAACGGGGGTCTGCACCAAAACCTGTGTCTCTCAAACATCACCCCCCCACCCCATGGCTTCAGAGCGCCCACTCGCCAGACACTTGGAGAAGGGTACAGAAAATGACCAGGGTTTTTCTAGTGGCCACTCCCTGGATTTTTGTCCAAGTGGAATACAGAAGAGAGGATTTAGGGGGTGAGTCTAAGGACACAAAGATGGAAAGTGCTTCAGAAAGCATCCAGGCCAGCGGGTCTCTCCCCGGGCCACACATTAGCAGTACCGGGAATGGGGGTGTTTCTGAACCAATGATGCCTACATTCCATACTTAGACTCTGGTGTAATTTGTCTGGGGCATGGCCTAGGGGTTTTTAACAAGTTCCCCTGGTGATGTGAGTGTGTCCCAGGGTAGAGACACACCACTGTAGGGTGAGGCCAAGCCTAGGTATCCAGATGAGGAGACCGAGGTCCCAAGATGCTGGCTGGGACTCTGCTATTAGCCAGCAGTGGGAAGCAGACTCACCCTGTCCTCACCGTCCAACAAGAACCAAGGGGCCAAGACCCATCTGTCAGTCCCCTTTGAGTCTAGAGACCATCGCTCTGCCAGACCTCGCCAGACCAGTGCCAGCACCACCAGAGTACACCTCCAGCCCTAACGGGGGTTCTGACTACCTCTTGGCGACCTTGAGAATTCCATTTTCCGGGGCTGCCCATTCTGACCTCAGCCTCTGTACTGGATCACTTTGGGCAGGTCTCATTTCCTCTTTGAACTGCAGGGTCTGCAGCAGCCGAAAAGGGGAAAATGCCACCAGTCCCTGAGGACACTGCTGTGAAGCTCAGGCCCAATAACACTGGTTGAAATTGCTTTGACACCTCAGGCCAAATGTTAGTTCCTCCTTCTGTTATTCTTATTCTCCAAGAATTGAGGTCAATCGAGGACTGACTCTGAGACAGTCGGAGGCAGGGGCTGACTGCATGGTATGGTCTTGGCTAACTCCTGTCTCCTAACTAGAGAGGGATCTTACTAGCAGCAAGTGATCGTGTTGATGACGATCAGATGACGGAAGACAGGAGGGGACTGCACACATCCGACCTGCTGAAGGAACACACGGAACCGGCTCCCTGGTGCCCATCCTCTGGCCGTCCACCATTTCCAGCCCAGCATTTCCCCGTTCTGCACCTACAGCTTCGGAGGCTCGCATAGCAACCCTGGACCTGCGCAGTGGGCAGGAGGAATGTGGAGCCACCAGCAACCCCCTTTTTCAGCTGGGAGGGGAAGGCACAGAGAACTTGGGGCTCACTCTGGGCTCAACTGTGGCGAGGCAGGAGTGGCCCTCCAAAGGGGTCCATGTCCTGATCCCTGGAACCTACGCCTATGTGACCTCATGTGGCAGAGGAGACTTTGCAGATGTGGTTCAGGTTTCAGATCTGAGACGGGAGTGTCCTGGGGAGCCCAGTGTGGTCACACTGATCAGAATCACCACAAGGGCTTATGAGGAGAGCAGGAGGCAGGAGAGTCAGAAGAAGAGATGGAGGATGAAAGCAGAGGTGTATGTGGCGGGGGACATGGAGAGAGATGTGAGGATGCCATGCTTCCGGCTCTGAGGATGCGGGGAGGAGTCGAGGACTATGAGCATCTCCCTGGGCAAAACAAGGCAGTGGATTCTCCCTGGAAGCACCCAGAAGGAACACAGCCCTGTTTGCAGCATGATTTTAGCCCAGCAAGCTCATTTTAGACTTCTGATTGTCAGAACTTTGAATGTGCTTGTAAACGACCAAGTTTACAGTAAGTACAGCAGCTACTGGGACAAATACAGCCAGAGAGCCTGCCTGGGGCTTCACATCCAAGACAGGCAGGAGAGGTAGGAGAGCTCCCGTGGCAGCTGCACTGATGGGTCTACTGCCCAGGAACAGCAGGAGTCCAGACAGGGGCTGCTCCCCACCCTGGGGCGGCCAGGACAAGCCCTCCTCTTCCTGGGGCCTGTCTCCCCATCTGCAAGGGGTTGCCGACTCCTTCATGGTAGGTTCCTTCCATCTGTTACTTTCTGAGATGCTGTGAGTCTAGTCCACTCCCCCTAAACTTCTGCTGTGGGAACACTTCTTCAACGCTTACTGCTGCTTCTTTAATACTTACAAGGGGAGAAGCGAGGATGGGGAGACGGACACAGACCTGCACTCACACCTGCCCTGCCACTTACCAGCTGTGTGACCTGAGTAAGTTATTTCTCCTCCTGGAGCTCTGGTGGCCCTGGCTGGGAAACACGGATAGTAACTCCCACTCCAGCAGTTGTTGGGTGTTAGACTGGATCAGGGTACAATGTGTTCTGCACCGTTCCTGTCATATGGGGATGATGAAGACGCGACTATAGCTGGGTCACAGGCTTGAAAGGGAGAGAGCACGAGTGACTGACTATTCACCATGTTGGGGACCGTGGCAAACCTCACAGAGGTGACCAGCGTGGAGATGGCCAGCTTGGCAGCCCAGGAGCGGAGGCTGTGACAAGAGAAAAGGGAGACAGTCCTGGTGGGGGGTCTGACACCTGGTACCGAGGGAGGCCAGGAGTCTGGACCTTCTGCCCTGTGCTCCTAGGGGAGGTGGTGACACTGAGTGGTGTGTGTGTGCTGGAGAGGGGTCACGGGTCAGACCCCTGCTATGCGCCTGGGCCACTCATACTTACTCAAATGGGTCACTGGGGTCAGCTTTCTGCAGTTCTGGGGGGATCGGGATCCGCTTGTAGTACATCTCCCAGTCAAAAGCACCCCGCATGGCGTCCCCCGCCTGCGTCTCGTACCGGAAGTCATCGTGGTCAATCACATCGATCATCGGGCACACAATAGTCTTGCGGTTCCGGGCGATGCGGTCTGAAGCAGCCAAGAGATGCCCATTAGTGGAGGCAGAGACACAGTGTCCAGTGTCATTCTGTAGCTAGTCCAGTTTGGGTGACATCTCTGAACACCTGAGTCTGACAGTCCACAAGAGGGAGGGAAAGTGCAGGCTTTGAGCAAGAGGGACCAGAAATCTCATCCCAGACCTGCCTGCCACAACAGGGTCCTGAGGCAGCTCTACTAAGAATGTCACCAAGCCCCAGCGTCCTCTATGAAATGGGGTGGGAGGCTCAGCCCCAGGGGTTATGAGGATGGATACAGCAGTCTGTCAAGGAGCTGCCCCAGATGCCAGCTCATGGGAGGAGATGGATTTCCTCCCAGGAGGATCCACTTCTGCTTCCTGGATCCCAAGTCCTGATCTTGACTCTCAGCCCTAAGCAGCCCAGCTGGGCACACCAGCACCTGCCCTTCCCCAGATGGTCTGCTCTCACAGCCATGGGCACCTCTGGCTGTGGGCAGCCGGTAAATGGCCCTCCTTGAGAGTTCAGCTTAGGTTTTCAGTCAGAACTGCAGAAGAGAATGGACTGTCTCCCAAACTTGGAGATGCGCAGGCAGAGCCCGGTGGATCACTGCCCTGCAGTAATGCTACTGGCTAGGTGGTCCGAGACGGCAAACAAAGGCCTTGGCCTAGGTAGCCTCATGGCTCCTTCAAGGCCCGGAGGAAAGCAGTGATCCTCTGCGAGTCACTCCCTGCCCAGCCTGCAAAGGCACTCCAGCTTTGTTCTGCTTGGCCTCCAGTGCTCCTCTTGCCAGGGAGTCCTGTATGAGACCAAGGGGCTCTGGCCAGCCAGCTGCTGGGCAGCTGATCTGCCGTACAGGGCCAGTGGAGTGTGTTCCTTTGGGCCAGGAGTCAAGTTTAAAACTTGCAGTAGGGATCTGTATAGGGCCAGAGCAGACTAGCAGCTACTAGGACCCAAATTTCACCAAGCTGCCGTATATCTGTCTTCTCTGCGAGAAAGCAGCATTATTGCCTTTTTCTAAAGTGAAGACACAACTCACCAGTGGGTCATGAAACCAACTGTGTGTGTTTGTAATGAACCAAAAACAGAGTACTGGATACGAGGCTGCCTTCCAGCTGATACGGGAGTCAGTGACAGAGGAAGTGACTTCAGAGATGTGTTTCATTCATACTTCATGAATGCATGCATTTGTGTATTCAGTTGAGATGTTCAATGTATTTCTAGCTGTGATATGTGGTTAAAAAATTGAGAAGTGTTGCTTTTGGCAGTGTATCCCCGAGTATCCAAGCACGGCTGGGGGCCACCAGAGCCAGGTGCACCTGGAGAGTGTTTGAGAATCCCCAAGCCTTCCCTTAACCCAGGCCTACTGATCAGAATCCCTGGGGGTTTCCCGTAGACAGGATCCCTGAGGACTCATTATTTATTTATTTTTGCAGTATTGGGGATTGAACTCAGGGTCTCTGCACTAAGCTACATCCCGGCCCTTTTTATATTTTTAAATTCAGAGACAGGGTCCTCACTAAGTCACGAAGTTGTCCAGGCTGAGTTTGAACTTGTCATCCTCCAGCATCAGCCTCCCAGAGTGCTGGGATTATAGGCATACGCCACCATGGCAGGCTTCACTGAGGACTTTTAATGATACACTTAGCAACCTTCAGCAGGGAAAGAGATGCAGCGAAGGGCACCACGTAATTATTCATGGCCATTCTGGGGACTTTACTTCCAAGGAAGGTTGGGGCCGAGACACAGTGCCCTGCTGGCTGCTGGCTCACTCTGAGGTCAAGGTAGCAAGAGCAGGCAGCGTTTCATGGCACTATGCCTTCTTGGAAGCAGAATGCCCAGGTTCAAGTCATGGTTTTGCATCTATGAGCAGTATAACTTTGGGTAAGGCTATCTGATGCCTCTGACCCTGTTTCTGTGGTGATTAAGCTTGCCATGTCAGTATGCTGGCTTGGGGGCCATCCAGGGGATTGGAGCACATTTCTGGGTGTGTCTGGTGGGTCATGGAGGTGTGACCTTGGGAACCTTGTCTGGTTCCTCTCCCCTTCCTCCCTGGCACCATCCCCTTGCTCTGCTTCCCAGCCACCATGAACCAAGCATCTTTGCTCTGCCATATCCATCTGTCACAATGCTTCTGCCTTGGAGCCAGCTGACTATGAACTGAATCCCCTGAAACCATAAGCAAACGAAGCTTCTCCTCCTTTAAGCTGTGGGCGTCTGGAATTCTGTCTCAGCAGCAGGAGAGCCGACACACCGTTTCCGTGCTGACAGAATGGAGGAAGACATCGCCTTTCCATGGGATCTCTGGGAAGACTGAGCAGACAGCAGAGCCAAGATGCTTCGTGCAGCACCGACCAGGGTCACTGGAAGAAGCTCAGAAGCAGGAGTTGGAAGACTGAGCATCTCCCTCCTTCTCTTTGCTCCTCAATTTTCTCATTTGCCAAACATGGATGGAAATACCCAGCCTGCCTGCTCTCCTATGCAACAGTCAGATTTAAATGTGGACACAGCCTGAACTGCTAAAGTGCTATCACAGCCATGCAGTGATGATGATGACGGTGGGAATGGTGTGACATCAGCAGCACATTTCCTTGTGTGTGAGGTGAGTCTTTCTCATCATCAGAAATGTCGCATCTCTAAAGAGGGCAGCGTGAGCCATGCCTGCAGGTGTTAATGGTTTCACAGACAAATTCGTTCTGTGCTCTGTCAGTTACTGATATTAGAAGGAAAGACTTTTAAATCTATACCACGGGTTCACATTTCCATTGGAAAAAGAAAAAGAGAAAAAAAAAGGGCGGATGTTTCTTCCATGCGTGTGTGCAGATTATGAAAGCTGCCCTCACACATTTCCATAGAAACAGAGTTAAGGGCCCTTTGGATACAAGCTCAGCTTTGTGCCCACCGCTTCATTCCCTTCAGGAGTCACGGGATGACCCTACAAATGGCTTGTTCCTCCAGGACTATCAATTAGGCGATTTATGGTGAGGCTTTCTCTCTCTCTCTCTCTCTCTCTCTTTCAGTAATGAGAGGCAGATGCAGACAACCTCTTGGTTTAATTAAATAAACAGTTTATCGGAAATACCGAGCTGTATCTTTTTCCTAACCCACTGAAGATCCTGGACCGAATCTGACAACACAGCTCCCTGCTGGCCTGCTGGACCATCCTGCTGAACAGTGGGGGCTTGGCTGCCGGCACCTCATCCCACCATGGTGGCATCTGCTAGCTGGTGATCCTCAACATGTGGTCCTGGGACCACAGCACGGGAGCCACTTGGAGCTGGAGGCTATGTGTTTGCTTAGGCCCTCTCTCACTGCTCGAATGGGAACCCCTGAGGTAGGGTGCAGAGCTAGGTCCTAAGGAATCCTTCAGCTGATTCTACTGCCTGCTCAACCTAGCACGCCACTTCCGTCCTCTTTGTCCCCAGGCCCTCCGTGATGGAGAACTTCTCCATACACTTCTGCAGTGTTCCCTTTTCTCTCCAGATTGGCAACTCCTTCCCAGCCTGCCCTGGCCCTTGACCTGGCGCCCAGTCTCAGCAAACACATCCTCTCCTGTGTCTACAGCACCCGCCTGCCCCTTCCTCAGAGCAGACACCTCAGGAGCCAGGCCTGGCTGTCTGCCTGTGCCGAGGCACCTCACACCCTGCACCCAATCCTCACGGCCCCGCTGTCAGCAGGTGATGGTGGGGGACTCTGAAGCTGTGCTAGTCTTTGTGGCCCTGCCCTAGCCTCTGTCAGAAACTCCTTCCTGACAGGACATGAACTTGGGAGGCAACTCAAAAGAGAGCAGACTTTGGAACCAGACAGATGGTGACTGCGGTGACGCTGGTGGCCCAAGGGGACAAGCAAGCCCCCGGCTATCTCTGAACGTCAGTTTCTGCTACTGTGAAAAGGGGACACTTCCAGCCCAGCATGCTGTCATGGGGATCAGCGATTAGCACCTGCCTGGCTCCCAGCAGCAGAGTAGCAAACAGTAACTATTCTAACTTCACATCAAGGTGTCGCCCACAATTTGCCTCTGAATGGGAGAGGGCCTGGGCTTGCTTTCCAGCGAAATTTCAAGCCGCCTGAGGGAAGCAGTCCCGTTGTTACACACTTGTCCCCTTCCTTCTCTGAGTCTCAGCTCCCCTCTCCGTGGACTTAAGGACAGGATGGACCGGACGCTTCAGGTCTCTCTCAGCACTCCAGGCCTTCTCAGCCCACTTGGGCGCATGGCTCTCTGCTGGGTGCTCTCCAACAGGCATGGGAGCCCTTGCGGGTGACGCCCTGCAGCCAACAGGGGCCAGTGGCAGCCGGCTCACTCCAGGCCGCCTTCCTCCAGCTTACCAAGCAAGGGGGGAAGCCAGTTGACATTGGCTTCACAGTGTGAGTCCAGGAACGTGATGACATCCCCAGTAGCTGCTGAGGCCCCCAGCATGCGAGTCCTTATCAGACCTTCACGTTTCTTGGTTCGGAGAATCCTCACGCTGGGGAAAAGGGCCATGTAGTCTTCAAGTGGCTTCTTCAGGTGCTCTAGGGGGAAGGCAGAAGAGGACAGGTGGGTGAAAACAGCTGCTTGGTCACCATTCCTCTGACCCCTCCCATACGTGCGCACACTTTACAGTTTGGACACAGCTTTGTGGTTTGCTGCCTCAGTGGATCTTTCAGGCGGGGACAAGGGAAAGGAAAGGATCATTACCTGTAGGCCAAGAAGAGGGAAACAGGATAAAACGGTCCAGTGATAGTACCAGACCTCGAGCATTGGGAGATATTCTGTAGAAGGGCATGGGGCTCTTTGGCTCATTCCTGGCTGGGACCTATTCCCTCTTTTTTTTTTTTTTTTTATAATAACACTTTGATTTTTCCTTGGGAATCTGCCCCTCCCAACCTGGGTAGGGCTGATCCCAGCCCTGGTTTGAAGGAGGAAGGGCATGGGGCTCAGGTCATCCCATCCATCTTGCCCCAGACATGAGCTCAGGGCTGGCCACGGGACCTGAGTTGGTCAACTAATGAGTCTCGAGATCATTTTTCAGAAATATTGAAAAATTAACTCTTTCTTTTTGTGAGGGCCCTAAGCTGGCTGCCGTAAGTCTGGAGCTGCAGTTGGCATTTGGCAAAATCAGGAGATGAGAGGTGGTGGTGGGAATCCGCAGAAGCTGAAGCCAATATGTAAAAGTAAGAGTCAAGAGAGGGAGAGAGACGTTTTTCTGGTGATATGTCTATTCCCAGACCCCCGTGCACCTGAGGCACACTGACACCGGTGTTCTTATTACATGGCAGCATTTCCCTTTTCGCCTATCATCTTGTGGTTGGATTTCTGTCCTGTGCCTGGAAAATTTGTCTTGAATAAATACCACAGTTGCTTTCTACCAAAAGTCCCAGCATTAATATTGGTGTCTTCTGATTTAATCAGGGTTAAAGTCCTTTAGTAAAACTCCCAAAAAGCTAAAAAGTCCCCAGCGCTTGCAGCATACTTAGTGATCACCGAATG
>NW_004955408.1:8761581-8763726 GCF_000276665.1 Chinchilla lanigera | reverse complement strand
AGAAAATCCCATAGATCTGCAAAGAAACTAGAACAAACATGTAAACTTAGCAAGGCTTGAGAACAGGTCAGTATTTAAAACTCAATTGAATTTCTATATACAGGCAAATAAAGAACAATGAGAAATGCAATTAAAATGGTAAAAATGCCACTTAAAATTTTAACAAATGAAATACAAAATGTATGCTCTAACAATACAAAACATTGTTGAAAGAAGTCAAACATCAAAATAGATGGAGAGAGATCCCTTGTTCATGGATCAGAAATTGCTAAGATGGAAATACTTCTTAAATTGACATACAGATTTAATGCTATCAAAATCTTGGCTGACTTCTTTGTGGAAAATGACAAGTGACAAACTGATTCTAAGATTTATATGACAATGCAAGGGACGCAGAATAGCCAAATGATCTTTCAGAAAAGAAGGTGGTGAAGGCTCACATTCGTTGATTTAAAAACTTACAACAATGCTCCAGTAATCTAGACAGTGTGATACTGGCATAAACATACACAATATGAATGAATGGAAAGGAACTGAGAATCCAGAAATAAATACTCAGATTTACAATCAGTTCATTTTCCTAAGGCCATCAATGGGAGAATGAATGGTCTTTCAACAAATGATGCTGGTAGTAGTATATTCCCACGTGTAAAAGAAGAAAGTTGGACCCTCCTGCCTCTTTTTTTATCTCATATACAATTAACTAAAATAGATAAAAGATATAAAACTATAAAACTCTTAGAGGACAACATAGGAGTAAATTGTTGTGACCTTAGATTAGACAGTGGTTTCTTAGATATGATACCAAAAACGCAAGCAAGCCAGAAAAAGTAAATTAGACATCATCAAAATTAAAACATTTAATTTACAAAAGGGTTGAGGACTAGCTTAGGGTTTAATCCCCTGCTACAAAAGGAGGAGGAGGAAGAGGAGGAAGGTGGGGAAGGGCAGGGGGAGGGGAAATGAGGGAGGGGAAGGTGGATAAGAGGAGGGAGAGAAAAATAATTTTATGCAGGATACTATGGAGATGCTATTGAGACTATTGAGAAGGTGAAAAGACAACTCCTAGAGGGGAAGACAATATTTGCAAATCATATACTGATAAGGGACACTGGTATCCAGAATATAGAAAGAACTACTGCAACTTAGTAATAAAAAGAAATAACCCACTTTATTTTATTTTTTGGTACCAGTAATTGAATCAGGATCTTGTGCTTGCCAGGTAGGTGCTGTGCCACTGAGCTATTTCCTTGGCCCAGTAACCCACTTTAAAAGTGGGCTAAATGCTTTGGAAAAAATTCTAATGTTCCTCAGAAAGTTAGACATAGAATTAGCATAATACTTGACAATTCCATTTCTATATATACATCCAAAAGAATTGAAAACAGGCATTCAAACAAATACTTTATGTAAATGTTCATAGCAATACTATTCATAATAACCAAAGGTAGAAATAATCCACATTTCCATTACTTGATGAATGGACAAATGAAGGTGCTACGTTTCTCAGTCATAAAAAGGAAGAGAGCACTGATACATGCTACAATATAGATGAATCCAAGAAGCATCATGTTCAATGAAAGAAGGTGGATGTAGAAGGCCAGACAGTGAGTAAATCTATTTATGTGAAATTGCAGAATAGATAAATTCATAGAGACAGAAAGTAAATTAGTGATTTACAGGGGTTAGGATCAGGGAAGTGGTCAGTGTCTACCTAATGGGAATGGGGGTGCCTTTTGGAGTAACAGGAGTATTTTGGAACTAGATAGATGTGATGTTTGCACATTTTGAATATGTGAAATGCCACTGAGCTGTATACTTTAACATGGTTAATTTTATATTACATGTATTTTTCCTCAATTTGAAAAATGGGCAGAAAATATGAGTAGATGCTTCTCGAAGAAGATATACAAAGACCAATAAGCACTTGAAAAGATGCTTGACTTCAGAAGTTATCATGGAAATACAAATTGAAACCAGAATTAGATACTACTCCACATCTACTAGGATAGCTGTTATAAAAAAGACAGACAATAGTAAGTGTTGATGAGGATGTGGAGAAATCAGAGCCCTCACACACTGCTGATAAGAATGAAATATGGTGCGGCCACTCTGGAAAATAGTACAGCAATTCCTCACACAGAT
>NW_004955408.1:8743125-8759536 GCF_000276665.1 Chinchilla lanigera | reverse complement strand
TAATCATTATGCACTGTAAACATGTACCAATAAAAATAGGAATTAAAAAGACACTCACAAACGCTCATATGCTAATGCCTATAGTGCTGGTATTTATAATAGATCCAAATTAGAAACCGTCCACATGTCCATCAATTGGCCAATGCATAAAAAAATGCACTCTGTCCATACAATGGAATGCTACCAACAATAAAAAAGAATTCCCTGATGCAGTAGTATAGATGAGCCACAGAAATACTGTGCTAGGTTACAGAAGCCAGACATGTAAGACAAGATTTATATAATTCTATCTATATGCAATTTCCAGAAAGGCAAAGCTATAGAGATAGAAAGGAGATCAATGGCTGCGTGGGGCTGGGCTGGGAGTAAGACTGACTGCAAAGAGTCACAAGGGACCTTCTCTGGAGTGACAGAAAGGTTCTGAAACAAGAGAAGGCACGATGTTTTACAACTGTGTAGTTCTATTTAAAAACACACTAAGCTGTAGACTAAAAGTGTGATTTTTATGGTATGTAAATTACACCTCACTAAAGCTGCCCAATTCTAAACAACCAATTGTATTTCTTTACACTAGCACAAATCAATTGGACAGCCCAATACCAATAGCATTTACAGCAGCCTCATGTATCTACAAGCCCAAACAAGTGGAGAGAGAAATCGTGTTTACAGAAGACTCAGTATTGTGAGTCATTTCTCTTTCAAAGTGATCTACAGGCTCAGGGCAACCCCACTAAAAACCACAGTAGACTTTCTGAAATTAACAGCTTGGTTCTAAAATTTACATGGAAATGCAAAGGACCTCAAAGAGTCAAAACAAGCTGGAAAAAGAACAAAGTCAAAGGACTCACGCTGCTTTCAAAACATATTAAAGATCTAAGATAATCAAAGCAGTGTGGTATTGGTAGGGACAAAGAGGTGGACAGAAGACAGGTTAGAAAGTAGACCTACTTATATGCTGTCAACTAATCTTCTGACAAAGGCACCAAGGTAGTTCAGTGAGGAAGTAAGTTTTTCACAACATATGCAGGAAAAATTGGATGAATGCATTGAACAATGTGAGCCTCAATCCCTACCTCATAACCATACATAGAAAACAATTTTAGATGGGTCATAGGCATAAGCATAAAAGCTAAGTCTTCTTGAAAACACAGGAGAATATCTTCCTGAACCTGGGGTAGAAAAAGATTTCTTAGGAATAAAAACTACTAACCCATAAATAATTGATACACTGGACTTGATTAAAATAAAGAACTTGCTCTGTAAAACCTTGCTTATTAAAGGACACCAGTAAGGAAATGACCAGGCAGGCCATAGTCTGGGCTAAGTCTTTTTTATTTTTTGGTATAGCATCAGGAGGGTTTATCTGCAGCTGGTTTCAGAAGGCAGAGTGGGCATTGCAGGGTAGTACATGGCAAGGCCACCCCCAAGGTCACGGGTGTGCCAGGGAGGGAGTGATTGCTGGAAACCTGGAGAGAAGCCGGAGTTGGCCGTGTGTGGGATGCAGCCGACCCTGGCAGGTGCAGGGAAGTAGACTCTGCCCTTGGTCTCCCCATCACCCTGACTGCCTGAGGGCTCCCCCACCGGCTGAACCCTGCAGAGAAGGGCACAGGGGCGCCGTGGACAAAGCCCATGCCACAGCCTCCTGGGGCCTGCACAGAGCGCTGCTGGGCTGTCTGCGGGGCTTCTCAGATGCTCCATCAGCACCTGCTTCTTGTGGAGTTTTTCGAGGGCTCCCGCCTGACTTTCCTCAAGTCTTTTTGAATCGCTATTTGGTACAGTAATGAGTGATCACGGTAAGATGATCATGAAGGAGGGAATTTCCCTTTTGAAGATGTGCTTTGGCTTTGGGTGTTCTTTCTCCTCAGTGTTTACTGCCATCTTGAGATTCAGGGGCAACTCTATGAGAAAGAGGGTTTTTTTTTTTTTTTTTTTCTTTTTTTTTTGGAGACAAGGTCTTGATATGTAGCACAGGCTGGCCTTGAACTCATTATGTAGCACAAGCTGGCCTCAAACTCATGGTGATCCTCTTGCCTCAGCCTCCCAAATGCTGGGATTACAGGTGAGCACCATCATGCCTGGCCTAGAGCTGGTTTTCAAGAAGCTCTGCTTTCTTGTTCTTGACAATCTTCTGCCCCGGCTTCCAGAAGAACTTGATTTTCACCTCGTGGAGAAAATCCAGGGGCAGTGTTCTGTGGAATTGGTGGAACTTCTTAGCTCACTTAGGTCTAGTCTTTGGACAGATGGGGGAAAAGTCCACTTTGGCTTTCATCAGAGCCACCTTTGGGTCCTGAGGATTGATGGCTTCTTCAACAGATAACCTAGACTTTGATAAATCCAGCAGGGGATCTGGAAGCTTACTTTACTTAGGTCTATTTTTTTTTAACTTGTGAGCTCTCTTGAGAAGCTGCCCCCATAGGCAAGGAGCGCCTTGCTGCCCAGGTCTCTCGGGTCAGGATGGCTGCCACTCCTTTCTACAAAAGAAGCTGAGGAGGGAATTCCAGAGCAATGTCTTAAGTGCAGTGCCTTGGTGTGGCTACACCCTCCTCCCCTTTCAGTACTGGAGGTTGAAGTCAGTGGCATTCTACCACTGAGCTGTATCTCCAACTCATTCTTAAAATTTCGAGACAGGTTCTTGTTAAGTTCTCCAGGCTGGCCTTGAACTTGCAATGTTCCTGCTTACGCCTCCCTTAAAGCTGGGATTACAGATGTGTACCAGTTACCTATCTAGGTCCCTGGTAATATTTTGATAGAATTTCTTTGTAAAAGCAAAGTTTTCAAATTCTCTGGAAGCCAAACCCCAAAGGAAGCACCTTGATTCTATTATACTGGAGGTCAGGCCAAGTCAGGCTTGGCAAAAATGGAAAGAAATCTTTAGGACTCATGCAGACGGCATTCCTCTGAAGATGCAATTGTTGAAGATGAGGGATTCTAAAGCTCTTTCCCAGGTGGCATGGACCAATTTGACTCAAGTCTAAAGTCAGTGAGGAAGAAAAGGTGATCCCCTCAATATCTTTGTGAACATCTCTAGAGGGGCAGGCAGGAAGTTCCTGGCTTGACTAGCACCTTCCTTCAAGCCACCCCTCGGGATCTCTGTAGGCACTGCTTCCTTCCTCCATTCATTGTCCTCCGCTGGCCACCACTCAGTGTGTGGTCTGGAGCCATCTGTGGTCCCCTGCTGGCACGCTGTCCACCTTATGGCAGAGCTGGTGCAATAATGTATCTCTGCCATACATTTATCTGACCAAGGACATGTGTCCAGAATGTACAACAAAATCTGTAAAAGGCAACCAACTGAAAAACAGGCAACAAACTTGAAAAATTTTTCACAAATGAATCGATACATAAATGGCCAATAAGCACATGAAACGAGGCTCAGTTTATTTGTGATGAGGGAAATGCAAAGGAAAAACACGAGATACCACTCAGTGCACACACACCAGAGTGGTTAGAACTAAAAACAGGAACACGCCTGCCTGGCAAGCGCAAGGTCGTGAGTTCGGTTCCTGGTACCGGAGAAAAACCAAACCAAATAAATAAATAAATAAATAAAAACAGGAACAAACAGCTACAGGGAAGAGAGGTCTCCAGAACACCGCTCGCTCACGGCTGGAGGGCGCACAGAGTGGTACAGTGACTTTGGAAAGCTGTTCGAGTGCTGATTCTCTAAACACAACCGTCCTCAGCAACTCCTCTCCAAGAGAAGTAAAAAAGGGAGTAGCGTTATTTGCAACAGCCCTAACTAGGAGCAACCTAGATGTCCATCAACAAGTGAATGAATAAACTAAAAGTGGCGTAGTCACCTGATAGAAGGCTAAATAAAAGGAACGAGCTACATCCAACCACAAGAGTGAATTTCAAAATTATGGAGAGGAACCAAAGAAGCCAGACACACAAAAAAGAATGGAATGCACTATTCACGTTCACTTAAAGGATGTCAACAGCCAAAGGCACCTGTGATGAAAAAATTAAGAAGTGTTTGCCTTTGCTGAGGGAGGACGCAGGAGGGAAACTGCTGGGGTGAGCAGATGTTCCCTATCCTGGTTGGGTGCTGGCTTCCAGTGGGACACATTTGTTAACTAACCTTATGGGATAGTATTCTTAAGATCTCTGCATTTTTTCACTGCTACTAACTTTCACTCCAGTTTAAGAAAACAGTGGCACGCACATTCTGTCTCTCAGCCGGGGAAGCTGGAGGCTATGGAAATGTCACCGCCTGCGAGCCAGGAGAGCTGGACTGTGTGCCCATCTCCAGCACACTGCGCTGTCGCTGGTCGCCTCTGGGTCTCGGTGTTTGTTGTCCCTGAATTGGGCTTTTGGACCAGATGGTCTTCAAGCGCCCTGGGTCTGGGTCTTGCTGGAGCCTATGAGGAATGGCTGGGCTCTGCTCTGCCAGCGCTGGGGGTGATAACTCCCCCTAATGTAAGGCCCAAATCCTGCTCTGAATCTGACTCAGGCAGAGGTTCAAGCTGGGAGGATCCCCTAACTCAGCAGGTCTGTCTGAGATCGCCTGATGAGCCGCCTGCTGGTATGTATGCCTGGTGTGGCCCTGGCGACTGTGCTTTGGTGGATCTAGGGCAGCACCTGGCCTTTTTATTTCTACTTGACCCATGGGCAATCCAGATGCAGAGCCAGGCCTACAGACTACTGGACTAGTTCAACCTCTTTGCTTTGTAGACACAAACTAAGGCCCAGAGAAGCGGGGTGTCCTCCTCTAGCACACAGTTAATAGTCGTACTTGGTTTCTTTTTTTTTTTGGTTTTTTTTTTTGGTTTTTCTCCGGTACCGGGAACCGAACTCACGACCTTGCACTTGCCAGGCAGGTGCTTTTGCCGCTGAGCTAAGTCCCCAGCCCCCGTACTTGGTTTCAAGTTAGGGTCTCCCTGCTGCTCAACCCAGAACTCAGGGACCCTTTATTTTTCTTGCCTCTTATAAAAATGAATCATCCTCACCAGTGAGGTACACAATGATCTACAAAGCAGCGTCACACGGTTTATCTTCCTTGGTTCATAAAAACACACTCTGCATTAAAGTTCTCACTCTGGATAGACAGATGAGAAAAACAGTGCTCAGACAAACTTGCTGGAGGCCACGCAGACAGCAAGCACCCTGCTTTCTCCTTCCAGAGACACCCCTGACCTCTGGCAGTCACATACTACTGTCCTGACCTTTGTCACATCCACCAGCTTTCTTACCATCGCCTTAGTTTTTAAAAGACTCAATTATTTGAAATAAATTTTTATTAAATTAGTTTGTCTTAAAAGGAAAATTAAAGCATCCTAAGTGGAAAACTGGTATTCTTTATAATACAGAGATAAATAAGAACCTCTAACTCATAGAGATAAAATAACGGCCTTGGGTCTTGGCCCAATTTTCCTGACCCTACACTGTGAGCTGGAGGTCACTCCCTCCGTCATGAAGTGAGGGGAGGCAGCGGAGGCGCTCCAGCAAAGGGAATCAGAAGAAAAGCAAGGGGTGGGAGGAGGACGCTTTTCCTCCAGTGGTCCAGTGCTGTCTGAACGCCCTGCGAGCATCTTAGGTACCACTTAGAATCACTTTGTTCCCGCACACGCTGGGAGACACTGTGTGGGCCACTCTGATTTATCTCTCCGGAAATGTTGTGAGATGAAGTGTGATTCGTATTGTGTTGCCTGGCCTCTTGCAGGCCAGAGCAATTAAAATATATATGGAGGAAAGATTATCCTCCCATACACAGCTAGACGCTAGAAGGCCAGGAGACATTCCAGCTCTCCTCTTGCTTGCACAGAGACGGATGCGGCTTCCCTGCCTTTCTTCCCCTTGGAACGGCGGCTCTGTAGAAAGCCAAAATCAATCTGCCCTAATTGAGGGACTAAATCTTCCCCAAAGAGACTTTCTCGGGCAACGAGACAAGTTAGCAAGAGGCACGAGTGCGCTCCAGATATGTTGCCGTCCGTGTAGGGACACTTATTTTTTAAAAAAGGAAACAAATCCATAGTCATTGTCTGTGACCACAGCTTGTTGGCTGGGTTCAACCGGTAAGTCATCAAAACGAGGATGAGAGAGTTGAAGCCACACACCGCTACTCCCATCGGAGGAGAAACATCACCCTGTCTGGCTGGAATCGCCGAGGGCCCACGTGGGCGCGGCCCTATCACTAAATCTCCCGGATGCAGATGGCTGTAGTTATTACACATTCACCAATTAATGCCTTTTGACAGTTTGTGGTAAGGTTGCAGCAATTATTTAGGGGCAATTATGCTCCTGCTGTCCTTCTTAGGTGTGTTTGCACAAGACTGTGGCCTTATTTTACCACAGTCTGCTTAGATGAGACAATTCCACAAGGTCGCAGAACAGTAGAGCTGAAGGGAACTTTAAATGATGATGATGGTCACGATGATGACTACAGGGAACGAGGACGGAGCCCATCTGCATACAGTGTTCCTTTTTTCATATCCACGTACGGAGCAGGCTCTCCCACCGCACCTGCGCCTTCTCTGTCCCAGTTCAGGCAGCATCTTCACTCCAGTGTGAGAGGAGCCGGAGAAGTTAAATGTCTTAGGTGGGTCTGTGACACGGCAGGACAACATCACAGCTCAGGGCCAGCATTCCCCTAGACCCACAAGCTCTGTGGCAGGGCTGGCAGACTGGCTTCCCTGAAGAGCTGGACCTGCACCAACAGGTTTGTATGTGAATCAGAGTCTGAGGTAAGAAAGACTGAGAGCTTCTATCCCAGTTCCACAGGAATAAGCCAGGACTGGGATGGGATGTCTGCCCTGATGTGGCAGGGTGCCGGGGCCCTAATGTTGCATCCTTATCATCCCTGTGTCAGAGGCTGCCCTGATTAAAAAAAATACAAAATTGTTTTTGTCCATATTCCTAATTTCATGATGAGCCAGAGCTGTCCAGCAAGGCCTGAGGCTGATTCTGAAGGTGGTGAGGCCTTGTTCTCGTGAGGTTTAAGCAGTGGTTAGATGAGCACTTACTAGAGTGTGAGACCAATCCTGCGGTGCTGCCCTGGGGCCTCACTCTGCTGCGTGCAGCAGTGCCCTTCACGGGCACCTTTTTGCTGGCCGCCCTCTTCTCACTGTTCCACTCTCCTTCCAAAGGACCTGTTCACACTCGCATCTTCCTTTGGGCCTCTGCGTTGGGAAATCCAAGCTCAGACAGGTACCTTGTGGCAGCTATGACTTTAGAGATCGCCAGAGCGGGGTGCGTGAGTCCAGAAATCTCAGCCATGGCTTCAGCTCGGTACCGTGCAGTTCTCTGGCATCTCCTCTCCAGAAATAACAGCTAACGCTTGTTTATCACTTACATGCATCATTAACCCAGGAACTCTGCACCTGCCCCTTTCATCGCTACAGACGTCCTGAGGGGGCAGGCTGCTGGCTGGTTCCGTCTTCCCTTTACTGATGAGGAGGCTGGGGGCACGGAGAAGACAGGTAACTTCCCAAGGTTCCTGCAGTAAGCGGCAGACCCAGATGAACCCGGATGAAAACCCAGCCAATCTGGCTCCAGAGTGTGGTCTCCTTTGTTAAACATTTCTAGAAAACTAAGGATCGTTTCAAACATATTTTTAAAAAGCAGAATAATGAGTCTCGTAGACCTCTCACTCAGCTTCAGAAATGATGACCCCCATCCCTCTTACCTCACCTCTGCCCCGCCCACTGAGATGCATGTGGAGGGGTATTACAGCTCCACAGGCGCAGCTCGTGCTGTGCTCCCACAAGGAAGTTAGCTCTGTGCTGGGCACTGCATCCTCTTGGGTGGTTGAGGATGGAATGGGGGCAAGAGCTCAGGGCCCTGCCTTCCCTGCCTGCCCTATCTATGCCGCACTGAGCTGTCTGTCTCTCTCCCTCTGTCTCCTTCTCTGCAGGGCCCCCAGGACAACAGGGGTGGGTCACCTGGCGGCACAGAAGACTCGATGCAGGCTGAACTGTGTCCCTTAAGCAGATATACTGAAGCCTGAACTCCTGGTGCCTGTGGATGTAACCTCATTTGCAAACAGCGTCTTCGAGGATGCACATGGGATTAGGGAGGCCACTAACTCACTGGCTGGTGGACTTTAAAGCAGAGAGGAATCTGGACGTGTAGGAGATAACCGTGTGTTGATGACGGGGGCAGACATGGAGTGATGTGCCCTCAGGCCCACGGGATGCCACGGACGCCAGCAACAGCGGCAGCCAGGAGTTGCTGAGGAAAGATCCTCCTAAAGTCTCCAGACAGAGCACAACACTATGATTCTGGAGCTGTTTTTAGCCACCCCACTTGTGGTCCTTCGTTGGAGCAGCCCCAGGAAACTGGTACCAAGTGGTAAGATTCGCACACACTGGCACGGTGGCAGCGACATGCCAGGGACTAGGCCTGGGGCCCAGTGACACTGTCCCTTGTTCTAGCATTGCAGTCCACGGCCAACTGCAGGAGCCAGGACTCTGTACCCTCATGTGTAGCCCGCGTGTGGCAGTTCAGGTGTCTCTGCAAAGCAAATTACACCTTGTCACTCTTCTACTGCTGTTTATTTATTTTTTATTTTTTTGTTTTTTCTCTGGTACCGGGAACCGAACTCACGACCTTGCGTTTGCCAGGCAGGCGCTTTTGCCGCTGAGCTAAATCCCCAGCCCCTCTACTGCTGTTTAAATCCCTCCAATGGCTTCCCATGGCTCCAGGAAGAAGGCCTGATACCTTTGCCAGGGATTAAAAAATAAAAGCTGTGCCGAGGCAGCCTATGGCTCTCCCCTGCTCTCACCTCCCTGCACCCTTGCCTCACTGCCCCCGCCACGCTGTCTTCTGTGATGTGCCCGGCAGCCTCAGGTCTCCGCCATCGCCTGTCTCCAGCTTCTCCCCCAATCTCCTTCTTTGATTACTGCTCAGCTAGCAATCTACTCATCACAAAGCCTTCCTTAACCTCCCACACCACAGCAGGTGCCTACGTCAGCCTGCCGCAGAGCCCTGGACTTGTCCTCTGAGGCACTCAGCTTGGATCCCCAAAACGTCTATGCAATGCCTCACTCTGTCTCAGGCATTCAATGCCGAGCTCCACAAGGGCACATGCTGTGAGCGCTCTGCGCACCAGCGTTTCTCTCAGGCCTAGACCCAAGCCGGGGGCTGCTGTGAACCACTGCTGAACGCTCCTCCACTGTTTCATCTGATTTCACGGCAATCCTGTGAGGTCACCCTTCATCACCCTCATTTCCAGGTGAGGCAAGTTGAGTTGAGAAAATGCTTCTATCCATGTTTACATAGCTGCGAGCTAAGTGCTGAAGACAGGACTCAAAATGAGTTTGGGTCTTCAAAAATCTTTACTGCTGTGAGCAATCAGTTAAGTCCCAAGTGGAATATATCAGCGTTTCAACCTCAGATGCCACCAAGCTTTGCAGACACCAGCGAGGAACATCAAAAATGTAGAAGCCTGCATGTCCCATGATCTGGGAAAGCGCAGAACATCTAGGAGAGAGCTGAATGGCCAGGGCTCTGAGGGTAGAGGAGGAGACAGAGGATACAGCAGTATAGGCTGCCCTTGGTACCCTGGGGTCGCGGGCACCTGCAGGTGTTCTAGGTCTTGTAATGTTTCAGCTCTACAGGGCTTCTGGCTGTTAAAGTGTCTTGCTCATCTGCTTCCTGGGATAGATCCATGCACCTGTACATCTCAGACAGTATTCTAGGCACAGCTATGTCCAGACCACTGGGTGGGACAGCCAGCAGTCATACCAGGTGTTTGCAATGGCAAAGATGGTATTATTAACCAGGTGACGACGCAACTTCTCGGGTCACTGCCTTCTACCTGGCAGGTGCCAGTTTCCAACCCCATAATCAAGTCTCTGGGTTGCCCAGGGCATTCATTTCCTTAAGAAACTTATAGACAGGTAAATATAAATAGCAGGAAAATTTAAAAGCCAGGTTGAGAAGGAAAGCTGTGATTTACACTGGGTTGAGTCTTGGCAGGTGAGATACACAGGCATCCAAGCCTCATTTACTGCGTGGGAAAGGGAGAGAGGGCAGCGCTTCAGGAAAGACACGCGTTCTGATCCTGAGTAAAGGGAGGAATTTCAGAATGGCAGAGCTGAAAGATACCTCAGGAGTTCAGCTAGCAGACCTTTTGCAAGCTGCTCTGACATGGGTTGCTCATGAGCTAATTTAAGCGTAGCAGTGAGCCAACTGCACCTTAGCAAAGGTATTTTTGCCAGGGGTGAATTCAGTTCAGTTTAATCAAGACAGCACTGGCTGAGCTCCTGTCGTGTGCCAGGAGCTAGGCTGGGCACAATATTTTCTGTTGATCTAACATGGTGGTTTTCAAAGCCTTGCCCCAAACCAGATGCCCTGGCGTTGCCTGGGGACTTACTAGATCACACCCATTTGGGTGTGGGGGCCTCTTCTGGACCTTCTGAATCAGGTGAGTGGGGCCCATTCGCTGACATTTTAACCAGCCCTTCAAGCGATTCTTACCCATGACAGAGCGTGGGAACCACAGATAGAACGTAATGCAGAATGTGGCTTCTGAGAAAGAAAGCTGCCTTATCTAGATCCTCTTAGCATCTCTAAAGGATTAAACAGAGAGCCCATGTTTCCTGCTAGAATAATGGGAAAACTGAAGTCCTTCAAAGAATTCAAGATACCTGCTGCCCACTCTCTCTAGCAGGCCTGTGGCGGGGTGAGTGTTGGCTCCGACGTCCACCCCTCCTGTCTCTCAGCTCAGCCCTCACACTCTCTCCTTTCCTGTCTGGCCAGCCACCCCTCCCCTTCACCTCCCTCCTCAAGTCCCTGCCCTTTCCTTCAAGTGAGAAGAGATCTGAGAAATCTGTATCCCTCCTGATAGGGCTCCCTGCAAGGGTTCTCAGACTCCAGCCCTAAGAGTTCCTCAGAAGCTGCTTTGCACCCAGACGCGCAAGCTGTCTTACAGATTCTAGGGTTTATGCATCTGGGAACATAAGCTTTCAAATTGTTTGACTGTGACCTATAAAAAGAAATAGATCTACTGCTACAACCTCAAGAACGCTGGCCTAGGGCACATTCTGGAACCTAGAGTTCTTTGCCACAGTCCTTTGCCACAGTCCCCAAAGCAAGGCCGGGGGCCCTTTCATGACACGCTGTTGTTGCTATTATTATCAAATTTGTGAAGGCGCAAAAATGTACCCGGAGTCCAGTTCTACAAACAGCACTGTCACTGCACTGACCGCCTCAACAGGTCATCACTAGGATTATTTTCTCTTGGTTTGAGATTTCTGGGATGTCAACAGGTGGAGAAAGTCACTCCTCCCAAATGGCCAATTTCCTTCTGCCGAAGACTCTGGAGAGCACACTTCACTTATCACCATAACAGCTGCCAGGAAAATGTGTGCATCAGAGTTCTGGGCATCTACAGCCCTATTGTCTCAGCTGCTGAGAAACACCAAGACTGCCACAGGTAGAGGGACCTGGGCCCGAACCCGTCGTCAAAGGCCAACATAATGGCAACATCTGGCTGACCTACTTTTTTTTTGTTTGTTTGTTTTTTCCAGTACCGGGAATTGAATTCATGACCTTGCGCTTGCCAGGCAGGCGCTGTGCCGCTGAGCTAAACCCCCAGCCCCTGGCTGACCTACTTTTTAATCCAGAGATTTCCAGGCCTTTCTGACTCAATACTCCTTTATGTCATAGCTATTTTTTATAGTGCCCTTTAACCTTTTAAAATAAAGTTCACAAATAGCACAACCTATCTAACACTCTCTTGCAAAAAATTCCATATAGTGCACCAACTGTGACATACAGGAGAAGTAAACTAACTCTCAATATGTAAATGGTGGGGGTGACTACAGGAAGAGAAGCAGCCTAAAGCTTGTACAGTCTGCCCTTATATACTTGGGTTATGTGACCGTGCATTCAACCAACTGTGGATGGATCATATTTGAAAAAAAATCGTGTCTATCGTGAACACACTTTTCCTTGTGACAGACTTTTCCTTGTCATTAAGCGCCAAGCAGTGCAGTGTAACAGCTATTTACACCGGGTTTCCATTGTATTAAGTATTGCAAGAACATATACATGCTTTATAGTACATGAGAGGATGTGCACAGGTTTTATGCAGATACCACGGCATCCATGTAAGGGGCTTGCGTATCTGCAGATTTTGGTATCTCCAGGGGTTCTGGGGTCTGTTCCTGGAGAATATGGCAGGAGGACTGCACTTGTCAACGTCCTATTCTGGAATAGCAGTTATATTACTACAAGACCCGGGCAGGTGTGCTGGGCTGGGAACTCAAGTGCCACCAGCAGCACTGCTCTTGGCGGAGCAATCAGTTTTTAAAACCATGGACAGCTTCTGACGGTGTTTCCGCCCACTCCAGCACAACCTGTGCGCGGGGTGCATGTGGTCCATTCTCCTGGGCAGGTCAGAGCAGCGCACACCTGGGGAGGGGAAAGCAAAGCGGTGGAGGCAGTTCCTCCCACCCGCGTTCATGCGGAGAGTGCTGTACACGTCTGCAAGCTGTCTGGATGGCAGCTCCAAAAAGGGGCAAGGAGAGGGCATAAAGAGTTCAGGCAAATGCCGATGATGTCCGTAACGAAATACATTACAGAGGGACGTTCGGTGACAAGGAGAGAGGAACCAGTAAGGCTGTTGTGGTGTGGAGCGAAGGGAGAGAGCTAAGAGCCCCCAGTGGGTGGCCTGGGGGCCCAGGGAGCAAGCAGTTCCTCAGGGCTGCAAGTTGGGTGCTATGCACTCTTAGGTCAGGCCCCTCCGTGGTCACTGCCATTCAGTCCTCAGTGAAGTCTAAAGCCCTGAGATGGGTGCACACAGATCACGCAGGGCACTCTGAGGGCTGTGGGACTCTCTATGCAGGAGACATCAAAGGGAGTCACGGAGCTGAAGCCAGTGGACACGGAGGCAGCTGACTCTGACGGATCCCTACGGGCCCCCGGCACGGTCCCAGGCCAGGCAGACCCTGTGCCACACAACAGCCTTCACCGCCACCCCATGGGGACAACCGACACGACAGCTGCAGAAACTGAGGTTTACGCTGGGTCCAGCACCGCCCAAGGTCAAGGTCACACAGCTCAGGGTGCTCCGGAATTCAAGGCTGCGTGTGTCTGTCATCATCCCTTGTAACCGGGGCCTGCTGCTCTGGCTGCTTAGGTTAACAAGTTAAGTTTATTTCTCCGACACTCTTCTGAGAACGCATGATTGGGATGACCTGTAATCTAGAGACGAACTGTATACCTTCCCCAAACATTTGCTTTGAAACCACGAGTTCCTCTGCACAAATGACCCTGCTCCTGGCGGTGCACGTATCTGGCCCGAACATGCCTTCGGTGATTTTAAGAATGAATTACGTCCCTCCCTCAAGCAACTGCATTCACTCTACCAGCGAGCTCCCAGAAATAGAGAGCACTTCATCACACAAATTAACTCCTCTTCCCTATTCTGCAGAAGATGGGTAATCTATTAAAAAAGAGATGCTATTATCTAAACAGGCAGCCTTGTCTGTACTTTTAATTTCAACTAAATGCTTCGGTCCCTTTTCAGCGGGTGGGCAGGGCCATAAATCTGTTTAATAACCAGACAGTGAATAAAAACACCCCAGAAAACACCTCTATCAAGTTAATTACAGCCTCCCCTATTCTGCAAAAGCGACTCCCCACCAATCAGCTGCAAACCAGGAGAGGAGGTGGACCCCCGCCCCACTGCTCTCGGGCCTGGTTGGAGCCCCTACAGCGGATCAGATTCACGGCAGGTCTAGCTATGGGCCCTGGGTAGCTGCTCTTAAACTGTGTCATGCTGTCAGGTGTCAGGGACCAACACGTGTTTCATTTCGGATGTGGGCCTCCACGCCTATCGTTTACGGTGTTATTAAAAAGGAAGGTTAAAAAATGTCCACTTCCACAGCAGTGTTGGCTTGTCAGTTTCGTATTTGTTAAAGGGCAAAAGTGTCTCCAGGGGGAAATTTTCCTGCTCAATTCACAGAAGAAAAAGCTGAACATATGTCAGTGTTTTCCTAGCACCCCCACCAACTACCACCCATGCTCCTCCAAACCCCAGCCCGTCCAACCTATTTGGAATGAATGCTTCCACTGAGGGCAGCTTCTGAGGTGCTGAGCGCAGCAGCGGAACTGCAGGATCTCCGGCTGCTTAGGAAAGCTTCTACCCTGGGGGTTCTTGAGGGGTGCACGGGACTTTGGGGCTCTCCTCGCTTCTATGCTGCTCCACAGCCCATGTGTACTGGTGTCCTGAGGTGACTTCAGGTCTCTCAGCAATGGCCCAATGTTCCATACCCGCCTCCCCGTCCACCCCACACCCAACCCACTCCACTCGGCTAATTCCCTTGCCTTTACTCAGTTCCTCTCGCGCGTCCCTCAGCTCAGGGCATCTTCTCTGCTGCCTGGTCTCAGGGGTTCCCCTCTTCCCCTGAGGCTGAGCCCAGAGTGCTCCTGGCGCTGACGCCACACCTCGGTGCTCTCCGCTGACCACACCTGAGCGCAGAGTTTAGCTGCTCCGCATCCCCAGGCACACTCCGGGGCCAGGCTGTGCCCATCTGCCCGGTACAGATTTGAGGGGAGGACCCAGTGTGATTTACGTCCCTCACAGCGCCTGGCATATGGAAGGTGCAAACAGATGTTTGGTAAATGATTCTGACTTGATGTGTTTTGCTCATCACCTGCTTTTATTTACTGATTATTTATTTATCTATCGATCTATACACATGCTGTGTCTCACGTCTGGGAGGTTCTGCCATCCAGGAATTTACTTGTGAGCCTCCAGACACAGGAGGTAGTGTGGAAGGTGAGTCTCACCGGCTGCAGGATATCTACCAGGCAACGGACCCCTCAGGAAGTTCTCACCCAAGCATCACCCTCCACTTAACAAAGCGGTGCACCTCCGCCCTGCGCATGCAAGTCTGTTGTGGGGTGGCTGTGCTTTATATGTGCCCACCAGTAAGACAACACCGGTGGACAACCGGTTGCCTGTCAGGTGGCAGCAAATGCCAAGGCCCTGAGGCAGACCAGGCAGAATCAAAGGCAGTCACTGATTTTTGTTCATTTGCCTTTGTTTCTGTTGTTTGATATTTAAGGCCGTTTCTTTACATTGACGCTGAGCAGAAAGAAACGCCACAAGTGATACAGGTGGTTTAGTTTTTGGATGTAAAGTGTTTGGATAGTACATCTTTCTAAAATGGAAAATGTCTTATTTTTTGTGACTCCAATGTGATGCATCCCTCAAAAAATGCTGTGGTCATCCCGGGACAGAGTAAAATCGGAGTGACATACCACACCAGTTACCCTAATAGAGGCGGCTATGCTTAAGAGCGCGCCACACTTCCCGTCCCCCTTCCCAGTGCTTTGGTCCTTTGTATTCCCTGAACCCGCTTGTTTCCCCACTTGACGAGGTGCCACAATCATCCTTCTGCATCAGTACCTGTACACCTTGCAGGTTCTTTTATTTCTCTATTTCACTAGATCCTCAGACCACCCCAAGTGATGGAGGGAATGCCATTTCGGCGGACAAGGCGATAAAGTTTGGGAGAGGTGCAGTACCTTTCCTCAAATTGACAACTGGCTAATTAGAAGACTGGGCTCTTTGGCTTTGTAGCTCGCTCCCTGTCCCTGACACAGGGCTGCCTGTCTCCGGAAAACAGGAGTAGGGCTGGAACTTGGGTGGGTAGAAGGAAGGTTCTTTAAGAGCTGCCTGGCAAGGGGAGGGGCTGTCTTTTAAGACAGTGAGCTGTCCATCACCAGAGGGAGCCAATGGAGGCGGGACTTCGTACAAACGCTGGGAAAGGCTCAAGTTTGGATAAATGGTCGACTAGGGCCCTCAGGCCCTCTCTAGCACTTGGAATTGTCTGCCTATTTGTAGCACCAGCTCCAAAGATGGTGACAATCCAGCCTGAGTTTCACTCCATCCTGAGAGCTCCTCCTCAGAGTTACTTAGTAATTACCCTACAGAGAACATGGTTTTCCTTTCCTAAGTCTTAGCTTATTTTATTTATCCCTGTAATTTTCTCTCCACCTAGCTGTGATCAACTTTTATTTTCCAGGTTGTATTTGCTTTATTCGTCAGGCTAGAAACACACAGAATGATGCCCCCGAGGGAACCCCATGAGGTGCACGAGGCCACGTGGGCTGGGAGTTACGTGCCTGAACCCAGATAGTGTGGAACAGAAAGTTTTCCTGTTCTCCAGGTGTGCACGAGATGTCTGATGCACACACAGTCTGATCTGTTCTGTTTTCAAACATGAAGATGTATGTACACACACATATACATACAGTCACCCCCATGCCCACTGCTGCTGGAGTGAGGGGTTCCTTTCCACTCCATGCAGGGGTGCTTTGTGAGAACAGAAGGGGCTGCTTAGAGCTGGGATATCTTAAAGTCGCAAACACCTGGGGAGCACTGGTGGGGGTATGCTGAGGTAAGAAGCTTTCAGGCCTTGAGAGGTAGCGTGTTCCCATGTAGGGACATCCAGGT
>NW_004955408.1:8578724-8742864 GCF_000276665.1 Chinchilla lanigera | reverse complement strand
TGGAATCAGGGGCATCCGGGTCATGGAATCAGGGGCATCCGGGTCATGGAATCAGAGGCATCCGGGTCATGGAATCAGGGACAAGCAGCATCCCCCAGAAGCCAGGTGGTCTGATCTGAGGCTCAGCAATGCCTTGTGGCTACTCAGTACTTACTGTAGTGGCACAGTCACAGCGCCTGACTGTCTGCCATTTTTGACCCCATCCCTGTGGGTGACCACTGCTCCCCTCTGGGGGGCATTTAAAAAATTAGAAGTAATACATGCTCTGTCTGGAAATTATTAAAAATAAGCATGCAAAAAATAAATTAAATATCACCAATTAACCACTGTCTAAGTGGCTTCTTTTAGTATTTTATAATTTGTTGGGGCCTTAATGTTCCTTTAGTAGAAAATCCCTAAGGCCCAGGTCAGGTTTCCCTACAGTCCAAAATAAACCTTAGTTAAGCCTCCAGTATTGATCGGAAACCACGATAACCAAGCTCAGACTCCAGGTCTACAGAGAGAGACACTCCTACTATAAGAATAACCCAAACAGCTGGCATACACTGAGTGTCCTCCGTACTAGCCACAGCACCAGGTGTCCTTCAAGTATCTCATTTAATATCTACAATGATCCTACCATGTGGGGCTGTCACCCTTATTCTGGGAGAGGAGTAAATCAAAGCTTGGAGAGTTGGAGCCACTTATACACTGCTCGTAACTGGCAGCACAGAGACATGAGTCCAGAGGTACTTGGTTCCAGAGCCTGTGCTCCTAACCACTGTGCATCCTTGAATTATGCAAGCACATGCACCGGCAGCAGCATCGTGGGGATGCTGTCTTAGTCATTCCGCCACTGCCAAGACAAAATACCTGACACTCACAATGTAGAGGAGGAGAGGTCTACTTTGCCTCACAGTCCTGTTAGAGCATTCAGTCCGCAGTCAGCTGGCTCCAAGGTAGAAGAGCATGGTAGAAGGGCCTGGGCAAAGGACAGCTGCTCATCCCATGGCAGCCCAGAAGCAGAGGCGGGAGGGAGAGAGAGAGAGAGAGAGAGAGAGAGAGAAGCAGGGTGGGAGGAGAGGGAAGATGTAAGTCACACCCCAGTGAGCACCTGTGACCAGGCCTCACCTCCTAGCAGCAAGTCAGCTATAGCACCCCATGATCCAGTCAGCTTCTAAATACATGGAGCTTTCAGCGCCAGTTTAGATCTAAACCATAACAGATGGGTTAACTTTAGGGAGGGGGATCAAGGGCACTAGGTCTCCTAAGTTGAGTTTCAAAGGAATTCTTCAAGGGGGATATTCTAGGTGGACAGAACAACCCACGCCAAGGCACAGAATCCTAAAAGACCTATGTACACAGGGAATTAGAGTCCACTGACTCTTCACTAATGAGAAATCTTGTTAACAAACAATGAAGAGGTAATTCATAATATCCTTCAATTACAAAGGTGCACTTCTTGGGGCTGGGGATTTAGCTCAGCGGCACAGCACCTGCCTGGCAAGTGCAAGGTCGTGAGTTCAATTCCTGGTACTGGAAAACAAAACAAAACAAAACAAAAAGGTGCACTTCTTAAGTATTTATGAGTATTACATATAGGTTTCACTATGGAACAAATATTCAGCCTATAAAGGATTAGAACACAAATCCCCTCTGGGGAAGGGGAACATGTTAAATCTCTAAAACCTTGCAGGGAACAAAACCTTGGTTCCACCACCTTCTCTTCTTCAAGACAGTAATACTTTTTAATTAAATGAGAAATATATTACAAACACAAGAGAGGGCAAAGTTTCCCTTGGTCCTGACTCTTGATCATGGCTCACTCCACTGTCTATTAGGGATCCACTGTTAGCACTTTGGAGAGTGCATCCTTCTACACCTTCTCTGCATGTTTATCCATATGGATGCGCACATGCTGAAGGCATTAAGCATTAGCCCTGCTTGTGTACTGTGTGTGTGGCAACTTGCCTTTTTCACTGTTTAACACATCTGACATCCAGCACAGTGTTTTCAACTGCTGCATCACAGTCCACATTGAGGGATGTACCAGCGTTCATTCCTTTTGCCTACTGACGAGTATTTAGGTTGTTTCTAATTTGGTTCTGTTACAGTCATAGTGAACATCCTTAGATACACTCATAGTATACATAGTGAATACTTCTCTAGGATGGACACTGAGAAGTAGAATTTCTAGGTTATGAGATTTGCACATTAGAATTTTTCCATATTTCCAAATTGCTCTTTGAAGTAGGCTTCTGGTTTTTAATTTCAACGGCAGTTCCTGTTTAGAATGGAGAGACCTTTGGCAGGGTAGAATGAAGAGAGAAGGTATATTTTAAATGGCATAATGGGTATAATACAATATTTAGAAACAAACTACAGAAATGATCCCTGAAAGTATAACCTTTAGGTATAATAAAATATTTAGAAAATAACTACTGCTTCTATAATGCAAACTAGATAAAGCAAAGCTGGACAAAATCTTGGCCTGAGGTGATACAGAAGAGGATGGCCTCTCTCGAAGAGCAGGACATGTCCTGCTCCCCACAGCAGTTTCTGATGGGGGTGGGGAAAGGATAGAACTGGAAAATTCTTTTCAAGGGAAATAAATGTTTAAAGAACGCAGAGGAAGAAGTAGAGCCCATTATGTTTGGTGACAGCGATTGATCCAGAAGGGGGATGAGTAGGCAGGTCTCTCTCCCCTTTGGGCCTCCAGGGCTACCTGTGTTTTAGGAGGTCCATCTGTTCACCATCAAAGTCCCTGGGCTGGGCATGAACTCCCCAAGCCAGAGGGGCTGGACAGCTCCATTGAGCTCATAAACCTCTCCTACAGGCAAACACCCCTGCCCAGCTGGTCTGAGCAAAGAGGGTTTGTCCAATTCAGACGGCCCAGAATATCAGGGCGTGAAATGCAGTTCAGGGATAGAAGCCACTTCTGGATAGCAGGGGAAGGAATGTGCATTTTCCATGGTGTTAATGGTACAGGAAGGAGGAGATAACCGTTCAGAAGAGAGCCCTGCTCTGCTCCAAAGCACGCACCAATTAAGATGATTACTGGTTTCCTTACAACACAGATACTAATGGCCTGTCACACTCTGGCATATTTTTCTTGGTAACCTTCAACTCCGAGTGATTAATAAGGCTCTTGTGGTGAGGCTCACATGAACACAGGCAGAAAGCAGGAGAAAAAAAAAAAAAACCCACACAAAATTCTGACAAATGAACAGGCAGTGAGGGAGAGGTTTGTGGAAACAAATTCTGAAGGACAGTGACTGCGCCTGGGAGAGCCCGGCGTTGTAGCCAGGTGGAAGGCATACCCTGAGAATATTCGAGGCTTAGGATGAGGAGGAGCCATGTGATCACACTTCCCCCTCTGGCTCCAGCGTCCTGGCTATTAAACAGGGACAGGAATTCCGCTTGCCAGCCAGGATGTTTGCGTAGAAGGGTCCTTAAAGATGCGGTGAGTGGGGCATCATCATTATTACGGGGAATGATGGGAACACGCAGTCAGGGCAGAGCTCCGCACAGCGCTAAAGAGCAGGCTTTAAATCCAGCAGAATTGGCTGACACATCCACCGTCTCTCCAGACCATCTTTCTAGACTCGTGTCTCTATGGGTCTCAGCATCCTCACCTGAGGAGTGGGGATGATGATTAGAGCGCCATTTGCCAGAGTGCTGGGATACTATGAGACAGTGTACGCAGACTGCTTAGCGCCCAGGGACTGAGACACACCGAGCATCAATTCTTCTCAGCTGCTGCTGTTATTATTACTATTATTGTTTCTCTCAGCCAGGAAAAATGGCATCAGTGTTAGAGTCCCCAGGGAGACCTCAGCTTCCCACTTTGCATGGCCTGGAGATAGAGACCCCCCATGTAGGTCGCTGTAAATTTTATTTCTTCTACTCACTCAAGGTCAGACAGAAACCCCCTGAATTCCCAGCATAAGATTCCCTCCCAGGATCCCATGAGCTTCACTTAGTGAGGAAATCACGTGGCCTTTTCAGAAAGGCGAATTCTGAGGGAGAGATGCCCACACCCGGCTGACGCGTTCCATCTCATACCCAGGAATTATAGGGGCCGGGCTCCCAGAGCCTCCCCTGCCCATCTTGTGTTAAGTGCTGTGCGAATCTTTGGCCTCCAAGCCTTCTCTCACCTCCCTGCTGTCTCCCCTGCACCCTGCCCACGAAGGTGTCTAAAAGCATTTCTGGCCACGTGGCTGTCAAATCCTGACCTCAGCGCCCAGGAGGAGCCGTTCCTAGGAGATGCGGAGCGGTGTCCAGGCTGAGGGGCCAGCAGTTGCTCAGCTCCCACGCTGGGCAGCTTGCAAACGAGTGGGAAACCGCCAGATGGGAACCCATAGTCCTGATGTGGGGGGCACGTGGGACCGAAGAGGCTAGCAGGAGAACCAGGATTTCTTTGGGAATTCCTCCCGCTTCTCAACATTGGCAATTCAATCAGAATTCAGAAAGTCATTTTGAGGACAAAATAAGGAAGTCTGTAGAGCTATAGCCAGCACCTTCAAAGGACCATAAACTCTTCAAAGCCAGAAGTGTCTAATCTAGGACAAAGGAGGGGTAATTCACTGGAATTCTCCAAGACCAAAAGAGTGTAATAGGGCTGGGGATTTAGCTCAGCGGCAAAAGCGCCTGCCTGGCAAGCGCAAGGTCGTGAGTTCGGTTCCCGGTACCAGAGAAAAACAAAAAACAAAAAAACAAAAAACAAAAAACAAAAGAGTGTAATGGCTAAGAAAAAAGAAGACAAAAACCACCTGTAATTTCACCATCCAGACCACTAATAACACTGTGATATCTATATCTATCTACCTAAGCATTAATATACACACATGTAAATTATATGTACGGTTACAGGTGTTTCATATGGCATTGGTATTTCATAGGAATGAGCCCAGATGGATATACCAGTTTGCAGCCTTTGGCACTTACACTGCACATCTGCACACTGGGGTTTTTCAGGCAGCTCTTATATAAAACCGTCCTCCCTTATCAAATATGTCTGCTGAGCAAACAGTGGATTCAGCTGTTTCCCACATTTAAGTAATAAACAATTTCCTTTTAAAAAAAATATTGCTGCCTCTCTCGTAAACATACCCAGGGGTTTACCTAAGACATACTAATAAGCTACTGGTATAGAAACTGAGGTTTTAATTGTGAATCTTCACTGCAAAGAGAAGTATCTTTATTTTTTATTTTTTTGTCTTTTTTGAGGTAGGGGGTCACTATGTAGTTCAGGCTGGCCTTGAGCTCACTCTGTAGCCCAGGTTGGTCTCACACTTGCAATGATCCTCCTGCCTCAGCCTCCTTGGTGCTGAGATTATGGGTGGGCACTACCACAGCCTGCTGAGAAGTACCCTTATAGTCAGTGAAATAACTTGAGGCTAAAAGTCAAATGGAAAGAAAATATGTAAGATTTCGGCTGCTCTCCTGGGTCCACCGAACTCTCATTTGAGAAACACTGGTCTAGGCTACAACAGTGGGTCCCGCAGAATCTGAGGTCTCTGTCAGGTCAGCCCTTCCAGCTCCTCTTTACCTGGGACCAGCCCTCCTCAAAGAGCCTACGAGGCACCTCAGAAACAACAGAGGCCTGGCTTGTGCTCTGCACTCGCTCAGCCCAGCTTCTCTCAGGGTCTTTTTGTCCCACCTTGAGAGGAGAAGCCGTACTTTAAACTCTTCTATGTCAGGCTCTTGGGGAAGAGCTCTTTTTGGAAAGTCTCTTACTCTTAAAAAAAACCAAAAAACAACTAGGGAAGCACAGATGTAGGCCTTCTCCTCCACTGGCAGATGGTGAGACAAATGTCCAGAGAGGGCAGGGCCTTCTCCCTCGCCTCAGCCCACACCTCAGATTCCTCTCCCAGGGACAGGAATGCCGCTCTGCCCTGACCCACACAGAGTCCCTGCCCCACACAGAGGAGTCCCTTCCCACCCTTCCTCCTCACGCTCCTCAAAATACGCAGCAAATTTAAGGGATCCCTGTGTCCTCTCTCCCCTGTGCAGATGGAGACACTAGAAAGGAGAGGCGTGAGCACCTGCAGATGGAAGGAAGCCTGGCCTCATCCCAGAGACGCGTGTGTCGCAGGGTCTCCGGCAGGGACAGAGGGAGCTGAAGTGACAGCAGGTCTGTAAATGTAGGCATGACCTTTTTAGCTGGAGACACCTTTATGATTCCACTGGAAGATGAAATGAATTCAACTTTAGAATTCATTTCCGCTTTGAACTTCAGAACAGAGGCTTTCAGGAAATGAAGTCCGGGAGCCCAGGAGCCAGATGTCTGCTGGCGGTGTGTAGCGGGGCACGCGACCTGGAGGAGGGAGGGCTGCGCTGGTCTCCGCCGTGGTTGGGGCCTTTGGGCCTCTGTGAATCTTGTCTTAAATGTGCTGTGAGCTTCAGCCACTCACTTCTCCTTTCTGGACTTCAGGTTCCTCGTGTCTGAGGAGGGGCCCCTGACGCGAAGCTGCCCCCCATCCAGTGACTGCCGTGGGAGCGGCAGTGAGGGACAGGCAGGAGCAGTGTGATGCGTCGTATCTCTCACTCTTGGCATTTCAGTTACTCAGCTGTGAAATGGGGACAAAACACTTTGCTAGGAGGCATAGTCAGGGTATAGGACAGTGACAGCGAACCTTTTAGAGCTTTCAATGATATGAACAGCCTGCGGCAGCATGCATGCCATAGCTTCGCCCACCATTGGTATAGGAGGTTCTTGGTGAAAAAAAGAAAAGTATCTAGGATAACAGACAAATCATTGCCTTGATAGACAATAACATTCACTACTGCAAACACACACACACACACACACACACACACACACACACACCTCAAGTGCTCACATCACTTAGCTTTTAAGGTAGGCCTACTCCTACAGTGCTTAGCCCCTTGTCCTTGAACTGTTCGCATAGTAGCTGGACAGGTAGGTGCCTGGCCTGCATAGGAGGGACCAAGTAATGAGGGCTCAACCTTGCAGGCTCAGCATTCAAGCTCTCAGACCCCTAAGGAAGGGACCAATTAGGGCTGGCGTGTAAGAGCTGCCTTCACAGACACTGGAGCGCTGCTGACCCTGGTAGGCCTTGATGCAGAAGAGATGTGTGCACGGCTGCAAAAGGAGAGTGTGAGGAACAGGTGTGGGTGAGGCTGGAAAGACTGTGGGGTCTGCGCCCTCCTCTCCTGGCAATGTCAGGCCTCATCCTGTGAAGGTAGCCATCTGACCCGGTCCTGAGCCACAGCCAGTCCTCATCTCTTCCACCCAGCCCGACAGAGTGCTGAGGAGCATCCTGCTGTACTGATGTCACCATTTAGCATGGCCCACTAACAAGCCACAACCTGGTCGGGGGGCATGAGAATCAGATAAGAGTGGAGATCACAGCACATGAGGGATGATGTCTGAGAAGGGATGGGATCACATGAATACACCCCGGCTTGTGTACCATTCCCAGGCCCGGAGCCCTGAAAGCTGTAATGCTGCCACTTTCTCCACCCAGGGGAGCAATGGGGTACCACACATGTGCGAGTGTCAGCATTCTGATATATCAGATCCAAAGCTAGTGTGCCTTCCCTGATGCCCTCACCTGTCTCTCCTCCCCACCTGCATCAGGTCACCGGGAAACTCGGATGGAACAGCGCACTTCACAGTGCGGCAGGGATCTCTGTCTGAGGGGCCATCAAGGACCAATGACAGACTCAGAGAGTAAATTACTCTCAACTCTGATCAGTGGATATAGGAGAGGAGACACAGCCAGAGAGAAAAACCTCCTGCCTGCTTGTCTTTGGACTACTCCAAGATGCCGCTCCTCCTGGGATGGGTGGTGGACAGCACACCCGGCGGGGGGTGACAGGACACACCTGCCAAGAGCTGGAGGCCACGCTTGCCTCTGACTCCAGCTGCTGCCTATAGCTAATTTCTCACAGCCCATACTTCATTTTGCTACAGAATCTGGCAGGGCCTGTGTCTTGTTCATCAGGGTGTCCCTAAAGTCTCACTCAAAGCCTGGTGTGCAGCTGGTGCTCAGTGGGGACTTCTGGAAATAGAGAAAAGCCCAGGCGACCCGGCTCAGTGACCCGCTCCTCCCTCCACTGAACGTGCCTGAGGGATGCTGTCCACCCTTCCTGCTGGCCGGGGACTCCCTGGGCCAGTTCCCTAAGGGAGGTGGGATGCTGAGGAGAGACAAGAGATTTCTGTGCATCTTCAGTCCCCTGTGAGACCTCTGGCCTGTGACTTGGTCAATAACAAGCTCCAACATGGTGCAATAATCCTGGAAGGCACCGGGGTGGCGGTGTCATCACACTGGTTTACTCACAACTGCTGCTTTACTCTTTCCGCCACACCCACCATCACCCCAAGACAAAAGAAAGGAACTAAAACGCCGTGGCCTCCCCTGGTCCTGGAGAAGGAAGTCATAAGGAACACCGGAGAAAAAGAAACAAAGTCTTGGTCAAAGCCAAGTTCTCGGCATAAAAACATTTGCAAGAACATCTGCTGAGTCAGCATGCAGCCTTCATCCCCACCAAGAGCTGGGAGCACTCCCGGGCCCGGGCTGAGGGGAGAAAGGGTCAGAGCAGGTGAAGACCTGTGGACCCAAGTGCCACCTTAGAGGGCACAGAGCTTGACCCAGGAACATTCCAACCTGAGCCGGGGACTCTGTGAAGTTTCTTCTCTGCGATCACCATGGCCCCATGAAAGGCATGCGGAGATCAAAGGCGTCGGAAGCCAAGAAAATGAATGAAATTTCCTGAGCAGCTGCATTACCGTGCAGGCACTCGGCGGAACTCTCCCTCCTTAATCTGGCCAGTCCCCTGCTTGCACACCTGCCACACCGATGCCACTCAGCGTGGGCTGTGCCTAATGAACACTAAGCATTTAAAAGGCGCCGCAATATTATGTGCCACTAAACAAGCCTCTGCCTAAACCAGCTAATTGAAAAAGGCACGCAGCAGCGACAGGTCCAAGGCCAGTTCCTTTCTGTCTCCTAGCTGACAGGCAAGGTAGGGATGGGGGGGTGGGGGTGTAGGGACATGGTGGGAAGTAGCAGCAGGGCCCATGGGAACGCCCAGCTCCTGCTTATTCGCTGTGCCGCCCCGGGCAAATGACCTAACCTCTCTCAGGTACTGGATTTTCATGGGCAAAATGGGGTAACACACCCCGCTTCTCAGGGATGGGGCGAAGGTTCCCAGGGAGTGAGTGCCACCGGAGCTGTGCCTGGTGCACAGAGGCGCTCTGTCCCGGGCCAGCCTCTGCAAGTGAAAACCCACACTGACAGGGCAGCTTCACGTTCCCAGGGGGCGCCGGTCTGCTCCCGCCACAGTGCTCTCACTAAGTAAATTCGGGGTGTGTGAGAGCCCTTTGAGCCAACCTTGTGAGCCCCACCCGAGAACAGTCCCTGTGGCCCAGGTCAGCGACTCATGGACCTGGCCAATAAATCTGCAGTGTGCATCTCCTAAATGTTCCCCAAATGGATCAACCGGCTCTGGACTCATAAAACTAGCTCCGCATCATTGTGCATGGCACATAGCCCCCGAGTCACATTTTTTATCTCTAAAAAAGGTGATATGACATCTTCTCTTTAGCACTGTCATGAAGTTAAGATGCAGTCACGTAAGTAAAATACCTAGCACAAGGTACGGGATCGGTAAATGGCAGCTGCTGAGTAACACTAGGAATAGAAGCCCAGAAATGAAAGAGTCATAGTTCAAGGTGCTCCATCTGTAAAATAGAAGCTGACCTAACTCGTGGGGTTGCTATGGGGACCTGGCAAGTTTTCCACAGTGCAAACTGGGTGAACTCCAAGATGGTGAACAGATGCCGGTGACCGAAGACAGCCACTCTGCACTGTGGGTTAGAAAGGTGTGGGTCACCCAAGCCACAGAATGCCAAGGACAAGGTGTATAGACAGTGAACCAAGGGCAAAATGGCCTTTCCTGGTTATGTTTACTATGTTGTATACTTTTTCTGATTAAAAAATATTGCATTGTTGTGCTGTACTAATGGTCAACTTGTAACCCCCAGCTGAACCCCCAGCATGGTGCCGGGTGTGGGGGGCCCACCTGAGGACTGTTGCCAACAGCATAAAAAGAACTGGAGGGGAAGATGGTGTGCTGCTGATTCTCCTGGAGGAGCTTGTCACGCTGGCTTTCCTGACATGAATGTGGCTGTTCTCGCTGTTGGAGGGGCTCGGGTCTTGGCTGTTGCTGAGGATGGCTGTGCTTCTTTCAGGGGAGCTCTGGTCCTTACCTTGAGTGTTGCTTCCTGGCTCCAGTGCAGATCCCTCAGCCTGCTGGCCCAGATCCTTCATCCCACTGGCATAGACTTTCCAGCTTCTATCACTGACCCTTGGGCCTTCCCTGTGCAGATCCTTGGTACAGACTGCGTGAGACACTGTTGTGGGCTCTAGGCCTCCAGCTGAACTTGTGGAGGACATTGAAAGAGGATCCAGGCCCTCCGCTGGATTCTTTGGGTCTCTGGTGTGTGGGCAGATCTCCTGCACTCTTCTGTGTTTGACTCTTTGGGTGAATATTGTAAAATAATCCTGTAAATTATGTGTCCTGTATTAAATCTATTTCCTTGCAAACCCTGACTACAACAATTGTAGTAGAAAATTTAGAAAACACATAAAAGCACATAGGAAAACACAGGATTCTCCTCTGACTCCACCACCTAGAAAGAACCATGGGATCTGGGTGTCTTTCAGTGTTGTACTGCAATGGGTGTTATGATTTGGATCAAAAATGTCCTCCCAAAGCTGGGCCTGTGGGGCATACCTGTAAACCCAGCACTTGGGAGCTTGTTTGGAGGTCTAGCAGGAGAGTGCCCTACTTGTATACCCTTGACCGAGGAATGGTTCTCCTCTATCGGGGGTGGTCATCCTCTTCCACCCAGCACACAGCTTCGGGAGGGACGCACATGGAGCATTAAGGGAGGAAGGGCACACCTGCCTAGCCAGCCAGATCAGCCAAATAAACCCTGGAAGTCAATGGGGTGACAGATGTCACAGCCAGATGCCCCTGACATCCAGAACGCAGCACCTGGGAGGCTGAGGTCAGAGGATCATTGTAAGTTCAAGGCCAGCCTGGGCTACATAGTGAGTTCAACACCATCTTCCTGCACTACAAAGTCAGACCCTGTCTCAAAAAACAAAACAAAACATCTCTCTGCAAGCCCTTGTGTACAGAGATGAGGCTTTTGGGAGATGACTGACTCACGTGGGTGTTACAGTCATCCGTGGATTAATCTGCTGAGGGGCTCTTAGTTGAATGTGCTATTAGGAATCAGGGCCTGACATTCCCCAAATTGTTACACAGATTCAATGCAATTCCAATGAAAATACCATTGGTATACCTCACAGACCTAGAGAAAACATTCCTAAAATTTATCTGGAACCAGAAGAGACCTAGAATAGAAAAAGCAATCCTGGGAAACAAAGGCAAGGCAGAAGGTATCAAAATCCCCAGTTTGAAATTATACTACAAAGCAACTGTGATAAAATCAACACGGTATTGGCAAAAAAAAAAAAAAAAAAGACCTGAAGATCAGTGGACAGACTAGAAGATGCAGCCACAACCACAAATATACTCAGGCACCTTATCTTTGACAAAGGGGCCAAACATGTTCACTGGAAGAAAGATAGCCTCTTTAATAGATGGAGCTGGAAAAACTGGCTTTCCACATGCCGAAGACTAAAACTAGATCCAAGCCTATCACCGTGCACCAAAATAATGTCAAAATGGCTTAAAGATCTAAATATTGAAACAGAAACACTATATCTATTGGAAACAAAAGTAGGTAGAAGTCTTGAAGACATAGGGGTAGGTAGAAAGTTCATGAACAAAAACTAAACTGCACGGGAAATACTTCAAAAATCAACAACTGGGATCTCATCTTATTGAAAAGTTTTTGCACATCAAAAGAAATCACCAACAGTTTGAAAAGAAAACCCACAAATTGGGAAAAAATTTAAGCACTGTTCCTCAGACAAAGGACTCCTGTCTAGAACATATAAAGAATTAAAAAAAATCAGGCCCCTTAAATTCAAAGACCCAATCCAAAAATGGGCATCTGAGATGAATACACACTTCTCACATGAAGAAATACAAATGGCAAATAAATACATGATAAAATGTTCCACGTCATTAGTCATTCAAGAAATACAAATTAAAACAACACTGAGATTCCATCTCACTCCAGAAAGAATGGCTATCATCAAGAAATCAACCAGTAACAAATGCTAGAGGGGCTGTGGGGAAAAAGGAACACTTCTCCACTGCTGGTGGGAGTATAGACTGGTGCAACCACTGTGGAAATCAGTCTAGAGATTCCTCACAAAAGTAGGATTAGAGGTCTCATTCAACCCAGCTATTCCCCTCCTGGGTATTTTTCCAGAAGAACTGAAAACATCATACCATAGCGATATATGTGCACCCATGTTTATAGCAGCACAATTTGTAATAGCTAAATCTTGGAAACAACCTAAATGTCCATCAACTCAGGAATGGATAAAAAAGATGTGATATTTTTATACAATGGAGTATTACTCAACTATAAAGAAAGATAAACTGGAGGCTTTTGTAGGTAAATGGATGCAACTAGAGACCATACTCATTAGTGAAATAAATCCAATTCACATGTGTAAACATCATATTTCCTCCCTACTACATGAACCAAAAAGAGTAAATAAAATCTGGAAGGTACAATAGATATTGTGAAAGGGAAAAGAAACTGCTCGAACAGTAAGGAGCAACTGGGACGAAGGAGGGGAGAGGAAAAAGAAAGATGGAAGAGGAAAAAATATGTATACACAGGATAGCTAGGATAATTGTACTACTAATATCTGTTGGTTTATCAAAAGGAGCTGTAAACGTGTAATTGTTTGATCAATCTTGCATGACTATATCTGGTTATATGTGCAACCATTTTGAAGATGACATTAGATAATATAATCAACCATTGTTAATATTCTATCACCACGTTTTGAAATTCTGTGTTATTGTTCTCTATGCTAGTTTATATATTTGTTTTTGGTTAGTTTGGGTTTTTTTTAAATGTAAAAACAAAATTTATATGTATATAAGGATAGCTGGAATAGGTATATTGCTGATGTCTGTGGTTTATTGAGTGGAGCAGTCAGTGCTTAAAATTTTATTTTCTTGACCAAGTTTGCACGCTTGAATTTGGTAATCGGAACGACTGATCTGAAAACAACAATATGCAGTATAAGAACCATTGCTGAACTCCTGCCATCTTGTGTAGTGAAGCTCTGCATCATTTCCAATGCTGCTGTTGTTTTTTCTCTCTTTTTTTTTTTTACTTGTTACTGTCTTTGATTGTTTGATCAATCTTACACTCTTATGTCTGGTGGACTGAGCTACTCTGTTGAAGATAACACTATGCAGTGTAGCAACCACTGTTAATTCTTATCATTTTGTTTTGAGGTCATGTATTGTTTTTGTGTTGTTTTAATTTTGTCTTCATTGCTGTTTTGTTAGTTTTTTAAGTTTTAAAATAAAACCATTTTTTTAATAAAGGAATGAGGGCCTGGCTGGAGGCTGCAGGTCGTTGGAGGCGTGACCCAGAAGGGCATACTGTTCTCCCCACCCCTTCCTTCCTGGCCCTTCCCCACGCTATCTGCCTCTGGCCACCACCAACTAAGTGGCTTTCCTCGGCCATGTTACTCTGCCATGGTGTTTCTGCCTAGGAGCCAGCCAGCCATGGATCGAAATCACTGGAACCGTGAGCCAAAAGAAACCCTTCCTCCTTTAAGTTATGCATTTCAGGCATTTTGTCCCAGTGACAGGAAGCTGACTAAACAGTGCTGCTCAGGTGAGCCCTAGGTGAGTGGACAGAAGGCAGCCCACCAGGGAAGCCTGAGGTAAAGCCCTGAGCCCAGCTGCCAAGTTCTAGCCCCTACCCCTAGATAAGTAGCTGGTTCCTCACTTTTCTAAGCCTTAGTTTCCCTGTATGTAAAATGGGGTGATAACATCACATCCTTCATAGAATAGAGAAGGATAAACCAGGTAATCAAATGCTCATCACAGTGCTTGTCACAGTGCAAAGACTCCATTCATGTGGTTTCCATTATTATTATTCGCGCACACACACTCACGAAATGGGATCTTCCTGCGAATCATTATGCCATTAAATATTCTACCACCATAAACTCAGGGTCAGCAGGATTTGTGTTTCCCAGGAAGCTGTCAGAAATGCAAATTTTCATCTAGACCTTGAATGAGGAAAACAGAAACTCTGAGCTGGCCCTGCAAACTAGGTTTTAACAGGCCCACCTGCGATTCTGATACTCAGGTCTGAGAGTCACTGGCTCGCAGTTATGTCTAACACCTTTACACCACTTATTTGTCACGATTTATTCAACTAGATTCTTCTTTTCATTCAGACCATTTGCTAGTGGTGTGCTGGGGTGGCTTTACAGGTCATGAGAGATGACTACGAACATCTCTTCCCAACTCTGTCCCTTTGGTGGCTCGGACTCAGCCACGGTGGGAGTTTCTATGCCACGGAAGTCAGCATTGCTGTAAGTCAGGGCTGTCTGTGTTCACTGCAGCGGGTGGTTAACTTTTACCAGCGCACTGCTGGCTCTTTCTACTGGTCTTTGCTATTATAAACAGTAGCACGGTGACTATCCATGTACCTATGTCTACTGGCTTATCTTTAATTGTCTCCTTAGATACATTTTAGGAGATGGAAATGCTAGATGGAAGGCTACGCTCATGTTTAAGGAGTTCTGATACAGACTGCCAGATGGGCCTGTGAGTTCAGTCTCACCAGCAGAGTAAGAATAAGGTTATTTCCCCACTCTGACTCAGCATCCTGTACCAGGGCACAGCCATAGTCCTGACATCCGGTCCCAGTCCCTCTCGTCCTGGGGGGACTCAGTGCTAACTGCTGTTCCCCGTGTGGACGCTCGTCTCTCTAAGGTAGGGCTGCCCAGCAGAATTTCCTGTGATGTTCTTCTTTATCTGTGCTGCCCCGGTTATGTCTGGCTATGAACCCAAGGAACGTGGCTTGCTTTGACTGAGCTACACTGAATTTTAGTTTATTTAGATGTAAATCATCCCTGTGACCTGGGGCACTGTGCTGCACAAGAAAGGTCTAGGAAATCTGGGGGACTGTGGCTTATGGTTCCTCTATAATTGATAACCATGGTAAGCAAAGACCTTGGCTTAGGGGCTGGGGATTTAGCTCAGCGGCAAAGCGCCTGCCTGGCAAGCGCAAGGTCATGAGTTCGGTTCCCGGTACCGGAGAAAAACCAAAAAAAAAAGACCTTGGCTTATTGGTATCAGCTGTGATTTCAAATACTGGTCACCCTGACCCATAGACTGATATGGAAGTGAGGAGTGGCATAAGGGTCCAAATGCCAATGTGGGGAAAGGCCGCTGTTTCAGAATTTAAATGACACCTCCCAGATTGCATTTCCTATGTAGAACCCTTCATTAGATTACAGTCCCCTTGGGGACTGGAAAAGCTTGTAGTGAGGACAAAGGTCAGTAACTTCAGAGGGACAGCCTCCCGCTAGGACTGCTAGTAGACCATCCTGCCTCTGTGCTCAAGCTTATGCTGTTCTCTCACCTTAGGAACTGCCATCATGAGGCAGTGATACCTCCTCCAGGAAGTCCTCCCTGATTATTCCCATTTAGAATCAAAGACTTCACCATCTGTGTGGTGGCTAACCGTGACTTACGAAGTCTAACCAGGTGAGAGAGAGCCTTGGGACCTATGCGCTCTCTATGTTAGGTAAAACCTGCAAATGTTATTAACTGGATTCCTTATTCCAAACTGATTTGAAATAGCAAATTACAAAGGGAAAAAGTCTCCTGGTGGCTCACGTGGGAGTAACAAGGAGTAAACAGTGGGCGGGTGATGCAGCTCAGTGGTGCAGCGCTTGTGTAGTAGCGTGAGGCCCTGCATTCGATCCCCAGCACCACAAAAGAAAAGTAAAGATAAAAATTATCCAAGAGTCAAGACTTGGAAAGGAAAAAAAAAACCAACATAAATTCCTGTCTTGGGTTTATAAAACACAGCCATTGGTCATTCTGGGCAAGGATAACTGCTTTCCAGCCTTGAGGAATTCTCATTAAGATGAATTTAAGGCATCGGGTTGCAACTTTACACTCAGGAAGCGGGAGATCGATTCTGGTAGGGTTCTAGGACTCCAAGCCTCTTGAGGTCTTAGAAGTCACATGTCCTTTACGGATGCAGACACTGAAGCACACAGAGGCGATGCCACTTGCTCTAAGGCACCACGCCATTGGCTGGCAGGGCCAGAACCAAAGCCTGTCTGCTTGTTTTTATGCTGATTCCTGAGAAAGTTACTTGATGAACTTTGTATTCCATGATGCCACTGAACCGATGAGGCATTTATGGAGGAACCAATAACGCATCTTCCCCACTCCTCTACACAGAGGTTTCTCTTACCACTGCTTACAAACACCGGGAACAGGTACTCTTGCCACAGAAACAGATATCAAAAGAAAAATGAAATGAGAGTTTGCACGTACACTTTTATGACTAACATGGTACGAATGGTATGACTTGGGGGTGATAAAATTTTTGAAAGGGCAAAGTGGGGCAGTTAAAATCTAAGGTGGCATAACACATAGGCAATGTGACCAAAGGTGATAAAGTGAAATCCCCAAAGTACATGGCTGTCCATCAAGATGCAAGTGACAGAAGAAAAACAAGTTACTGATGATGCACAAATGATTTCCATGCTCTCTGCATCAGTAGTCATTTATTCTGGGGCCTGGGCTGTGGAGGATGAATAATGGGATTGATCTAAGGCAGTTACAAAGGACCACTGGTAAATAAATATATATCTTCCCATTCTATGCAGGAGCAGGGATTCACAACAAGATGGTTCACACAGACAGACAGCTCTTTAAGTGACACCTTGCAATTACATTACAGCCTTCTAGTAGATCATAAAGCACCAATGTCTTGAATAATTTAAGATTTTCCAGTGGCGTAAAGGTTAAAGTGAAAGGAAACCACTCTGCTTTCGTGGGGGAAAGGATCTCAGCAAAACAGCAGTGGGAAATCTGGCAGGAAAATCGTTTGTTTTTCATTCTTTCTCCTGATAGGTGGGTATTTAGTCTGTCTTAACCTGCCCTGATTTGCAAAGTCGAAGCACTCAGAGTGAATGGATCTATGAAAATAAGAGAGGATAATATGAGGCATGAAATCCTTAGAAGGTACCTCTATATCAAAAAGGAAGTAGCACCTACTAGTGTATTACTCTAGACCCAGGTACACTTGGTTTGGACCTATGCCATCTTTCACCTTCTGTCCAGTTGGTCCCTTTCTAATCCTCAGCTACATTGTCTGCACCACCAGGAGACAATGCCAATCTCTACTTCGTGAGATTGTAAAAGTTGTCAGCACATACCAAGTTGATAACTAGGGGCAATGGTGGTATGAGTAGCAGCAGTAATGAGAGCTTAAGTTTAGAGTCTTCAAGGTGTAGCTCGAAAGTGAATGAGTAACAGACAGATGAACATGAGGCCTTCCTGTCAAGGAATGCTGTGGTACCAAGGTTAATGGCTATTCTGAGCCAGGCACCATTCTAAGCCCTCGCTGTGCAATACCTCAATTAATCTGCACAGCTCCCTCTGGAAGCAGCGCAGATTGGCTCACGGAGGCACAGGAAGGTTAATACAGCCTCAAGGCCACACAACCTTGGGTTCTTACGACAAAGACCCAATGCCCAGCTAACTTCAGATTTAAATTAAAAAAAAAAAAAACTTGTACAAGTGAGATTTCACACTGTTATAAAAGCAGTAGTGTCCTTAGGGGAACTGGCGGGCATAAGATTTAGTTCCCAGTACTGCCAAGAGGGCTTTTGGAATTAGACACAGCACACTGGGATATAAGCAAAGAGCTTGTCAAGAAGGAAAATGCCTGTGAGATGACGGGAGGTGTGGTGCTGAAAGTGCACACTCATGTAGTGTATTTGCAGTTAGTGGAAAGTTCAAATGGGCAGATACATGACTGCACTAGTCAAGAAATACAATACAAGATGAGCTTCAGCTTACATTTTCCATAGAGCCAGTATGGAAAGCAGTATGAAGTTTCCTCAAAAAAATTTAAAGTAGAGCTGTTGTATGATCCAGCCATCTCCCTTCAGGGTGTATATCCAAAGACAATGAAATCCCTACAGCAAGAGATGTCTGGATTCCCACGTTTACTGTAGCATTACTCACAACAGCCAAGACATGGTAGCATAAATATCCACGTTAGGATTGATGGAAAAAGAAAATGTAACACACAGAGGTACACTATTCAGCCTTTAAAAAGAAGGAAATCCTGCCATTTACAACATGGATGAATCTGAAGGACATTATGCTACGTAAAATAAGCTAGACACAGAAGACAAGTATTATATGATCTTGCTTACATGTGGAATTCACCAAACTCCTAAATATACAGTCAAATAAGGACGGTTAGGGGCTGCAGTGCAGAGGAAACAGGGTAATGCTGCTCGAAAGGCATCAACTTTCTGTTATTAGCTGAGTAAATTCTAGAGACCTAAGGTATACCACAGTGAATATAGTTAACAACACTGAATTATATACTTGAAATTTTCTAAGACAGGAGATCTTAAAGTATGATATCCGGATGTGTTAATTAGCTTGAATTTGGTAATGATTTCACTGTATGGATATCAAATCACCATGGCGTATCCCTTGAATATAAAGTATTTTATTTGTCAGTTATGTCTCCATATACTGGAGGGGGGATGCGTGTTGGCTCACATTTGACCCATGTGTACAGTCTTTGAAGGAGCAAGAGAGACACACCCAGAGTGCTCACACTGCGCTGGCCCTCGTGTGCAAGGCCCTGCGGCAGCGGCAGAGCCCTGGAGACAGAATGAACCACGGGGCTCTGATTGCGTACTTCAGTTCTGGAGGGGCCTGGCATCTTGGGGGGCTATGGCGGGCCAGCACCAGGTGCTCCCCGAACATCCTGTCTCGATTCCCGTATGACTTTCACCAAGTCCCTAAATGCCCACTGTCATCTCTAAACCGTACAGGTTGAGTAAAGACTCTTGAAAACAGTGCAGAAATGCCCTGAATTTTGAAGTTGTACTGCCTGGTAACACTCAGTCTTCTATCATCAGTGCAAAGCCTCGATTTCTTCCAGATTTAAAAATAGACTTTCCATGTGGGTAACTTGCAAAAGCTTGAACTTGAGGCTTTGCATGTGGAGACCGCACTGAGAGAGGAACCGTAGGAGTGTGGGAGAAATATTTAAAAATAAAGGGTGAAATGTGATAGAGCCGGAGCGTCTGTACTTGAACTCATTCTACCACCACATTTTAAACAAATTTTATTTAGCAGTGGGGATAAAAACAGGGTCTTAAAAAACAGACAAACAAATGAAAACGGGGTCTTCCAAAAACGGAGGGAGTCATAGGTGAGCAGGGCTTTTAAGCCAGGTGCTCCATGTTTGGAGGAGACGTGATCTACCCCAGAACAGATAGGACCAGGCTAAAGAATAAGCAGGAAGCTTTAGATGGAGGATCAGGCCGGGACCCAAGCACATTCTCTCATCAAAAAAAAAAAAAAATTATTGGACATTACAGGAGGAATTTATCCCATGCCTGGTGAATTTAGAGTTATGGGCTTGGTTGGGGCCTCAAACAGGTGATTATGGTAATTTAGAGAGAAAGTACCAAGCCATTTCTGTCACAAGGCTGTTCCAGTTTGAAAATAATAGTGCCTTCTTGCATTTATAGAGTGCTGAATATGTTCCAAAGTGCTTTCCCATCTATTATCTCATTTGATCCTTGCCACAGGCCAGAGATGCAGGCTGCGTCCCTGCCATGGAGCTCTCTGAATGAGAGCTGTCCCCTTGAAGGGTTTGTTTTCCTACTGAAAAATGAGGGCACGGGTCTCACCACTCGATATCTTTTTCATCAAATATTGCTCGAGCTCTCTTTCCATCTAAGGCAGAATTGCTTAGCTCCGGGTATTGGGGTCACCTGCACCAGCAGCCATCAAGGGCTGGTGAGAAGGCAGATTCCTGGGCTCCACCCACATGGAGGTCCGCACCATCAAGGGGCAGGGCCTGGAAATCTGCATGCTCCGCACACTTCCCGAGTGATTCTAACACACGTTAACATTTGAGACCCCTGCTCTAATACCTTCTAACTCCTTGGGCCCGAGGAGATCTTGTTATACAAAACACACACTCAGCAACTGAAAAAATCCTGCAAGTATAAAATTCTGATGAGTGGGGAGAAAACAGCGTAGTGTTGACTGAGTGTATCTGATCACCCAGATAATAACAGCCTCTCAAGGATATAATTAGTGCCCTCGAAATTGGAATATGACTGTTTAATAATTTAAGTAAGATCATCAGGATTAATGAATAGTGGTTGAAATTAAACATGGGACCATAAATCCACATGGGCCTGGTGTAGTGAGGAGGTTACTGATGACAAGGCATCCTGAGAGACAGGCGTCTGGCCGAGGGCCACGTGTCTTGACACTTAGTGTGACCCAGGATGATACCACCCATGCATGCCCCAAGGCCGGTTTGGTGGCCCGCCACACTTATGTTTTCCACAAGTCTAAGCATCTTTCCCCACTCACTCCCCTAACTTCTTTTCTTTCGGGCACTCTCATTAAGCTACACCCCACCCCAACACTGAGCACCTTTCTGGTGCCCTCAAAATAATCTGCAATGTCTGTTAAGAACGCAGGTTGCTGGGATTTACTCCGGGGCCAATAAATCAGAAGCTCTGGGGTGGGCCCTGGTAACCTGCGTTTTAATAAGCTCCTCGGTGGATGCTGGGAGGGAGAAGAGGTGAGAGCCACTGCTCGAATCCAGTTGGCACCTGCGGCCACAGGGGACGCACCTCGGGTCCTGAATGTGTGCTTCTGAGTTCACTGCTTGTTCAGCCACCAGACGGTAGTATTCTCCTCAAGGTGTTTCCCTTCCACGGAAATCAGGATTCTCTTCCATGCTCTTACTGCACTTTTTAGCTCATTAAGCAATTTCACACTCCAACTTCATCTCATCCTCGTAACGAGACTTTGAGGTGGACGGAAGCTCAGTGTTTGAGTTAACAGTAATAAGAATAAGCGCCATTCTAAAAACAATCTCATTAACACTGACAGTTTACTGAGAGCTTTCCAGGTGCCGGGCTCTGGTACCGTACATCCTCACTTAATCACCATCCAGCGCACGCGAGCGAAGATAACAGTAGGCCTTTGGGCTGGGAAATCAGCTCTTGCAGCTCACGTCAGAAGAGAAAGTGCTGGCTCTTGGGATGGGGACAGGATAGGATGGGACTGGCCTAAAGCACCTGTGCATTTAGGGGCTGGCTGGCACGACAGCGAACAGCAGAGGGGAGGAGCTTTTCCATGATCCAACTATGTTCATTTTCCCTTGGTCTGAGTGGGCAAGCGGAGAGGGTTTTGTGCAGAGCGGGTTTTGTGTCTACAACCAAGAGTATGTGTAGTATTTCTGCTCAGGACAGAGGGCTAGTCAGGACGCCGTCCTAAGGTGGCGGGAAGGTGTCTGATGGGAAAGCTTGGGGCTCATCTTCCCTCTTGCCCTGGGGCGGGGGGGGGGGCACTTGCTGGCAAGGAAGGTGACTATTAGCTTGAGTTCTGCAGGAAGACAGGCTGGAGTGTAGTTATACTGCGTGTTCTGACAGCATGCAGGAAAAGCTCTGTTCTGAGGTCGGGCAGAAAGCAGCACACTCTGATCTCACCAGTTTTCACACTCTCTGTACGCCACCTGCAACGCCTAGCATATTCCATTCATTACCAGGCCACAAGTGGGGAACCGAAAACACACACCAGGAATTTATTAGCTACTCTGAAGTTCCTGGTTGCCAATAAATAAGGTGGGCCTCTCGGGAGGTCTGCATTTAGGAAGCAAGCAGATAAAATTAATATTTCACCACTCTAGATGGAATGGACTTTAAGTTTTTGGAGAAGGGACTTAGTGTACACGAGGATCTCCAAAAGCTAGAAAAAGCAGCCTGCATGCACTAAAACATGACAGAAACCAACGTCATGTTTTAATTCACGCAGGCTGCTTTTTCTGACTTTTGCCATGATTCCTGGTACCCAAAACAAACAAACAAAAAAGAAGCCAATGTCATTAAAGTGCACAAGAGCAAGGAATGTTACTGTGGCCTCATCACATGCCTATTTCTTTGTTCTTCATAAGGCTGCAAAAATTACATTCTCATGAGATTTGCCAATTTGGGGCAGTAAAGCAGGAGAGAAAGACAGAAACAGAGAAATCAAGCTCTCAGTGCTCTTGATCATATATTGATTCACAGTGCTGCACAATTTTTGCTTGGGAAATTTTTCAGACATAAATGATGTGTGGATTTGGCCTCCCTGAACCTCAGAGCCGTTAAGCATTGGCTATTTCTGGCTATGAAAATTGGTAACATTTTAAGCTTCCAATGTTAACAGCTCCGAGGGTGCCTTTGGATTCAGATCAAACCAAAATTGGCCCTGGAGTTGTGATTGCTTAGTAAGACACGCTCGAACCATTCAGGAGCTGAGAGTTTTGCGAGGAAAGGAGGAAGCACCCTGGAAATCTCTCTGCGATGGGCTTACAGGGAGGCTGCCTTGGGTTGGGCTGAAGGTCGGAGCGAATGTCTGCCTTTTGCTAAGGTGCTTCAGTGTTGCTTAGAGGATCTGGCTGATGTTTATAATACGTGAAAGTAGGAGAACATACCTATTCGACATATGAGCATGGATTACCATGATTACTTCCTACCTACCTAAAAGTTTTGCTGGTATTGTTTTATTTAGGAAGTGGGGTACAGAGAGGAGAGGAATTTCTTGTACTTTTGTTTGAATTCTCAACAACATATGCATTTTCCTTTTAGGCAAACGTTAGCTAACAGAGGCTTCCTACAAAATTAGATGTGATGTGTCTAAGTTGCTTACAACAGTGTCTGGCACATAGCAGGTGCAACATAGGTGCTATGCAGCATTATTATTACTACTTACTTCCCCTCCGTGACGGTGACAAAATCAGCACACTCAGCTCCCCACTTACTGAGCTAAATGTGAATGACATGATGAGTAGGACTGGCCAGTTTGTGCTACACCAAGTTGGATTTTAAGGAAGCTCTCACTTTCATTTCAGTCTCAAATCTCATCTCCTTTCAGATTCTGGGTGAATAACACTCCACCTCAGCCTTCAGCTGGCAGGAAGGCCAGAGCTCTCTGAAGTCAGACTACGTACAAGAGGGCAGTTCTGTGCTCTCTTCCGGGGGACCTTCTTCCAAGGACTTCCAATGTCACGCTCCATTGGCTTTTGCTTCTCCCTCATTATGCTTTTGAGGAAACACTAAAATAATGGAAAAGGTTAGACTTTACTCTGCACAAGAAAATCAGGAGAATATCTTTAATTTAGCAGTCTTGCTGTGCCAAGTTGTTAAAATGTAGAAGGTCTACTCACTTCAACAGAAATGTCACCTTTCTGAAAATATAACGCAGCTATTTTCCACTACAGAAACGATTCTTTTCCAAACACTGGAGCTTTTGATGTTTCAGATGCAATCTGAGCGATTTATTTGATTTTTTTTTTTTTTGGCTCTCCCAGTAAATCATTTATAAAGTGCTCGATCCACAAAATGCTATTTTTTAAAGATGCACAAAATGTCCCCAAAATAAATTGATTCTTGCATCCTGTGTTCCTGTCACGTATCCACAAAAAGGTTTATAGATCTCTCTCATTATAAACTAATTAATATTCTGTAACAGTCTTAATCTTCTTAGCAATTCTCTCCTTGGAGTCTGAGGGAGAAGTGTTTAGGATGTCAAAGCTGTTAAGGGAGAAGAGAATCAAGAAAGCCTGTGGGTTTCTTAATCATAAGAGCCTAGAGATTGATCCTTAAGATCTGGGATCCTTCAGATCATGGAAGCAATCATGCGGAAGACCGATCCCTCCTGTCAGCTGTGGTTATCCACAGGGAAGGGACTGGTCCCTGGGAAGGAAGTGTCTGGGCCACCTACCAACATTCTCTCTGACCCTCAGTTCTACCCTGAGATAAAACTGCTTCCTGGTCCTCATTCCATCAGGGAGGGAAAACAATTTCTTGCCTAGGTGGCAGAGCAGGTGGGGCCAAATGCATGGAAGTGAGGTGGCACTGTGTCTCTATGGCCTGCTGCACACTGTCTCCTGTGGATGTGCACCCATCCACTGGGGCTCAGGTTCAGGGCTCAGGTTCCTCTGCTGATGAGCCAGTCCCTGGGTCAGTGAATACAGGAAGTGGAAGGAGGGGCTGTGGGCCCTGGACTAGCTTCTTCCACAAGCAGCTGATATTCTGGTGTCCTTGCTTTGGAGAAGGACAGGAGTGGTAGCTGCTTTATAAGGACAGGGAAAATGGTAGCAGAAAGTCAAGGAAAAGGAACTAGCACACAAAGTTAGGTATGTTTCGGTGTCCACTACAGAAGGTGCAATGAAAAGGAATGAATTTTAGATTCACACTATTGAGTACTGTACTATGTAGCTATTAAAAACAAATGCGTTAGCTCTTACCTATTATTGATGTAATTGGATGTGATGGATTAACAGGGAGAGAAAAGAGCTGTAGAGTAATGTGCACAGTGTGTTTCTATTGAGAGTGAAGGAGGGAAGGAGAGAGAGAACACAGAGACCAGGATGAATGTGTGAATGTTCTGGAGTCAGAATGCAGGGTTTTAAATCATAGGTCTGCCTCTTTGAGGGCTCAAACCCCTCAGCAGTTGAACCTCTCTCTGTCACAGTTTTCTCATCTGTAAAAATTGTAAATTTGGAAGTAGGAGGTCTGAGATAGAGGCTAGAGGTTTTCCCACTGGACGTGACAGAAACTACCAGAGCTGTGCTGACGAAGGAAGGAAAGAATGCCCCAGGCACACTGTAAATGCCCCATAAGTACGAACGCCTGCGGGTGCCAGCAATTACAGGTTAGTGTGCTTACGTGGGACAGTTAGAATCACACACAAGACACTGTTAACGCTAGTGACCTCTGCTGGGGTGAGACTGGAGGGAAACTGGGAGGCTGTGGAAAGGGAAATAGAAATGGAAAAGCACTGGAAACAAAACAAAATTTGTAAGGACAGATCAGCATATGAAAAGAAGTGCCACATTATATGCCATTAGGAAATTCAAATTAAAATCACAGTGAGATGCCATTATATATCTATCAGAATGGCAAACATCCCAGACACTGACGACACCAGATGCTGCCGAGGATGTGGGGTAGCAGGAGTGCTCATTCATTGCTAGTGGGACGGCATAACGGTACAGCTACTTTGGAAGGCAGTTTGGTGATTTCTTACAAAACTAAACACACCCTGACCCAGCAGTGCACCTAAGTGAGTTGAAAACTTATGTCTGTACAAAAACCTGGACCCAAATGTTTATAGCAGCTTTGTGCATCATTGCCCAAACTTGGAAGCCATCAAGATGACCTTCAGTAGGTAATGGATAACTTGTACTGCAGCCATACAATGCTGAAAAGAAGTGAGCTATCGTGAAAGACAGAGGAACCTTCAATGCACATCACCAAGAGGAAGAGGCCAATCAGAAAAGGCTGTGTAGGGGCTGGGGATTTAGCTCAGTGGCATAGCGCCTGCCTGGCAAGCGCAATGTTGTGAGTTCGATTCCCGGTACTGGAAAAAAAATTTTAAAAAAAAGAAAAAGCTGTGTACTAAGTGATTCCTACCAGACGATATTCTGGGAAAATAGTAAAACTACAGAGAGCAAGGGTTGCGGGAGGGAGGAGTGAACAGGTGGAGCACAGAGGGTTTTTAGGGCAGTGAAAGTGTTCTGTCCGACACTGTCATGGTGTATCCACGTCATGATACATCCGTCCACACCCATAGAATGTACAACACCCAAAGTGAACTCTAATATAAACAAGTGGATTTGAGGAGTCAGGAGTAGTCATGTGGAGGTGCAGGTCCATCAGCGATAATAAATGTACTACTCTGGTATGAGATTTTGATTGTGGGGGTGCTATATGTCTAGGGAGGCGTGAGGGGTATATGGCAACTCTGTACTTCAGCTCAATTTTGCTGTGAACCTAAACTTCTCTAAAATATAAGGTCCATTAAAAAAAAAATCAGTGGTGCGAAATAAAGCCTAAATGTTAACAGTAATTGCTCCAAGTGATGAGGTCAGGGGCAGCTTTTTCTGCACTCCCCGTATTTTCTCCTTGACTTCAGACCCGTGCTTGTGCATTTGCTCTGCCTGGAACCTCTCCCTTCCCCCACTCCAACAAGGAGTATTTATTTATCTACTTATCCCTTCACAGTACTGGCGCTCCACATGTCACGTGGGTTCCAGCCTTTCAACTGCCCCAGGGCCTCCGTCTCCCGCTTCTTGCAGGAGAGGCTTCACAAGAAGACTATTTCATTCTTTTTTGTTTTTTTTTTTTTTTTGGTTTTTCTCCGGTACCGGGAACCGAACTCACGACCTTGCGCTTGCCAGGCAGGCGCTTTGCCGCTGAGCTAAATCCCCTGCCCCCGACTATTTCATTCTTTTTGTATCCCCAACACCTAGCGCAGCGCCCAGCACAGTCATTCCATGAATATTGTTGGGGATGAGAGTATGAATTATGTTGATGAATCAAGACAAATGGACAGACAAATAAATACAAAACCTGAAAGAGGTGAAAGACCTAAGTCCTAAAATGGTGGTGGGGAATGGCCGCTCCAGAGCTGCGGTGGTGTCGGAAGTAACTCAGGAGACAGGAGGCGGTGATGAAAGACGGGGCCGAGCTGCTCACTGGGCAGTGACTATAAAGCGGTACGGCGGAATTCAAGGTTGGACAAGGCCAAATTAATTTCCGTGACATGTTCCCATGACTGGTGTGATGCAAGCATGCAGGTTGGCAGTAACACACCATCATGGTAAGAGGACGTTGGACTGTGCTATAAGTAACTAGGGTCTTCTTTTTTCATTTTTATGTTTTTGTGACAGGTTCTGACCCTGCTAAGGCAGGGTCAGGGTCTCCTGCCTCAGCCCTCCCAGTGCTGGGATTACAGGTGTGTGCCGCCACACCTTCGACTAGGGTCTTCTACCAGGCTAGCAACACTCACACTTGTGCCAGAACCAATCACTAACAACCTGCCAATACTGCTGCAAACACTGCCCTAAGAACTTCCTGTTGGGGACTTCCACTGGGTATGTTTCTGCTTGTGTGTTTGTTGTGGCTGAGCTGGAGAAAGTGCTGTCAAGCTATCACAGCATAGCCTTGCACGTCTGCACCTCATCCATTCCATCCCACCCATAGTTTATCCTTTCCACTACTACATATCCCACATTTCTGGGAAAACAATACTGCTCAAAAGTGGGGAGGGGAAGAAGAAAAGGAACAGAACAAACAACTGAACAAAGACCTCCTCGGCTTTTCCTATTAGAAATCTGCAGCCCGGGGAGTAGAACCCAGAGGCAGATCTGCCCGTCTGTGTCCTTGCCCCTCTCCCACAAGTTCAGAAACCCCTTCAAGTCCTCCTAATCCTCAAGCAACGCTCAGACATTTGAAGAGCTTCTGGGGGCCCCTGGAAAACTCTCATATTCTGTTTGTAAGCAGGGCCAGGATCATCCTGGTGTCAGTGTTTGCCTCTCTTCTAGGCCCTGGTGCTGCTTGCACAAAGCTCTGGATCTCATTTCAAGAATTCGTCTGCTCCAATTTTGTCTCCTACCCTAGGTCTCGACCCTTAGTGGAATTATAATTAGTTGCCCTAGGGATCCTGGAGCAGACTCATTTCAGAGGAAAATGCCTTCTGCTAGGCTGTGCCAATCTCGCCTGTAGTTAGCATCTATGAATTTCAAGTCTGTGAACTGCCTCTGCTAACGGGGCCCAGAGAAATCTGTCTTTTATGATGGCCCATATTTGCTGTACTTTAGACAGGTCTCTCCATAATTCTGAAATTGTTCCTCCCAAATCTCATTTTTAAAACAATCACTGCTGAGTAAGTTTTCTTCCAAAGCTGCCTTGAGAATTCCTTCTTGGAACAAGAATAATGATTGTTTTTCCAAAAAGTGAAGGTTGCAAAATCTGGGGTGGTAATGTGCAGGGCTGAGGGGTGTTGGGTTAAGAGTTCTCTGGGCTGCAGGCATACTTTGTGAAGGAAAAGGCATCAGGCAGCGGCCTCAGTTCTCACTGTCGTCTGTGAAATAGGACAGTGTTTGGTCTCGATTGACTAGGGTGTGAGGACGGCACTGTTCCGTGCTAGCATTTTTGCTGTCTGGAGAAAGAGATGCCCTTAGAGAATGCCATTTTAGAACACTGACCTTTCCTTTGTCAAGACTGACACATTCTTTTTTTGGGATGGGTTGTGTGGTCTTTACCACTGAAGTATTGAGGAAATTGGAAGGATAGTGATCCAAATTATTAGCTCAGACTGGCTACTTTTGATAATGAACTCTCCTTTAGCAAGAGGTTTGCTCTTCAGTACAGTGGGAAGGTCAATTTTTGAGCAGTGTCCTTAGGAACAGGAAGGTCAATTTTTGAGCAGTCTTTGAGCCTCTAGAAGGTAGAGGCTACTCTAGAAGTAGCTGTGCTGCTGCCCAAGCTGCTGCTGTCATCCTGCTGGATACTTAATCAGTGCCCTTAGGAACAGGAAGGAGTAATTCCAAGAAGGAATTCTCAAGCAATCCTGTTGGGATACTTAACCAGCTTTGGTAGGGAGAGATAGGGCTGCACCTGAGTCCAATAACTGGGTTCTTGTGCCTCTCCTTGTAACCAGCCACCTGTGAGCTCTTGTTCTCTGCCTCAGTCCTTGGGTTTTTCTATCTGTAAAAGAGGCAGGTTGAGCTCATCTGTGGTTTTCCCACATTTTTAGGCAGTAGAGCATCTCCTAGTGATTCAGGAAACAACTATGCAGGGCAGCAGAGGCTTGTGAAGCCACCTGTGCCCATGAGGTCCACACCCCAACCTCGGCTGCTCTGAGGATCCTGAAATTCTTTTTGAACTGAACAAGGAGAAGTACATGTTTCTTATCTGGCTGAATTTTAAGTCTTCAGAAACAATGTCCTGGGCCCCATGATGCTCAAAGCAAGGTCCACTTATGGCAACTCATGTTCCAGCAAAACAGCTTACAGAATACCCAGCCTGAAATGCAAAGATGTCGCCACAGCAATTTCCAAGCCTTCCACAGCCATATTGGCTTTGCTCGCTGAAGAGGGCCTTGTTGCTGGTAATGGTGTGTATCTCACGCACACACGCACACACACACACACACACACACACACACACACAGAGGCCTCGCGCTAAGGTCTGTAAGTAAGAGTGTTGTATTCAAATGGTGTGGGTAGCTGTGCTGCTGCCCAAGCTGCTGCTGTCATCCTGCTGGATACTTAATCAGCTGCGGAGGGGAGGAACAGGGCTGTACTAGCGCCCGGACACAGGGTCACTGTCCCTCCATTGGAACTAGCTAGCTATGTGTTCTTAACTACCGCCTGTTCATCATCCCAGGCCTCAGGTTTCCTGTGGGACAGCACCTACCGGCCCTCTGGCTACTGCTTATTAGAGCCCTGGGGAGGCGCTGAGCAGATGAAGGGGCAGCTCTCAGTCTGCTGCATCTGGTGAAAGCTTTCAGGCTAGGACTGAGCTGGAAGCCGCTGGCTGAATGATGATTTTTCCCCTTTCAGATTTCATCTTTAGACCAAGTCTGTGTCCCTTAAACCCAAGACCGAGAGTATTTCTCAGGATGACACTCACAGCGAAGGGGCTCTGCATGTGATGAAGATCACATGCGTGGGGCCAGACAGACAGGCTCGTCACCTTGTTTCCTTCTAAGAGCTATGTGGCTCATGGTAGGGCACTCAAACTTTCTGGGCCTCAGTTTTCTCATCTGTGAAATGAGATGGCAAATATTGTAAGTGGGCTCGATAACTTCTATCTCACTTCTCGTTTTCCAGTTCCTACTTGAGAGACCAAAATACAAAACATTCACATTCTTAGCCACCTGTGCAGACAGGTTGACCAGATGGCAGAGTCTGGGCCGAAGGTCTCTGGAGGAGATGATACTGAACAAGAAGCAAAGCCTCACAGGAGGGGGCTGTGTAGCGCTTGCTGAAAGGTGTACCTTCTAGAGGCTCAACAGCCATTTTCTGACCATGAGGATGAAGAAGCAGAGAGGAAAAAAAGCTTGGTTCTTTTATAACAGCCTAAAACAACAAGTTGTGCTAGGCCTGGATCATTTGTTATGTGACAGATAGAAAGACAGAGAGATATATAGACAGAGGAAAGTGAGCAAATCCTTTACTTGTTTGATCCACCGTTTATCAAGCTTCTGTTCCTTGTGTATAATGCATTTCTAAATTGATGCAAAGGGGATAAAAATAGGACCCATTTGATGGTTGCTGTGGGTACTAAATGAGATAATGTGTGCACGGCCAAGTCTACAGCCTGGCTTGTAGCAAGCAGTCCACGAACTGAGGTTGCTACAGAAGGGGAAATGTGCCGTCTCTCAGGGAGTGTGGGAAGCAGGAGGCTGGGAGGGGCTGACCCTACCTCGATCGCTGAAGTCGTCGACCAACACAATCTCTGCCACCAGCTCTGGGGGAGAGCGGTTCAGCACGCTGTGGACGGTGCGGAGGAGGGAGGACCAGCCCTCATTGTGGAAGGGGATGATGATGCTGGTGTTGGGCAGGGTCTCCAGGTAGCGTTTGCTGTTGCAGCTGGAGGGACACAAATGGGAGTGAGAGGACAGGGTCAGGTTAACTGCAAATACCACCTCCTCGCCACCCTGTGGGACACTGGTGAGAGCTGGGGGCAACCCTGGTCCCCAGTGAACTTTCTGCTCCCTGGCACCCAATGTCCTGCCTCCAATCCCTGCACAGGAAGCAAAGGGGGATCAGAAGAAAGACTCCGGCTTGGTATGAGGTCATGATTCCACACAGAGCAGAGAGCTTCAGTGACACTCTGCCCTCTCTTTCTACCTGTGATTTAGAATAAAAATATGTCTATTTTGGCCTGTGTCCCTAATTCCTGGTGCAGAGCTTATAAAACCCTTGTAATTTCTTGAGCCATACAGGTGATAGGAGGATCTTCTGTTTTAAGTTCATTTTCTTTGAGCCTGGTTCCTAACACAGGGGCCCTAACTCCCTTGGAATTTCCTGGGGGTGAGAGCATCTTTTGTTCTAATGAGGCTGACCCTTGATAAGTTCGAAGAGCGGGCTGGTAGGAGAGAGGCAACACCATGATTAGAAACTTGGAACTCTGAGTCCCACTTCCCAGCCTCCGGCAAAGGGAGAGAAGCAGGGACTGGGCTAGACACGGGATGAAAGGGTGTGATGGGCCTTCCCTAAACTCATGAACCAGTGGGTTTGGAGCTCTGCGGGGCTGGTGGCCACACGAAGGTGCTGGGGAGGCAGTGTGTCCACAGAAGCGATGGTAGTTCCGTGTCCCTTCCCATGTAGCTTGCTCTAGATGCTTGTCATCTGGCTGTTCTCTCTCCTTGGTAGTAACATCCTTTGTAATAAACTGGAAAGAGCTAGCATTTCTGCAAGTTCCGAGAGGAGCTCTAGCAAATTAACCCCCAGGAGCCTGTAGTGGGAAGCTCTAGTTTACAGCCGGTTGGTCCAAAGTATTGGAGGCCTGGGTCTGTGCTCACTACGAGGTGAGGCAGTCTTGAAGGACTGGGTCTTCAGCATGTGGAATCTGACTCTTACTTGTGGTAGACAATGTCAGAATTGGTTTGAATTCTAGCACATGCAGCTAGTGTCAGAGAATCGCTTGTTGGTGGGGAAAAAAGCCCACATATTTGGTCACAGAAATATTCTGTGTTGAGACTGTAATAGAAAAAAATCCAGTTTTTTCCTATTATACATCACTCCTTGCACATTTTTCTCCAGTGGAGGAAAAATGATTCACCCAAGTGTTTAGAAGAATAAAGTGGGCTTTGCTTCTCTGCTCTCCTTCCTGGGTTCTGTTCTCCGCAAGCCACATGGGAAGATTGGGAGTGGAAGGCCCTGCCCCTGTGGGCATTCAAAATCCTCAAACTCTCAGAGAAATCAACATCATTCTTTAATGTCACCATCAGCTAGTTCACGTTCAATTTCCTTGGTCTTATGTCCTTTTAGAGTTGGTTTGTTTAAATCAGAACAAAGTCTACATTACTGCATTTAATTGATATATCTCCTACCTCTCATGTAGAAGTTGCCGGCTTGTTCCTTAGAATTTGTTTGCTTTAGAAACTGGGCCATTTGTCCTACAGAGTCTCCCACAGTCTGTACTTTCCATCTCTGTAAAGTCATTTAACATACACTTTGGAGCCCTAGCTGTAAAGTGGTAGTTGGATGTACAGGCTTGAACTAATTCAGTCAGATACTCTGGCAATGTCTTCTCCGCAGGTGGTGTGTGCATCCCTTAGGAGACATGGAAGGTCCACTGTGGGTTCCTCGGGATTGTCTGTGTACACGTAGAGATACACATACACATACAGATATACAGCACATAAAACATACATTGTCGTCGACAGGTGTTTTCTTCTTTCTTTCCAATCTAGATGCTTTTTACTTTTTTTCTCATCTAATTATCTTGGGGACTCCATTCCAATGCTTTACAGAAGTGGCAGGAGCAGACATCTTTGTCTTATTCCTGATCTTACAGGAAAATATTTTTATTCTTTCACCATTATAAATGTTTGTGTGGTTTTCCACAGATGCCCTTTGTCAGATTGAGGATCTTTCTTTTTTTTGGTACCGGGAATCAAACTCAGGACCTTGCACTTGCCAGGCAGGTGCTTATGCCACTGAGCTACATCCCTGGCCCCTGAGGATCTTTTTTATATTCCTAGTTTACTGAGTGTTTCTTTCCTGAAAAAGTATTGGATTTTATCAAATCCTTTTTTTTCTTTGCATCTGCCAAGACAATCAAGGGGTCTGGATCCTTTATTTTATTTATATGTTACATGACATTGATTTCTTTTCGTATGTTGAACAAACTTTGCACTCTTGATATATCCTACTTAGCCATGGTATATAAACTTATACATTGCTGCATTTGGGTTGCTAGTATTTTGCTGAGGATTTTTGTACCTGTATTCATTAGAAATTCTGGTCTATATAATTTTCTTGTGATGTTTTTGTCTGGTCTTGTGTATTATATTTACTTTGCTAAAACTCTAGGTTACTTATTTGCCTTTTCCTACAATATGTAATAGTTTCATGAAAGCAATGCCAATATTATTGGTACACTATTATTACAGATTTTTAAAAACCTGCATAGTAAATTTTATTATGGATGTTGTCCTCGTTACTTTTCTCTCATTGCTGGGATAAAATACCTGACATCCAGAATTAAAGAAGGAAATGTTTATTTAGCTTAGTCTGTGGAGGTTTCAGTCCATACTCGGCTGGCTCCAAGGCAGAGTGGCACATGGCAGAGGGCAACAATTCACGGTGGCAGAAAATAGCAAAAGCAACAAGAGCAAAAGCGAGGAACACTGCCAAGCAGCCTGTTTCCCTCCCTTACATTGTATGCAAACTATCCGCCCCAGGGCAGGTGTAGCACTCACACCCATACTCCCAGCACTGCACCATGAATCAATCACAGACTCTAGAAGCCTGCCCTGTGATTGCATGAGGCTTTGAGGGCACATCTAGACAGAAACCACAACAGATGTATAGTCAAATTTTATGTTTTGAAGCTACTTGAATAATTCTTCTCTACATAGTTCTTAATACACAGTTGGGTTCATTTATTTCATCTACCTTTTCATTTTCAGGGCTTCAGTTTTACTGTTGAATTCTGATCGAATCTTATTATAATTATACAAAGTATTTGCATGGTTCCAAAGTTCAATCTAAAAAGAAGATGATTCAAAGATTTTTGGCTTTTACTCCATCTCCATCTAGTTTTCTCCCTTCTTTTAGAACGTGTTTTATTTTGTGGTCAGTCCTTGCATTGTTTTCTTCACTTCTTCAGTAGAAGTAAGTACATATACAAATTGCTATGCCCTTGATCTTTTCTTGAATACATGGTAGCAAATTCTATACTTTTCTTCACCTTAGCTTTTCAACTTAGCAATACATCCTAGAAATTGTGCCATAAATTGTGCACTTTTTTTTTTTTTTTTTGCTTTTTTATTTCTTAAAGAAGTAAGTAAGTTCAATTCAGGGAACCATAAGCAAGTCCATTTGGTCACACCAAGGCCATTTTACACCAAGAAAGCTTATTTATTTGCTTTATTGGAAGTTTTAAGAGGGAAGCAACTTACTGAGCTAAAGCAGTGATTCTAAAAGGGCAGTCCTACCTGGACCAGAGGCTGAACATCGCTGGGGAGTTGGTCAGAATACAAATTTTCTGGCTGGCCAGACAGCTTGAATCAGTCTCTCAGGGTGGGCCAGCAATGGGTCTTTTAACAAGCCTTCTGGGTGATTCCGGTGCCTGCTCAAGTTGGAGAATCACTGCCCTCAAATATTCACATTCCCAAGGGGAAGAATGGGTTCCCTGGGCCCAGAGCACGAGGTGAAAACTGTGCAGATGGTTTCCTGGGGAGTGCTCTGGGCAGACGCAGCTGTAGGCAAGTGAGCCAGGCGGGTAAGGAAGGACAAGCCCACCCCGTGCGCTGCACGGAGATCTCAGTCCACTTTATCAGGTGCTCTGGAGATGAGCCGGCCTTTCCAAGTTGTCCTAGATTGAACAAAGGCCTGGCCTTTCTATCCAAGCATCTTAAGCAAGGCAGCTCCCAACTACCAAGGGCAATTCCCAGAGAGAAAAAGGTTGGAAGCTGCCTCTGCTCCTAGACTCCCAATAGCCTGAGGATAGGGGGATCCGAAGAGAGGAAACAGGCAGAGTGCTTCCCTATTCACTACCACATGGACAGCAAGCTACACTACACAGAAGGCACTAGGAAGTCCCCATTTCAAACCTGACAAACCAAGGCATAAAGAAGCTGTACAAACGTATCCAAAGTCACACCAATGAAAATGCGTAGGATCTGACCCTAGAACCTGCACTCACAACCATCACCAGCTCGCACGAATCATGTTCATGTCCAACTTTCACAAGAGCCCCAAGGACAGACAAGGCAGGGGCTGCCATCCACTGGAGAGAGGGCACTGAGATTTTAAGCAGCGGGTGGCCTGCCCAGGAGAAGGGGGACCCCCACTGGTGCCGTACTCTACAGTGACGCAACTGGGCCTTGACCTTCTCAGAGGAAAGAAGCAGCATGCTGCCCACCACAGCTGGTTTCCAATTGACACAGCTCAGTAGCTCAGCACAGTCCTTTGGGGAAGAAGGGACGCGCAGGAAGCTCCGTGGCGAAGAACTACCCAGGCATGAGCAGCACCAAACCCTGGTGCTGGAGCGGGCTCAAGGGCAGCTGTCTTCTCCCCGTGCCTCTCCTCCATACATCGCTTGACTGTCCGGCCGGTTTCTTCTCATACCTCTACATCCTACCTTAAATGTCATCTGCTCAGAGAAGTCTTCTCTGATTGCTGCCTCCTCCCTCGGTTGTATGTAAGTTCTTCCTGATCCTCCACCTCGGAGATCAGCCAAAACTACGGCCCAAGGGCAAATCTGGCAGACTGCTCTTGTGTGACTCTCAAGCTAAAATACTTTTTACATTTTAATTTTAATTTTATTTTTTTTCATGGGTACTGGGAATGGAACTCAGGATTCATTGCTTGCCAGAGAGGCGCTGTGCCACTGAGCTATATCCCAGCCTGATTTTTACATTTTTAAAGAGCTGCAAAACAAAACAATATACAAACAAGAGAAGAACATGAAGCAGAGACCCTCTATGGCCCTCAAAGCCTGAAACACCTACTACAACACCAACAAAAAAAGTCTGCTGGCCTCAATTCCATTTCACAGCACCCCAAGTTTTTCTTCATTGCCAGCAGCACACTTTATATGTTTTATTTAGTGTTTGCTTATCTGTCTGTCCCCTTAGAATGTAAGAGAAAGTAAGCCACGATGAGGGAGACTTCTATGTTTAGCACAGTGCCAGCTGTACAGTCTGTGACGAAGAAACACTTGCTGAATGAATGGATGGATGTTGCCTGAGTTCAACCAGCCTTCTTACCCCGCATCCCGCACTCTTTCCGTTACACGTCCCCTTCCCTGCAGCCAGGCAGCGAGTCTCCTGCAGGAAATGCTTGTGTCCCTGCACGTGGTTGGCAGGGCTCAGGGAGGAGGTGCATCTCGGGCACTGCTCCAACACGGTGAGCCAGAGTGGCTCGCTGCTCACCACATGTGGCTCGTACGGGAGCACAGAGGGCTTCCTTGGGGCCCAGAAGAGAGGACCGGAGGACCAGGCAGGCCTGGAAGGAACAGCTGTCTACCCCGAGTCTCAGCCAGAAGTCAGATGTGGTGGGCAGAGCATCAGCCCTGAAGGTGAGCAAGTCTGAGCCCCTAGAATGGCTGGGTGTGTTTACCTTTCACAGCACAAGGGACTTTGCAGATCAGATGGAGGCAAAGGTTGTGAGATGGGTTTGCGGAGTGAGACTGTCCAGGTGATTCAAATGTAGTAACAGGGTTCTCCGAAAGCAGAAGATCTTTCTGCTGGGTTACGAGATGAGAAAAAAAGTGAAGATTTCAAATGTGAAAGGGACTCAGTCCACTGCTGTTGGCTCCAAAGCTGGAGGAAGAGGGTTGGAGCCAGGGAGGTGGGAGCCCTGAAGAGCTGGGATCGGTCTGCCGCTGACAGCCAGGGAGGGTGCAGGAGTCTCAATCCTCGGAACTAAGCTCTGCCAAAAACCCGGACGAGCAAGGTTCTCCTAGAAACGCCAGAAAGAAACACAGCCCGGCCACTGACAATGTGATGTGACCCTGGTAAGACTTAGACTTCTGACCTATGGCATTGTAGGAATAAATCTGTGTTGTTTAAACTGGTATAAAAAATCGTGTGCTGTGTTAGGCTCCTAAAGGTATGAAAATTTATTACGGCAGCTATAGAAAACTAATACTCCACACAAGATGTAATGTTAATAGTTTACACAAACAAATAACACTTTACACAAGGTATAAATATTAGTTGCAAAATGTGAAAAGCAGATCACACATAAAACCCCTCATTTCTGGCTTTTTTTTTTTTTTTTACAACACAAGCAACACTGATCCCAGAGGCCCTCGCGGCAGAAAGGGCGGAGGGTGACAGCATATGGGCCTGGTAATCACTTGCTGTCACCGCGGTCCATGGCCTCCCGCTGACACTGCCTCGCTCTTCATGTTACTTCCCCGCGCTCTGGAGACGCCGGGACTTGAGAGCACAGAAGGGAAAGGTGTAATGGGAGGGGCTCCAGGTAAGAAGAGCTTTGGGGACATCTGGGGACACGGCATGCACCAGAAGCATCTCCTTTGTACACCACTGCAGCCTGCTTTGTAAGGGTCTCTCTGCAACGTACTCTGAAAGGCATCAAGAAGTACTGTGGGAGGATGTGTGGAGAGAGGACTGGATGGCCGCTTGGTCAACTGAGTGGAGAAGGTTCACTGTACACCCTCGATGGGGGAACACGGCTGTTTACTGTGCGATTCTTTCAACTTTTCTGTATGTCTGACAATTTTCAGGAGGAACTGTTGAATGAAAAACCCAGGCAGGGTCCACGGTTCTCAGGTTCAAATCCTGCCCTTATAAGAATCACCACAGGAAGCTGTCTGGGGCAGGTGTGCCTTCTCCCTCTAGTTCCCCACTCGTAGCTGAACCTTCCAGACCAGGCAGGAAGGAACCCGGGGCTTTGTGGCAGTGAGCTCCATTCCATCTGTGGGAACTGGACTCCCCAATTCTAGCAGTCAAGTTGTAAAGGACAAGCAGTCTCTCTCTTTCTCTCTCTCTTCCTCTGGGACCTTCCAGACTTCTTTGATGTCCCCGTTGCTGTTCGATCTTGCTGGACGGTTTTTATCTGGGCCCCATGAAGCCTTCCTCTGTCCCTTTCCCACCTCTCCAATCCCTTTGATCATTTCAGCCAGTCTTCTCTGGGAACCCTCAACTTCATTATGTCGGCTTTCACAAACAAATGAAAGCACCTCTTCTTAAAAATCCCTTTCCCTTCACTCAGCTGAGTCCTTTGTGGCCAAGAAAGACAGGCACTATCTAGTTTGCTACCGAGGTTCCCGCCTTCCATCCAATTTCACAGGAGGTGTGCTTGACTGAAGAGGGTTTGCGAATGGGACTGGATGCAATAAATGGCCCGGAGTCCATGAGAAAGATATAATAGGAGAGCCGTTACCCAGCAGAGCCCGGGATCTCTCTAGCCGGAGCTGGACCCCAGAGCCTGCTGGGAGACCAGCAAACACCATCATGCTTTAAGGAAAGTAGACAAACCTACAATAGGCTAAATTCACTCCTAATTTAATTCAATTGTGGAATTTAACATTATTCAGAACTCACAAGGCTCAGCGTGGGTCACAGCCATGGCATGGCCTATCTTTCTCTTCTTCCTCTATCCATCCCTTTATTCATTTCCTAAATAAATACACAATTGCAATTTGACTTTTGCCATGAGCACTACTCATTAGTTTGGTCCCAACTTAGAAGAGGCCCTTTGTTTAAGTAAATTTTTGAAAAGTGCAGTGCATGCTCTGCAGTATCCAGCAGGGAACCTGGCTCCACACCCAGGACCACAGGCTACCTTCCTCGTGAGAGCCCTTGCAAAGCCTCATTCCTCCTCCGCTTATTAGGCCTTGGGTCACAGGAGACAGAGAGGGCCTGGGATGGCTTGGAGGAAGACAAAGGCCATCACTGCCCCCAAGGTGCCATGTGGTCACCAGTCCTGTGGGAGGCCTGTCGGCACGCTGTGACTTGAGGCTATAAAGGGTGGATGGCGGAAAGTGCCCAGGGCTTTTGTGTGTGATGAACAAGAATCCTCTGCCTGGATGCTTTTGGAAAGTAGCCACAGAGAACGTGGACTCCTGGGGAGACTGGGGCACTGCAAAGGGCTGGTGTGGCTATCACAAGGGGGCAGGCAGTAACCCCCACCTCCTCACTGATGGTCTAGAGAGTACAGATCCTTTTCTCTCTCCTCTGACACAGACCAGTGCGAGGCAGACAAATGTGAGTGCAATCTCCAATCTCATTTTCCACATGAGGGAAACACAGCCCATAGGTGTGACTTTAACCCAGGCTTCAAACTTATAGGATTTATTTAAAATAACTATCATACTCACTTTCTTATCACTGAGACACAATATATCTGACACCCACAAGTTAAAGGAGGAAAGGTTTATTTTGGTTCACAGTTTGTAGTGGGTTCAGTCCATAGCTGGCTGGGTCCTTGGGACGTTAGCATGGCAGAAGGGTACTGCAGAGAACTGCTCATGGGATGGCAAGAAGGGAGAGAGGGATCAAGGGGGGAGGAGGGAGCTAGACCCTTCCAGGCCACGCCCCCCAGTGAACCACCTCCTCCAATCAGGCTTCACCTCCTAACATCACATCAAGCTCATCAGTAGAAAATCCACTGATCACTCATCCATGACCCAATCACCTCCCAAAATCTCCATCTGTGAGTATATGATGCTCTGGTGGGACATTGAGATACAAACCGTAACAGCAATGTTTGAGTTTTTCTTGATTTCAAAATAATAGCTGTTCAGCATAAAAGTCTAGCAGACAAGAAAGTCTCAAAGGAAAACTGGTAACAAAAGCTAATACGGATGAATGACAACTTAAAATAGTTCTATCTACGATTTTTTGACTTTACAATGATGTAACAACAAATGTGCATTCAGTAGAAACTTCACCTCCAGTTCTGAGTCTTGAGCCTTTCCCGGGCTGATGACATGCAGCCTGATACCCCCAGTGATGTGGGGTAGTGGGAGCAGATTGCGATTCCCTGTGAGCTGCACAATTGCAAGGTCAAACCACAGATACTCTACGGCACACTGCATTGCCAAGCCATCATCCCAAATGGGCTCGGTGTATCAAATGCGTTTTCAAATTGCTGTGCTATCCATTCACAACAGACTGATTGGTATTGGATGGGCATCTGTGTTCTGCCCACACTGACACCTGGGGCTGACCACTGCTGAACGTTCAGGGAGTGTGTTTTTCTATGAGCACACACACTGATTCCTAAAGCATGACATACAGGACACCTGTCCTCTCTCTGCTCTCCCCACCTAAAGTCTTTGTGGGCTTCCCCAGATGCCTGGAAGGGACACTGCAGGGGCAGAATCAGGCATGGGGATGCCTCTAATTTCCCCACAGAAGGCTGAGGCTGTGACACCGTGACTTCTTGCACATGCACGGTGAGCATCTGGAGGTCCTCTTGGCTCAACACATCTGACCCCAAACGGCATCACACGGAAGAGACTCCAGTGGGGTTTGGAATCTCATCAGTGAGACTTGCATGAAGGTCATTTCACCCCTGCACAGGTACTTCCTCTGCCTGTGGCTCAGTCTACCCAGGTCCCATCGCTGACTGGGCTGAGCCTCGAGGACAACATGAGGACACAGAGGCAAGGTTGGGGATGGCTGTGGGCACATTGTCTGAAATGGTGAAAAGAGAGGAGACAAAGCAACTGTCTGTCCAGAGGGGAAGATTAGAGGATGAAAAGTTTCAGTGATGATACAGATACTCTGTTAAAAGACAAGGCAGAAGACAACAATGATGGTAAGAGCAAACAGGCAGTTGTAGGCACATAATGCAAATGAAATCATCTAATTGTCACAATGTACTTATGAAGCATGAATGTTTATTTCCCATTACAGAAAGGAAGACGTAAGGCACAAAGTAACTTGCCTATGATCAAACAGAGAGGGCAGGGTACAGTCCACATTTAAACCTATCTGTCCTTTATACATATTAATATTTTCACAGAAATAATTTCTCAGTGTCGTTGCTAGTATGAGCACAAGAAGAGTGAATGGATAAAACACAAAAGCCAAGGAAACTAAGCGGGAGTCTGGAAGGCTGACTTCTAGTTTTTGCTCTGCTGTGTCACGGCCCAGTCCGTCTCACTGGCTCTGTTTCCCCTCCTGTCAGTAAGCATGCTAGACTGATGCAACCGGCGAGTCTTATGTGGCCGCTCTGCATCCTTCTCTCTCATTTGGTACCAGCACCTTGACTTTTCTGGGGGAATCTCCTACCCCTTCGCTGTACAGGGTTAGCGGGGAGCAGGCTTCTTCCTTGCCCCAGGGCAGGCAAGGGAGCCTGGCTCAGCCAATTACAGGATCATGGCTCTTCAGCCATCTAGATGAGTTCAGGAACAGGCATCTGTAAATCCGAGTGCATCTTTGCTGAGACAACCAGGAGAGGGGTAAGCAATTTTCTGTGAAAGTGACCATGGGAGGAGATAAATCTGGCCTGCTACCATGTAGAATGCTCCCTCACTCAGAATCGAGTTAACAGAGTAAAAAACAGATCCAGGGGTTGCAGAGAGAGATTCTTGCTGGCATTGTTAGCGACTTGGATCTGGCTATGCCTGAAGCTTGGCAAGGTCTGCTCCTGGCTTGCTCAGTTATATGAACCAATATGTTTCCTTCGTTAAATCAGTTTCAGTTGCGGCTAAAACAATTATCGCTGGTAGAACTGGATAGCCCCTAAACTCTGTCAGTCAAATCAATTTGCATTTGGAACTATGACGGCTTCTGGAGGACAAAGAGACAGACACCGTTTCCCAGGAGACACCTCTGACCTGAAGGGGGAGCCTATCTCCTCTGCTGCACAACTTTGTCCATTCGCTGATGAGGAGGAAATGACATGGGTAAGAGGTCACAGTGGGGATGAGAGGCAGAGGGAAGAATGAGAGAAAACTGAGCTCCTTTGTGGCTCAGCAGTTTAATATTCCCTGATGGAGGCTGGGCTCTTGGGACACAAAGACCAACCTAATAGGCTAGTCTGAAGGCAGACCCTGAAGGCTTCCTGCTGGAGCACTCGACTATAAAGGAAAAGTCAAAATACAGGGGGAGCATTTCAAAACTCTTCTGAGTCAACTATGAAATAGGACAACCCAATCCTGTTAAAGGAGCTAAAACATTCAATTCACTGGCATGGGAACAGCCACGGACCAGATGAAAAAACCTGACAGTCTGTGCCGAAAGGAGTAGAAGGGGGACTGGGGACAGCAGGACGATCGCCACGAGAACCAGGCAGACGGGCAGACTCGGAGGAGAACTCAGTGGACAATGCGCCAGATTTCAGTGTCCTGAGACTTGGGACTGGCTCTCCCGAGGGGAACCAGGACTTCAGAAATGCCCAAATGAGAGCTGTGCTTCTGGATCATGAATCCTCCATGGGCACCTCAGCCTTCAGCCAGCTCATGACTCAAAATGCTCATATCTGCTCACCACCTCCACCACTCACTCATTCATCAAATGGATCCTGCACACCCAACGCAGAGCAGACACCATGCAGAGCCCTGGGATCATCCCAATGGTGAGGACAGGTTGTCTCTGTCCCCAAAGAAATACAGTGTGAGGACAAATGATACAAGAAGTAACACATTGGGACAATTCTCCTGCCTCCCGGAATATGGCCTTAAGGTGAGAACAGACTGGAAGCAACCTAGAAGGATGGAGTGGAGGCACCGTGAGTGGTGCGTCCTTGTGCCGGGCCCTGGGCTGTGACCACAGCGAGCAGGCCACTGTCAGCTGCTGGTTGAAGTGGAGTTAAAAGGGGCCTGGTCCAGCCATTATATTTCCAAGAAGAAAATGAGGCTTAGGCAGGTACGTGGCGACCTGAGACCACACGGCCAGCTGGAACAGGACTGCGAGGTGGAGCTGGCTCCTCGTTTAGTCACGACACAAAGACAACCTTTCGGAGACCCCAGTTGCTTATAAGTAACAAACCTGAAGCAGACATACTTCCAAGGAGCATAGGTCTACCTTCTTGTCCTCAGAGTTGCCTGTTGGCTTGGCAGGCCCGTGAGAGGCTGGTCTGCCAAGCCTAGATAGAGAATGGGATCTGCAAAAGGGTTTGACAGACTTCAGCAACTAAGACTCCCATGAGGAGAAATACTGATACCTTAAACACGCCTGCTGAGTTCCCCTCAATGTTCTCATGTACCAGAAGTAGCTTGGTATGGATTGGGACCTGAACAGATCACTTATCAGCTATACAACCTGAGTGGGTTACTCAACTTCTGCAGGATTTTGCATCTTCCTTCATAAAATAGACTTGCAGGTTTAAGCTGAGATATGAATGGGAGAGGAGCATGTTGCTGGTCCAAAAAGAAATGTTTGTGCTCATCGGGCCAGCCATGCCTTGACCATGCCTTTCCTTCTGACAGAAATGACTGGGTGAGGAAGGGTCCTGGGTGGGCCTCAGAACTGCCCCTTCACTGGCCAGGAGCAGAAGAAGGTCTCTAGTCCAAAGGCAGCCAAGGCACTGACTTGCCAGTGGTCAATAGTCCCGGAAAAAAAATCACCAGGCCAATCCACTTCTCTTCTTGGGGATATGATCTGAGGTATACAAAGAGGGTCAGAGAACTAATGAGGGGAGAAGATACACAGCTACACTAGGCCTGTTCATGTTTGGGGTTATAAGTGAACCTGGAGGCCAGATTTACTTAGAAGGATCTTTCTGATGCCGGTGCTGAGAGGCCTGGCTGTGCCATGGCCCCACTCTTCCTCCTGGGGTGCCAGTAGCTAGCTGGACAGTGTCCATCTAACTGAAATACTCATGTCCCTTTACCGCTCCCACCCCTTTGCATGGGATGCCCCCTTAGAGGAGGTAATTTGGAAGTCAAATCTATTCTATCCCTAAATCCCTTCCTTGGAGTGAAAAACCAAGCCAAGCATCAAAACTGTACCACATCTAGATTAACTTTCTGGATTTTTCTTTATCATTTTGAAAAGAATTGGATTCTCTTAGAATTAAAACTGTGCAACTGTAGAACTATCGCTAATATGGAAATCCAGGCTCCCAAGTCACAGGCATGGAGCCTGCCGGACACAGTATTACTGTTCTACATGATATGCCCTGTCGGTACAGCTCAACGGCATCCCCATGACACCTGACAGCGACCTGCAGGACACAGCATTTTGCTGGCCCTAGAAACTGAAGCCCAGAAGGACAGGGCTCTTCCCAGAATCCCGGAGTGAGAGAGCACATCTCAAACAGTGGTCCTGGTCTGGAGCTAAAAGAAAATGTCCTTCCTGGGGATGGATCTATAGGTGTGGTGTGGGCAGGGCACGGTGGCTCAAGAGATTCAGATCTGTGTCAGATCTCAGCAATCTCACCTAGCAGCCAGGTCACCTCAGAAAAATGAGTCTCAGTTTCCCCTCACATAAAATGGGGATGTGAATCCTTACTGAGGCTACTACAAGGGAGGAAAGAGGTATCACACATGAATGTGCCTGCTACAGCACCTTCACGGAGGCCGCGGTGAAGGTCATTTTCCAGCAAACGGCTCAAGTTAAAAGCTCTGGGCTTCTTGTGTTTTGCAAAAAGCAAATTCCCTTACAGCCCAACATTCTCAGAAAGATTACGTCCAATGGGCATTGCAGCCAAGAAGCTGACCAAGAGGTTATCAACAGCTCCCGGCTCTGGTACAAAAGGAAGAAACTGAGTCACAGTGGGTAGAGTGTGGAAAGTTCCCTTGCTCCCATCTTTCCCCCAGACACAGACTTAAGGCTCCCTCCTGACAGACACCAGCGCTTAGACTTTTTCCTCAAAGATATCCAGCTTCTTGGCCCTTTCCCCCTTCCCTGGGGATGAGACAGGCGCTGGCTTTCTCGTTACCCCTGGTGGCTGGAACAAGAGGAGCTGGAAGAGGAGTCGGACCACATGGGCTAGGGCGGACATCTTCACGAAGGCCCCTTCCATTCAGGGGAGGCTTTGCTGATTCCCTCTTTTTAAGACAGCCAGAGAAAGGTTTACTGTTATTACCATTTTAATTATGAACCTCAGCGCCGTCAGCTCATCACTTGTTTTGCTCCCCTTGTCTTGTACCAGAGACACCACACGCAAGCAGTACTTAGGGGATCTTGGCTTGCGTTGTCTTTGCTGACCTTTGTGAAATTAAGTTTTGTAGACCTCTCCTCTCTGTTCAGATCAGATCCAGTTTTAAGATCGTTTTTAAAGATCACGTTTTAAAAAAATCAGACAAAGCCTTTTCTCAGTGCTGTCTCATATAATAAAGTAATGTTTGTCTTCTAAAGGTAAAACATACAATGTATTCTGTATACTCAAACTTTAAGGCGGCGGACGACAGGAAGGAGGAGCTCTGGTTAATGAACGCGGTAGGTAAGGTATGAAACAACCACTGTGTCGATGGAACACACCTAAGATTCCACGTAGGCACCAGCTGTGAGGCAACACAGCCATGAGGCAGAAATGGACTTTAGGATCAACATCCTTGATCCGTGAAAGTGGGAAAATGAAATAAACTACACACAAACGTTCCAGGAGGTTTTGCCATGTTGTTTCTGGAAGCAAAGAGCTAAAAACAACCTTTTTGCCCATCTACAAAGGAGAAGCTGCACAGACGATATTCCTGTGGGATATTACACAGCTATGAGAAATGTGTTAGACATACAACCATAACATACTGAGTGAGAAAAGGTACTTGTGGAATAAAATGTACACTGTCCAGCCATAATTTTTTGCAAAACAAAAGAAATCCTTATGCTCCACTTATATGTCTATATATGTTGCATAAGCAGAGAAAAAACTACACTAAGTGGTAACCATTCACTACCTGAGCAGATTTAGGATGTGGCCGAATGGGGAACAAGGAAGGAAAGGGATTATTGATTTCTTTTCCCAGAAGAGATGTGGAGAAGCAGACTTACTTACATCAGGAGGGCATCATGTTCTATTCTGTGTAGCAGCGCTCTTCCACTAGGCTGTTCTGCTTGTTTTATCATCAGGTTGCCCTTGATAGCATCTTTATGAAAGCAGAGAATGGATAATTGCCTCTATCTCCCAGGCATCATTTTCTTTTTCCTTAAATCCTTTCCAAGCCAATACCATTTAAAATCAAACTCATCTCTGCAACCAGTTTTACTGAGTGCTATTTGTCTGCTCCTGGACGGGCATACATTACCTTTGGCATGGTGGGTGAGGAGCAGCTGGAAGAGACCGCTGCTTGTGTTTGCTCAATTTATCTAGCAAGTTTTGCTCAGTATGTCTTATCCAAGGACCGTCATGCATAGCGGAGTCTCCTGCCTTCTCTGGGAGACAGGGGTCTCGGTTTGTACCTGAGATAGTAGGAAGAACCATTCTCTCAGCTCCAGGTCCGAGCTTGTCTTCACCTAGCTGGGTGAGCTGGAGCCGAGGGCTGGGCACTTCGAAGGTTTGGTCTGTGTGCTGGAAACACGGAGCTCGAGATCCTCATTGGATACAATCCATTTTAGGGGCTGGGGACCACACGAACAGTTGTGATGGTTGTTTTTGCAAATCAGAGGATAATGTGGAGCCCAAGAAAATACAGTTATCAGCACACGAGAACACAGATAATAAGATAAGGCTGGTAGAATGTCCAGCACAATGCCTGGTACACTGATAAATAAGTAAAAGCACTTGATCAATGGGAGATGGTATTATGAATGGCGAACACAGTATCCATTTCTGCATGTGTTCGAAGAAATGATTTTAAAAATTACAGCATACATCAGCTCGTACGTTGAGAGGTGGCATGCACTGCAGGGGCAGGGGACATATGTTTATTTGATTTTAGTTGACAGACGGCCATTTTTGCTTATATGCTATTAATCGCCGCAATTTCAACCAGAGAGCAGAACTCACTGAAATCTGTTTTAAAAATCAAAGCAAATCAGTCACTTTCGGAAATTTTATTGGCTGCCATTTTATTTTAAATCTTGTGAGTACCTTTAAACAGCAAGATTAGGGCCAATGCTTGGTAATTGTTACTTTGAAAGAAACAGCATTTGTTTGGAAAGGAGTCACTTAATTTCGCAGGAGAGCTGACGGAAATATCCTTACAAAAGTGATACTCCAAGGAAAGGTGGACTTCTCCCTTCCCCAGCCACAGAGCACTCGGTTTCCACGTACCCCACTCCCACACCTGCCTCCTGCTAACAACCTGCCAACCGGGAGGTCTGCATCATGCTCTCAGCCTGGGTATCTCTGGGCACTAATCTCATACTGAACTACTCCATTATAAAAGTGTCAGGCAAGCCCACCCTACCACATGAATCATGATAAAAAGAGTAAAAACTGCTAAAAAGCCCTAACTCTGTCTTCTGAGCCTGTCACTCCTCTGCAGCAGGTCTGACAAACCGCTCTGCACCATGCGGGGTGAGCTGGGTGCAAGTTACAGTTGTTTATTCCAGGGGCAAAGGCGCAAGGCGCTGGGCACTGCTCTCACAGCTGGACACTGACCGCTAAATCCACCAATTCCCCCCAGGACGGCAGCCAGCCCTGGGTCACTTTTAGACTCACCACCTCTACTACCTCAGGAATTTCCTCGCTAGTCAAGGAAGGTGAGTTTCTTAGAACCAAAACAAAAACACAGAAACTCACAGAAGAAACCCGTCACCATTTGTTAAACATGAATGGCGGCCTGTATTCACGGCCTACTAGACACTGACATTTGTGTGTTGAATAGTGTCTCAAATTTGTCTCAAATAAAAATTCTGACCCCCTGCAAGTCTGCTCTTTCACAAACCACCTCCATCTTTGTAAATGGCAGCTCCATCTCCCCAGCTGCTCTGGCCGGGAACCCCGGGATTATCCTTCCCTTGCGTCCGCGCTGCTCCTGTCATCTCCGCCTTCAGAGAACTGTGCAGCTAGGATCCTGCTGCGGCTGCGCTGCTCTCCACTCCCATGTGTCACTCCTCCGCTCTGCTGTGACACACTCCTCACTAGTCTCCCTGTTCCCACCCCTGGATGCCTACGGTTTATTCTTAAAATAGCAATGAAAGTGATCCTTTTAAAATAAAAATCGGATCTTCTCACTCTCTGTTGGAAAACCACCCGGTGGCTTTCCACCTTACCCGTTCTGGTAAGAGTCCCACCCTTCTCATGAGCCCTGGCCAGCACCCAGACAGCTGTCCAGCTGTGCTTACCACGTTCCTCCCCAGCCCTAGCCACACCACTCCGCACAAGGCAAGCACAGGGGGCCTCAGGGCCTTTGCACTTGCTGTTTCACACTGTCACCTCCAGTTAGTTGCCCTGCTGGGGGCCTCACCTCTTCATATCTCTGTTCCTATGTCCTCTTACCTGAGAGGGCTTCTCTGACCACAGAAATAAAGGATTCCTTAGCCCCATCACCTTCTCCACCTTTCAGACTGCTTCCCCCGCCATATTTGTTTGTTTGTTTATATCATGAATCCCCCCACCAGTAAAATGAAAGATCCAGGAGAAAAGGAGTTTTGGCCTATTTCTTCACTACTATTTTCCTTAGGGTTACTACCCAGTAAGTACACACAGTAGGTATTCAATAAATATTTGCTGAATGAATGAATGACTTTCACACAGAGAGTTTCAAGTGAAAAATAGGCCTGCAATTGCTTCAAGGCAGGTGTTACCTGCTGATCATTTAGAATGGTGAGCCTGAGAAGGGACTAGTTTGTTTCAGAGGCTGCAGAGTGGAGGTGGAGGGGTAGGCAGGGGCCCTGATAAACAAAGAATCACCCTAAAGTCAGTTGATTAGCTCTCCTGTCGGCGAGGGGCCATGCAGGGCAGGAGCCCAAGAACAGGAAGGCAGCTTTGTCACGGCTCCCAGGGGGCGGAGGTGCAGCTGGCGGTGCGCCTTGTAGGAAACTGCTTTGGTACATCCTCTGCTCAGGCAGACCTCACCATCCAGAAGGTGCTCGTCTGGCTTGGGGGAAGGTCTATGAGCAGAGGCCTTCATGGATCACAAGCCAACCTCAGCATCATCGAGCCTAAGAGGGTGGTCCCAGTACAGGCTCTCAGCTGCCAGCTCTCCCGGCCCAGGGAGCTCATTCCTGACAGTTTCTCTCCTGGCCCCCCACTCTGTGACCTGGGTGTTTTGGAGTGCTGCGATGGTTGGCAAACCACGATACAAGTTCATTTCCAACTGGACTCTGGATACACTGCACCTAGGGTACACTATGTGACTCTGAACACCTCTTTACTCCTACAGTTCCTCTATTTGCTCACCTGAGCAAGTGAAGGAGCAGGATGCTGATGAAGATGATGATGACACCTACCCAACCGGTTTCTATGGAACACTGGCCTGTGATGCTCCTGGAACATCTTTGTCTGGTTCTGGTATCAGGGTAATGTTTAATTCACAGTGACTCGGAAAATACTCCATCCTCTTTCATGGTTTTCTAAGAGTTCTGGAGAATGGGAATTATTTCCTAAGCCACTGGTAGAAGTCATCGATGACCACATCTGAACCTAGAGTTTTGGATATGTGGCTGTTCAGGTTGTTTCTTCTTCAGTGAGCTTTGGTAGTTTGTGTCTTTCAAAAGAATCTGTCATTTCATTGAAGCTGCTAAATTTACAGGCATAAACTGTTCAGAATATTCCTTTATTATGTTCTTAATAATTACATAATCTATAGTTTGTCACTTTCCTCATCTCTGGTATTGATATTTGTGTCTCTTCTCTTTTCCCTTTATCACTTGGTTACAAGTCAGTCACCCGAAATGACTGTCTAAGAGAACCAGCTTTTGGGTTCACCAACTTTCTCTGTAAACTATTTTCTAATTCCACTGATCTCTGCTTTGATTTTTTTTTAAAAAAATTTCTGCTCTTCTGTTTACCATGCATTAATTTGCTCTTCTTTTCCTAGTTTCTGAAAGTAGAAGCTGACATCATCAACTCAAGATCATTCTTTTCCTAATGGAGCCATTTAATGCTACAAATTGCCCCTTAAGTACTGCGTTAGTGACATTCCTCAAAGTTCTAATGTACTGTATTTTCATTACCATTCAGTTCACAATATTTTTCATTTTCTTTTTATTTCTTTTTTGATCCAGTTATTATTCATATGTGAGTTATAGAGTTTATATAAACCTTTGGAAATTTTAAGGGATAATTTTATTATTGATTTAAATATTTCATTCCATAGGGATCCGATAATAACTATGCTTTATATCACTTGAATCCTTTTATGTGTATGTAGATTTGTTTTTTCTTGCTCAGAATTTTGTCTACCTAGGTAAATATTGCATTATTTACTTGAAAATAATGTCTACTCTACTGTTACTGGGTAGAATGTTTTATAAATGACAATTAGGTCATGTTGGTTGATAGTGTCAACCAAGTATACTATGTCTTTGCTGATTTCATGTCTACTTATTTTATCAGTCATTGTGAAAGGTCTGCTGAAATCTCACGTGACTGTGGATGTGTCTGTTTTTCTTCATAGTTATATCGTCTTTTGCCTCATGTAATCTAAGATTGCTCTGTCATCCTGATGAATGACCGTTTTATTATGAAGTGGTTTTCTTTATTCCTGTTAATATTCTTGGCTCTGAAATTTATGACTGATGTTAATCTAACCATAGTAGATTTTTTTGACCAGTGTTAGCATGGTGTATCTTTTCTGTCATCTCATTTTTATCTTTTCTTCTTTTTTTCCTGTGGTACTGAGATTGAATTGCAGGCCTTCACACTGAACTACATCCCTTGCCCTTTTTATTTTTTACTTTGAGACAAGGTCTCACCAAGTTGTTAAACTGTAGAGGCCGGGCTTGAACTTGTGATTCTTTTCCCTCTGCCAACCAGGATGCTGGGATGATACCACGAAGCCCAGCTCATTTATTTGCACCTTTTATTTAAAGAATACGTTTATAGCTGGATCTTGTTTTCTTACACAATCTGACAATCTCTGCCTATTAACTAAAATGATTGGAGTGTTTATACTTAGAGTGTTGATATGGTTAAGTACATGATCTTTGTATTCGCTTCCTGTTTCTCTTCTCTGATCTTGTTTTCTCTTTTCCCTCCTCGACAGGAGGTTGGGAGGTGGGGCCTGGTCAGGGGCGGTGGTCACTGGGGGCTGGCCAGGAGGCTCTGTCTCCTTTCCTTCTCCCAGATCCTTTTCTCTGCTTCCTGTCTGCGGCACCACAAGCAACCCTCTTCCGCCGTGCCCCTCTGCCATGCCACCCTGCCTTGCGCCAGCCCGCTATGGACTGAAACCTCTACAACCTGTGAGCCAAAAAGAAATCTTTCCTCCTTTAAGCGAGGAGTATCGGATATTGTGTCCCAGTAGTGAGAAAATACCCAAGCTGTAACTCTGTGTTTTGTTATTTTAGTGCTTGCTTTAGAGTTTACATTTTTAATTTATCCTCATCTATCCTGAAATGAGATCTACTTCACATTTAGTTATGAAAACCTTAACTGTATGGTATTACTATTTCTCTTATCCAACCTCATGCTGGCAAAGTTTACTTTTATATACGTTTGAAATACAAATATGTTATCCTTGCTTTTCACACGATTATCTTTTAAAGGATTTAAACAGTAAGAAAAAATAGTAAATACCAAGGCAACTACTATTTTCACTCTTCATTTTTTGTGAATAAAGATCTCTGCTTCAATCTGGAATCTTTTCTGTTTTTTAAAGGTATCTTCACTGGGTATAGAATTCTAGGTTGAGGAGGTGTTTTCTTTTGGTATTTTAAAGACGTCAACAAGAATTCTTCTTTCTTATCTTTGTTCCTACACATATAGCATGTTTTATATCTCTGGCTGCTTTGAAACTTGTTCTCATCATTGGCTTTCCATAATTTGATTATGATGTGCCTTGATGTCATTTTCTTGTTTCTTTTTTGGTAGTGGGAGTTGAACTCAGGACCTTGCGCTTGCCAGGCAGGCGCTGTGCCGCTGAGCTACATTCCTGGCTGTCTTGTTTCTTGAGTTAAGTTTCCACTGAGCTTGTTAAATGCGACTTTGTAGTTGTTACCAATTCAGAAAAGTCTGGATCATTATTTCCATCCCCTCTCTACATACTTCAGTTACATGAAGAATAGATGGCTTAACGTTGTCTCATAGCACTGATGTTCTTTTCACTTTTCAATTTTTTTTTTTTATTTTGTGTGGTGTGTTTTAATCTTTTTTTCCTGCACTATCTAATCTGCCATTAACCCCATCCACTGGCTTTTTTTCCCCATTTCAAACATGGTTGATCTCATTTCTAAAAGTTTTATCTTGGGTCTTTTAATGTCTTCTACATCTTGACTTAACTTTTTCCACCCATGGAATACAGCTGTGATAGCAGCTGAACCTCTGCTAATTCCACCAGCCCTGCGGTTTTGTTTTCCTGCACTGGTTTTGAAGGAGTGACTACTTTCAGCATCACGGACCACACTCTCCCACATGCCCTGCTTCCTTGCATGCTAGTAATCTTTGGATTTCATGTGGTTCAAAGCTGAATATTTCTGCATTTCCATCAGTAGTCTCAAGTTTTCTTCTGGAATGCATTAAGGTATTTGGATCATCTTTTTTGGTTATAATATATGATTTTGGGGGCAGGTCCAAAGCACTATTCTGTGTAGGGCTAGTGAGTCCCCACTAAAGCAAAACTCTTCCAAGTCCTCTGCTCAACTCCCGGAAACACGCACGATGAGGTTTCCAGCCGAGCGGGGGAGAGGTGCTTTTCTCAGCCCCGAGTGAGTGCTGGCACTGTCCCCTCCAGTTCTTTTGGGTGATGCTCTTCCCAGCCTTCGGCCACTGCCACAGTTCTGTAGATCAGGAAGCTGCTGAGCAGCCGAGGGGACTCTGTTGGCCTCCATCCCTCTCCCTTAGGCAGCTCTGTCTGCTCCAGGACCGTCTGGCGAACTCCAGTTTCTTGGTGTCTCAGCCCCACAGCCTCAGTGAAGGAAGGGTTCCCTGCACCACCGCCTGGACACTCCCCATGCAATAAGCTCGGGCGGTGCATCTCATCCCGCACGCTGCCCATCTCTCAGGGAAGATCATTCCTCACACCTCACGTCTCCCTCCCTGGGAGGGCCACTGCTGCACAAATTTCGTCTGCTTTGTTTTGTGTTTGGTTGTGTCGGGTAAGAGGGTACCTCTGGTCCCTGTTACCCCATCTTGGTCACCAAATAGCAATTGTATGTTCATATGTACACTCCCATAGGGCATTATTACTACTAGTATCACAGAACGTGGGCGACTGAAACTTCCTATGCTGGCAAGTTTTCAGTTTCTCCGAGCATCACTTACTACGCGTTTGTCAGAGGTAACAGGCTCCAACGGCCATCCTTGTGGTTTGCGCTTTGCAACCTGCTGAGGTGGTAAAGGTACTCAACAGAGTCCTGGGCCCATTACTTAATATGAGCTCGTAAGTTCTTTGGAGGAAATTCAGCACACACTGTACATTACCCACGTTAATTTAACAAAAAGGAAAAAGCAAAAAGGAGCGTGGAAGCAGGAATTGGGTAGACAAAGACCCCATTCAGGCCCTTTGGTGCCGAAGCTGAACCCATGTAATGGGGAGAGCAGGTCAGGGCTGTAGAGTGCGGCTGTTGGCGCTGCGGATATTCTCTGTACCCGAGAAACTGGCCACCCGTCATGAGGTGCGCACAGGGCCTGCAGACCCCAGTCGCTTCTGCAGCTGGGGCTCCCTGGAGCAGCCCTGTGCCCTGGAGGAGCCTCCATGCTCGCTGCCCAGCTGCCCAGCAGGGCTCCCCAGGCTGCAGGGAAAGCGGCCAGCCCACCAGCCAGGCTCTGTCTGCACTTCTCAGTGGAAGGCGCAGAGGGGCAGGCCTGCTCCGAGCCAGCTGGCCACCACCCACCAGCAAGCCCAGCAAGCCAGGCCAGGCCGCCTGGTTTCTGTTCCCTCTGGCTGTGTGTCCTCCAGTGCCGCTTCTGGTGCAGGCAGAGGCAGCTGGCACCGACAAACAGCCCCTCAATCCTGTCCGTGACACGCTGTTGCCAATATTCAGCTTAGAGGAATAAAAGGCGAACGTAAACTTCAGCTCCTGCTGCAGAAGTTGTTTAAGCTACAAGAAACGGGAGGGAGTGAGCGGCACAACTGCTCTAATTTACCCACACCTTCCCGCTGTCAAGCCGTGGGAAAGTATCCCCCTGGAAGAAAGGAAAGCTCTTCAAGACATCTGTTAGCTCATTTCTGAACAGTCAGCTTCCACACTCGGCGACTCTAAACAGGGGTGCTGAGAGCACCAGGTTTGGTGACATCCTTCACAGTCAGTAGCTCAGGGACTGGCTGGGTGGGAGGACAGGCAGCAAGAGAGCTTCTTAGCTCAGTTCTCACCCACCGGAGCAAGCGCTACTTAGCGCCTCTGCATGCGTGCGTGCGAGCGTGCATGTGTGCGAGCGTGCGACAGACCCCTCTGCCAGCCTGCGCACGCATGTCGGAGCAGTGTTCCTCATGCACACAATCAAATGCACACCAGCTCGAAGGAAATCAATGGGTCTCGACTTAACAATGGTTCCACTTTAGATTTCTTAGCTTTACAACGGTGCAAAAGCATAGCTGTACAACCACTCTCTCGCTTTTAGTAGACAATTCGGTAAATGACATGAACTATTCCCACAATCTAATAAGAAATTAGATGATTTTGCCCCACTGTAGGCAAAATCATCCTACCAAAATCAGCCTACCCCACTGTAGGCTAACCGCACATATAAGGCAGGCTAGGCTTAGCTGTGAGGTTTGATAGGTACATTTTTGACCTGAAATATTTGTAGCTTACATTAGGTTGACACACAGTGCTACTGTAAGGTGAGAAACAACTTTCTAGTTAACAGGCTAAAAATTTGAAACATAGTGAAAAAAATACACTTTTCTATTAATGCACAAAACTGTATCATTCAAAAAAAAAAAAAAATCCGTCATGACAAGTGCATCTGCCATTTCAGGAGTCCCTAAAGCGGTATGCAATGGTTTCATTGGGTGACGGCATCACAGCGCTTTGCTGTCTGCATTCATTACTGAAAGGAACACCAAATTTCAGCTACAGGTTAATGAAAAGAAAAATGCAGTGTCAGTCTCATCCGAGATTACAGATCCCCTCAACTCTGTCCCTGGACTCCGGGACTCCCAGATTAAGAAGACATTTCTTTTCCTGCCCTATTGGGAAAGAATACTGCCTTAGCAGGGGTTGAATCTCCATCCTGGCTCCACTCCTGGCCAGCTGGGAAGCTCATCTCCTGAGACCTAGTGAGAAAATATGCGCCGTCTTCCCTGAGGCCTCTGCCAGGCTCTTCTTTCTGCCTGCTTTGCCCTTCCCGGTCTCCTTCACTTAGCTGGCTGGACTTGGTCTTTTAGGGTACAACAGAGGGCACCCCTTTCAGGAGGCCTTCTTAGCTCTCACATGCTAAGGCAGAGGGCAGGACTCTCACTCATCCCTAAATATCCTGTAGCCACCCTATTACTGATCTTCTCAACTACTATGGTATAAAGACCTGCCTATGTCATTTGTCCCTACCCCTTGCACAAGCGTGAGCTCCTCTGAGGCAGCAATAGTGACCTCCCATCCCTGTGTTCCATGCGTGGAATCAGTCTATATTTACTGAATGAACGGATGAGCAGAAGGGTGAAAGCTGTGGCCACACCAACTATCTTTCTCTCTGCAAAAGTACTTTTTCTCTCACAAAAGTGCTTTTCAACCCTGGTTACCTGTGTGAAGTGCTTCTGGACATTTTAGAAATTCCTGAGACTCAGGATGCACCCACAGAGATTCAGCTTCTGGGAGGCAGAGGCGGGACCCCAGCCTCTGTACTTTTAAAAGGAATACAACAACCAGGTACAGCCAGGGATGAGAACCCATCAGGTTACAAGAGTAGCAGCTGAGGTGAGAGCATTGTGCTCTCAAATGAACGGCTTTCCTAGGCCTAGGAAGATGAAATTAGTGCAGAAGTCTGAATCCTGCAGGGGGCTAAACACATAGAGTGCATTTCTGACCCTCAGAGTCAGATCAGAGTTCTGAATCCCGTAACATCAATGAGAGCTGAACTCCACTCTGAGACCGAGATGGAAAACTCTGGGGCTTGCCAGGGAAGATCATGAAAAAAACTGCAAACCCCGCAGGCAAGCACACTGTTCCATCCTCTCCTGGCAACGCATCCTGGGGCAAAGGGTCCGATCCCCAGTGACAGCCCGTCTTTTAGGTGACGCATCCCCGCTGTGTAGTTTCCTAATCTACAAGGTGGAGACGATGACACTAACACCAACTGCAAAATACTGCTGCAGGAAAGTAAGCAGGTAATGGGGACACAAGTGTTGTGTCAATCACCAAACATGCTACCAAGAATAAGTCTTTGCTTTGCAGTCTACCGACTGAGTTCCTATAGGCAGAAACACCTTCACGGATCGGGGAATAAGAACACAGACGTTAGGGTCAGCTCTTACCAGCTGTGTCATCTTATGCAAACAATATAATCTTTGGGTCGCAATTCTTCTCTGTAAAATGGCGGATAAAAATAATACCTGTCTCACAGGCAGGTTTGGCTGAGTCAAAGAACTTACTAGCAAAGTGGTTCTACCTGAGCTTGAATCTGAATCACCGAGGGCCTGTTAAACACTGACTGCTGGACCTCTTCCCGGCACTTCTGACCTAGGATACTTGAGCTGGAGTCCAAGAATTGGCACGTCTAACAAATTACCTGGTGATGCCGATGTTGCTGCTCTGAGAAACTATACTTTGAGAACCGCTGGCTTAGAACAGTGCCTGGCGTACAGTACGTAGCTAGTGAGTGTTTGCTCTTATCTCTTCCTGGGATCTATTTTCTCAGTCCCTGAGCAAAACACTTCCTGCTTCAGTGCTGCTCAGCACTGCACTGTGTGGAAGCAACGTTGAAATCGTCTACTTCTCAGTGGTTTTCAAAGTGTGGGTCCCCAGCAAGTGGCCCTGGTGTCACTCGGGAGCTGACTTGTGATGGAAGCGCTTGGATCCCAGCGTGGATCTACTGAATTGGGACCTTGGGAGTGAAGCTCAGTATCCTATGTTCTAGCAGACCTTTGGGTGAGTCTAAGCACATTAGGTTTGAGAACTGCTGTCCTAGAAAATCACCATTGCATGAAAATAAACCTTACTGAAAACACTGGGGAAGCAGGAAAGCTGCAGGCCTACAGTACAGGTTTGGTTAAACTGCAGTATAAGGCCTGGCTCAGCTTCTTAGTTATCCTGAATCCTTGAATTATGACATGTTTTTAAGCATCAGTTTCCTCATCTGGAAAATGGGCCTCACTCCAGGACTTACCTCACAGGAAGTGCTTGACACTTGTTCAAAGAATGTTGGCTGCCAGTATTATAATTTTTATAATCATTACACTATCACTGAATACGGTTTGAGAGAATTGAGAAAAAAGAATAAAAACTATTTTTTTTAAAAAAGAAATAACATCAAGGGTCAAGGCCAAAAACATCATTGTCATGGTCCTCCAAACTGAGGTCAAAACTTCCCTGGGGGTCCCAGAGCCAAAGGCAAAATGCAGAGGTCATGTGGGTCCAGCTCTGGAGAGAGAGGAAGGAAACTGACTGTACTGGATAGCAGGGTCTGTCCCCACACCAGCGCCAAGTTCCAGGAGAAGATGCAAAAGGCCCTGTGCGACGGGACAAAGTCTCCGCTAGCAGCGCTTCCTGTACCTGATTCTTTAATTTTCAAACAAGAGACCTGGGCAGAATCCTTAGATCCCAGAAGATGAGAGACTTCACACTCACTTTGGGTGCCGGATGTCAGGCAGAGAGCGATTCAGGGAGATTTTATCGCTGACGTAGATGTTAAATCCATTTTCTCGGTATGCCTGGTCCACTCTCTCTGCATCTGTCATGGGGTACGGTCTGCCCTGTTCTCCGTTTCCTAGAGGCAAAGAGTAAATTCAGTGTTGCGGATTACCTGGCTTCGGTGGGCAGTGTTGTGAATGGAGCGGGGAAAGCAGGGCGGGAAATGTGATCAAACCACAGAGATGCAACTTTATACCTGTGTACAGGGCGCACCTGCAGGATCTGCAGGGAGGCGTGGGGAGTGGGGGAGGGAGCTGGTCCCACCGTGTACTTTACAGATCTTGTCCTCATGCAGTCTCCATAGCAACCCTGTGCAGTGGCCTGGACAGCTGTCATTCTACAGGTGAATACGCTGAGCCCCAGAAAGGTTACAAAACCAGGTGTAGGTTCCAAAGCCTCAGCGCCCTCCACTCTCCCAGGAGCCCCAAACATCCCTGCACTTTGCGTCCTTCACCTGGACAGGAGGCCAGGTGTATGAGCCCATCGACCTTGATCACACCTGGTCTCCGAGCTGCAGCTTCCTCCTCTGATGCCCAGAGTTTGTTTGGGAGAATCTAACGAGAGGACCCATCTGTGACTGCTTTTTGTAAACTATAAAACACTATAAAATGTGAGGAAATGTGATGACTTTATATGTAATTCAAACTTGATATGTAAATCAAAGTTACCACATATGACATAAGCTGCTTTTACTTTTTTGCAAACAAGCAAACAAATTAAGAGCTGCACACCCTCAGCCAGGATTGCCTGGAAAGTGTTGGTTTGAGTCATAAATTTGGTAGAGAAAGCCAACTTTTCTTTCTCTGCACAAACCGTCTTGGAGAAGAGTCCCTGATGTCTCAGGAAAATATTCTCTGGGTTCGCAAGGAGCAGAGGCGTGTGAGAATTGTACCACAACCCTGCAATAGTGGCCCAAAAATCTGTGTGGGTGAGCCGCGAAGAAGTGACAATAAAAATAGATGGTTAAAAATCACCTCCCTTTCTGGAGGTGGAGGCCTGAACTACCTTCCATTTACTCTGCAAAGACAGAATTCCCAAAGGACACCCATGCAGCAAGCAGAAAGAGAAGACCAGAAGGTTTTTTTTTTTTTCCTCCGGTACCGGGAACCGAACTCACGACCTTGCGCTTGCCAGGCAGGCGCTTTACCACTGAGCTAAATCCCCAGCCCCTGGACCAGAAGGTTTGTTCAGGGTGGCTACACGGGGGATGCTAGGCAGCCCTGCTAGTCCCCAAGATGTCATGGTGGGCATGCTTATAGCTCTTTGGCTCAATTTGTGCCCTTTATATTAACTGGAATTAAGAAGGTTCATTGTGATGACTGAGGAGGCAACTCAGCGCAAGATCCCTGGCACTTCGTTGCTGTTCTCCTCCTTCCCCTCCTCTCCCTTCCCCTCCCTTTCCTCCTTTTTGGCAGTGCTAAGGATTGAACCAGGGCCCCATGTATGCTAGGCACGCATGCTTACCACTGAGCTACAACCCCAGCTCTTTGTATATATTGAGCCAGGATCTCGCCAAGTTGCCCAGGCTGGCCTCGAACTTGTAATCCTCCTGCCATGGTGGCCCTGAGTAGCTGGCATTACAGCATGGACCATAACATAACCTGGCTGGTTATTATTCTTAATGCCTCCACTGCTCTTCCCTTACTGGGTTCCCCACTGTTCTAATAATTCTGCTACAAATGTCTGGCAGGTCAGCTCTTTGCAAATATTTCCTCGCTTAATTTAAGCAGAGCCCCTTCCCATTTAACTTGAAAACACTGTCAACAGAGGAATGCATGTCTTATCTTTAGATTCCTTTGGCCATTAATTATTACATCACTTCTCTTCAGAGCCCATGGTAAAACACAAATAGGCGGGGGTAACTTTAACTGAGATTAAAAAAAAAATGAATGGAATATCAACGCCTTATGTTTCTACCATGCTTTCCAACACAGCAAAGTTACTTCCTGTCCATGACTTTGTCACTCTTACAGCAATAATCTAGGGCTGCACGGGCAGGAAGCACGGGTCCCACCGACAGATGGAGAGACTGAGGCTCGGGGAGCACGGATTTCATCTGATGGGCACATGGCTGCGCCGTGGCACAGAGTTCTGGAGACCATTTTCCATAGTCTCGCCTACATAATCCCAGCACCCTCATCCCACTCTCCATCCAAAAGGAACTGCTCCAAACACTAGAGAGCAGAAGAAAACTTAATCTGAAGCCCACTGGATTAATTCAACCTGCTGGTGACAATGCTGGGTAGGAAACAACTCTACCTTCCAGGCCTGGGTTCAAGTCCCAAGTTGGCCTCATTTTCACTGTGTGGTTGCAGGCAGATCACTGCAACTCTATGAAGTGCAGGTCCTTGCGCATTAAATGGGCCATCAAGGTTGGTGTTCAGGGTCACACAGGGGCAATACATAGAGTACAGAGTGTGGACCTCACTCACCAGGGCATTCAATGGGTGTCAGCTCTTGTTATTATTGGTCCTCGTTTTAGGTTAAGGGTTCTATGGTGGAGACATTTCTGATCACCCAGAAAAGGTAGCAGGGCAAATCCTTGGGGGCAGAGGGTCTGTTGGTGTGACAAATGGATCAGAACAGCGGGAAGGGGGACAGGAATCAGGAGAAAGGATGGTGGCAGGCAGGGAAGAAGTCCGCTGGAGTTGCACACATACCTGCTGACACGCTCACTGGCACCCCCCCACCTGAAACAAGCACACTGGAGCCCACCCATGGACACCCCGCCTTCCGTACCCACGCGCTGGGCATCCCTCCTGATGGCCTCCTTATCATGCCAGTCCTTCAGCTTCTGCCCATCTCCCGCGAAGAAAGGCTTCTTCTGCCGACTGTGTGAGCCCTGGAAAGAAAGACAAAAATTGTGAGAGACAAGAAAACCAGATAAGGTCAGTGACCCAGCCCTAGAAGTGACACCGCCTCCGGGGCCTCCGGGATGGACTCTGTCTGCGTGGTCTGTCCGTTCCCTCAGTCTGCCTCGGTGGGATGGCCACGTGCCAGCCAGGCGTGCAAGGTCCAGTGAGACAACAGAACTCAGCGTCCACTGCTAGGAATTCCCAAAGCTGTAGGGAAAGGAAAGAGGGCTCCTTCTTCTCACCCAAGGGAGCAGGCACTACGGGCAGTATTGCCCAACAGAAACAAGGTGTGAGCCAGATCTGTAATTTGAAATTTTCTACTTTCCATGTTAAGAAAAAGAAATAGATGAAATTAGTTTTGGTAATATACTTTAATTAACCCAATACAATGAAATGTTATCCTTTCAACATGCAATCTGTAAGAGATTATTGAGGCATTTTACACTTTTTCTCCATTGGCACTAGCCTTTGACATCCAGGGAGTACTGCACACTATGTTCAGTTCAGACCCATCTCCAGGGCTCTGGAGCCTCGGGTGGCCGGCAGCTACACTGCGGATAGGGTAGGGGCAGGGACTCTTCGGTGAGTGGCTTACGGTTCACTTCCCCTGGAAGAAATGGAAAAGGTTTCCTGGACATGAGGACAACAGGCTGGGCCTTGGACAGGAGCAGTGAGGGGTGGGCGGGGAAAATGGCCTGGGCACAGCTGCATGGTGCAGACGGGGAAGGCAGATCTGGGTTTGGCCTGAGCGACAGGAGACCAGGGCACAGAAAGAGACACTGGGTCTTGGTCACCCCTGCAGTCCCAAGGGCCTGGCTTCAAAGAGGGTGAACATCTGGCAAATGTGTGAGAGTATATGACAAACAATTGAGAGGTCAAAAGACAGAAAAACATACAGCAGCCAGGAATGTAGCCCCAAGAGCTGGCCTGTGACGGCATTTATCAGGGGTAGGCCCATCCAACTGGGCCCATTAGGAAGTGGCTTCCATGATTAAAAGAGGCTGCATTCCTGGGTCCAGAGTCAACCCAACGGGCTGATGTTTTCCCATGGAAAACATTTTCCCATTGGTCAAGTCCAAAGCCCTGCAAGCCTACACTGCAAGGCTACCTAAGCATCTTCCAAGTGCATGTAAATGTCAGTGGCTTCCACATCACCCTGCCCCTTCAAATCCTACAGACTTGTTCATGCCATTACGGCAGCAGGATCCAACAGTCCTATTTCCTATATAATTAGCCAGGAAGGCCTTGCGCTAACCATCCCTCAGCTTGTTTGTTGAGACTCTGGCTCACGCTTGCATTAGCAGGTTTTCCACAATGGCCCAACAGCCTTACAGCATGTCTGTGATGATGACAAAAATCTTTCATACTCCCCCAACAGGCCTTTTTACATTGCAAGAACAGAATTCTGGAAGTTGCAGGATTAGTTGTCTTGGTCAGACACAGTAGGAGAACTACAGAAGCAGAGGCCATGTGCCAACAACCAGCCTTAAGGGTTCTTGGAAATCACAGAAGCTGAGCTGGGAGGTCCTTAAGGGTCGCTAATCAGTGTAGAGGGTTTCAACTGCCCCGAACTACACACAGTTCTGCAGGAGGCGCCTCAGGCACTGCCCTGGGAAGCACAGGCCTAGAGAGGGGCCGCCACCCCTTTGGCTCTGAATGGAGTGCACCTGTTTCCTGCACTGGGATTCCATTGAAAACCTTCTTCTGCTGAAAGTGAGCAGGTGATCACATCTCCCAGACAAGCAAATGTATCTGGAAAAGGCAAGGCCACTTCCCCAATCCACATGGAGAAATCAGGTTTAGGGTGAGCCAGGGAACTGACCGAGGTGCTACCCTTTTACTGTCATTGTAGGCAAACTCTGTCTGGTGGCTTTTAGGAAGTCTGTGTTTTGTTTGGTTTTGTCTTAAATTCTAGCTTTAAAAAGCAGGAAGATTTCATATTATTTTATCAAGGTGTTTATCTTCTTCTGCAAACCCAAAAAATAAGTCAATACTTGGGTTCCCCCAGCCCTGTAGCTGTGCTGAAAAAGGGCTGACCTGAATAAGGGTGGAGTTCGTCTCTAGTTTGCTGCAGGCGCCCCATTTCTTATTGTGTTTCACTGGGTGCGCATCTCTCACGTGTTACCTGCATGGCCCCGTGAGTGTGTAATACGCTGAGATATACAGCAATGTGTACTGGGTGGGAAGATTAGACATTGTTTAAGGTCTAGGAGATCAGACATCCCGGAGGACAGGGGAGAAGTTATCTTGCCTTCCGAGGAGGTCCTGAGACTAGAGTGAGTGCCAATGGCAGAAGCTGCTGAATAATAAAGTGGTCACCCTATGAGGCAGAAGATATTCCAAAAGTTAGATCAGTGCAATGATGAAACAGGACCACTTGGAAGAACATACCAAAGGAGGCAGGAACAGGAAGCCTGCCTGCTCATTAGGATGGGGTGGACAGAGGTCAAAGTGCTGGGGTAGAGCCAGGGCTTCTCAAATTTTAACGCGCAGTAAAGTCACACAGGGAACCTTGTTAATGTGGTCTGATACAGACGGTCGGGGTGGCCTAAGACTGTGCGTTTCTAACAAGTTCCCAGGTGATGCTCATGCTGCTGTTGCACAAAAGGCTCTCTGAGTAACAAGGGTTTGGAAACCTGTAGAGAACATCTCCAGCATCTGAGATCCCATGAAGAACTATTTCCTGACATCCCTGTGAAGGTCTTCTGATGCTGCTGGAACTGGGGTTCAGGGACGGATCTTAAAGTCATGACCTCAGAGAAGCAAACTCTCTCCATCTTCTCAAAATGGAAGAGGAGAGTGCTCAGCTGACAGCTCCATGGCCTCTGCCTTAGGGATGTGCCTACCTCCCTCCCTCCCTCCCAGGATCTGCTGAGGTGCCCTATGCAGTTTTAGGTGGTCAAATTAGGTGCAGCATCCTTAAATCAAGAGGACTTCGGAGCTTGCTGACATAAGGAGTTGTAAGTGTCTAAAATATGGTTGCTAGGTCTTCTTCAAACACCTGAACTAAGCAGCTACTCAGAGACAACCAGTCCATCTTCCCCATCTTACAGGCGGGGGAAGTCCAAACAGGCCAAGTTATGAAGCCCAGGCCACACAAGCAGGCAAGAGGACAAGGGCCACGTCCTTTGACTCCCAGGCTAGTTTGCAGGGGAAAAAGTCCTTCCACAAGGTGTGACCTTGCACATGTTACAGAAATGACAGGCACCTCAATTTTCCCACCTGGAAGATGGAAATACTATAAGCTGCCCGAAGTACATTCAGATGAATGGAAAAACTCACCCTAAGGGGAGCCTGGATCGGATATAAGGGACAGAGGATTATCTTGTCACTGGCTGGTTTTTCCCCTTGCTTGCTCTCACTTGTCTGTTTGCCGTGGACTGTTTTTCCTCTATGACGCCCCTCTATGATGCCCCATGTGACCCTGCTTTCGAGCCAGCCGTCTACGAACTGAGACCTCTACAAACTGAACCAAATAAACCTTCCCTCCTTTAACTTTGGGTGTCGGGTATTTTGTCCCAGTAAGGAGAAAAGTAACTAAGACAAACACTATGGATCCTGAAGAGGCAACCTATTAACACCTGAGCCAATTCAACTGCCTCTTGTTGACAACAGGATTTAGAGGTTCCTCATTAACAGGAAGTCACATGCCCAGGTAGAAACACGGTGTTCCTTAAGGAAAGAAAAAAGTTGTTAGCTACAGTGGCATCCTGTGACAGAAACAAAGACCACAAGACGCTCTCAGCAAGAAGGAAAGTACCAACAATGCTGTGAAAAGGCAGCAATTCTTTTTTTGTCTTTTTGAGACAGGGTCTCACTATGCAGTTCAGGCTGGCCTTGAGCTCATTTTGTAGCCCAGGCTGGTCTCGAACTTACAACAATCCTCCTGCCTCAGCCTCCCAAGTGCTGAGATTATAGGCGTGTGCCACCACGCCCGGCTAAGGTAGCAATTCTTAAACAGTAGCAATCACTTAATATTGTGGATAAAGCACATCTGCATTTTTCCATCCAGAGGTAATTTAAAATTTCTTAAATTCTGTAAACTCGAAGATTTGGCCCTGAAATCTGTGATTATTTTCTTTCTAGTGCAACTATCTTTTGCTGCTTCTCTTCCCCTTGGTTTCCAGAATGTCCTTTTGCTACAGAAGACAAAGGGGGTGGGAAGGTGCACGGCAAAGGAAGTAGGTTTGTGGGGGAGGCTGGCAGAATTAATGTGGAAATCACATTACACAATAAATTGGAAATGCATTTTGACTGGCTGCCCTAAATAACTGCTTCTGGTATCTGTGTGCTTTTACTTAACATTCCACTAAAAGAATTGATTAGTGTTCAAACAGCTACACACTCACACACACAAATGGAATTTTAATCTTTGTTTAATCACTATTCAGTGTGCCTGGCGCCCTTTGGAGAGAGGAGAGGACAGTGGTGAACAAGCCAACTGTATTCTCCTCCGAAGAAAGATTCGTGGAAGTGCATTCTCCAATCCCAGGACTGCACACTTGGCAGAGCCCGCTCCGCAAGGACACTTGCACCTCTGGCCAAGCCAGGATGCGCCTTCAAAGTCCCTTGGGGCGGGGGCGGGGGGGGCGGCGGGGATCTGGGCAGGTCATCTGCTTCAGCTGGGGTCTGAGGCTGTCTGACAGCCAGATTCTGCTGCAGACTCTCGGAAGGCTGGTCCCCACCCTCTTCTCAAGGAGCCCTACAAAGGCACAGGAATCATTTTGCTTTGCGGTTTACACAACTCTGCATAACTCCAAACACTTGTTTATCTATGAACTAGATTAGTAACCTTTCCTTCTCTCTTCTCCCCGCCCCGACAAAGAGGAAGCCGCTCTCTTCAAGGTGACTTGTAGGTTAGACTTCAAAGGGCACCCAGTGGAGCTTCATGTACCTAAAAGGATAGTTAGTTTAAGCCAGGGAGTTTGGTCACCTGCATAAATGTAATTTCTTCAGGAGTTCTGAGGACACAAGCTGGACTGTTGTTTTTCATTCACCTAACAAACGATTATGGAGGGCCGACTATGTCCAACAAAGAATAGCAGAGACAAAGATAAACAAAATAGTCCAAGGCTCAACCACAGGATGGCTATAAGTACAAAAGGAAGGGAAAAACACATACATAAGAAAGGGAAAACAGTGTAACTGTGCCTTGAAAGTTATACAGATAAATTCTGTAGGTTCTTAACAGGGCCAAAGATTAAACGCCCTTGGGGACACCAGAGAAAGAGTCCAGCAGGGGAGGAGTGTTTGCCAGGAGCGTGGCAGGATGGGCGGGGCTGTGCCTGGAGGCCAAGCGGGGATGGAATCTAGCCAGAGGGAAAGTATGTTCGAACACCAGAGGCTAGAGAGGGAGGGGCCTATTTACTCAGTGCCAGGAGCCTGATCTGGCTGGAGTGAACGGGATGCAAGAGGGAGTCATGAGTCGCAAACCAGGAGCGGAGCCAGGATCAGAACTCTGGACCCTACATTTGACCTGCCTGGCAGGTGAGGGTGGAGGGATGGGCAGGTTAGAGCTCCAAGAGTGAAACATGTTCCTATCCATCCTCTTTCAATCAGTCCCAGAATGTTCCTCTTCCTGTGAGCGATGCAGGCAAAGAGACAATTCTGCTTTCATTTGGAGGAAATGTTCCCTCTTCAAAGGCGAGGACCGCTTTTATTCCAGCCCTTGCACATCGCTTAAAGGAGGCCGACTTGTTCCAGCCCCTACTCAGAAGGCTGTCCTTCTGAGACAACTTCCTTCACTTCAAGCAGAACCAAGTTATACCGAAAACAATCAACCCTCAAGGGTCCTGAGGGGACAAAGGAAGGAGACACTTGCACCCAGCACCCAGGAGACTCAGATTGCTGGGCCCATGTTAGGCAAGTCCTGCTGTCCTAATCAACTGTGGTCAGAAAAGTTCTCCCTGCTGTCTCCACACCAGGCTGCTAGAATCTCAAACAGGGGAACCGGGCCCCACTGGCCAAGGAGGGGAGGTTACTCACAATAGGAGCTACTGTTTGAAAAGGCTGAATCTGTGTCCCAGGGGTAGGGCCACACCACTCATCCCATTCACACTCTGTTTTGCATAGATAGCTCTGGAAAAGGTCATTTGCTACTTAAGGTGTGAAAGCTCATTAAAAGAGTTTTTAAACAGCGGAGAGAGAAGAAAAGCCAAGATACTTGGGGATGTCTGTTATCTAAAGGGCAAATGGAACCTTCAGTAAATTTTTCCTTCCATTCCCAAAGAAAAAGTGCAACAACAATTTTTTTCCAAATAAGGACCCAAATGTTCTATCACAGGGAGATAAAAACCCCAAACCCTCCCTAATAAATATAACGTTCCTTTGTGTTTGTCATTCACCCATCTGTCCATCTGTCTGTCTGTCCATCTATTTACATGCAAGAAATGGAGCAGAGGCCTGGCTCTGCTGAGGGCAACACAGACAAGGGTCCTATTCGCACAGAGTGGAGAGGAGGGTGCGTGTCAGGAAGATGCATACAGTTTAATCTAGAACCACAGATAAATTAAAATAGCTATCATGACGATGCATAAGAGAGAGGTACCTGGTGCCAGGGGTCCCTTTATTGCAGATCTGATTGGTTGGCAAGGCTTCCTTGAGGGATCTAGAGAGGGAATTAACTCAAAAGAGGAAAACAAAGCATTACAGCCAGAGGGAAAAGCAAAGACATGCAAAGGCCCAGTGGCTGGGCCAGCATGAAAGAGGGACAGAGAGCAAGGGGTGTGGTTCACAGAGAAAGAAGGGAACCATGGCGGAGAGGAGAGGTGGGCAGGAGTCTGCTCCTCCCCGCCTGGAAACGCCCGTGCTTTGTATAAGGAGGTGGCCAGGTCAGGCTGCACTGGGAAGCTCCAGCAGCCACATGGAGGAGGGATTAGGACATCAGCGGGAAGGAGGCCTCGCAGCGGCACAGGCAGAGATGATTACGGCACAGGCGAGGCAGGCTGATGTGAGGGTAGGTACAGAGATCTGTGGTTTGAACACGGTCATCTGTGGATCAGGGCCAAAACATGTAGCCTGAGAACTTGGACACGGCTTAGAAGTTCACCCGTAATGCCTGATGCCCTGGATCCCACAGGCACAAACAGGATACCCTGGGACCTGGTCCTGACTCGCCTCTTCTCTGTCCTGGTATTTGGGTCAACATATGTTACTTTCAAGTCCCAATACTGCCCAGAGAAAGCAAGACAGGAACTCTGAGATGTTGAGGCCGGAGGATTGTAAGTTTGAGTTTGGCTCAGGCAATTTAGCAAGACCCTGTCTCAAAATAAAAAGTATAAGAAGGGCTAGGAAAGCTTCATGTGAAGGCCTTGTGTTCAATACCCAGCAACCTCCCCCCCCCAAAAAAAAGAAAGAAAAAAAAAGGAAGAGAGGAATCAGACCTAAACAGATTGGATTGTACGTCTTTTCTACTTTCAAGTCAGTGACAAACAGTGAAAAAGAGAGAGAGGTCATGACTTGGGAGGCCGGACAGCTGCCCGCCCTGGCACTTGGTGTGCTTGTGCCCACTCTGCGGCAGCCCCCAGGCCCGAGTTCCCCCAGCGCCAGCAGGGTGGGCACTCTGCTGCAGAGGGAGCCCGCTCTTGGGAGGAAAGGATTTTTGGTACCCGAGGAGGCACTGTGATAATTTCAACCAAAGAAACAGAAATCGGTTTTCACGCTGGAGGTAAAACTGCCTCAACTGGACATCGGACAGGTGGTTTGTCTTTATATTCCACAGGCAGCTGCAGGGGTGATTCTGATTTTGTGTCATTTTCACTTTAAGTGCTGAGTTTATTACAGTCTAACTCTTCCAGGAGATGAAACTTGATTATATTATTATTGTCATTATATCCACTTTGTAGATGCCAAAACTGAGGCTTGGAGAAAAAAAAAATCAATAGGAAAGCACTTTGAAAACTACCCAGCACCACATGAGCATAATCTATCACAGCTGATAGTTCCTGCCACATCTTCTGCAGCACGCGCTCAAGGAAGGAAACCTCACTGAGGAGAACCATTCTTCTGCACCAAGAGGACAGTTTGCGAGGAGGCTAGAGAATCTCAGCCAGGCGAATGTGTGAATGGCCATAGAAATCCCTCTCAGGGGTGCTCTTTCCTGGGGCTGGGAGAGTTGAGCACAGCTAAGGGCCCTTGTCTTACTCTGCAGCAGCTGTGTACAGATGGGGAGCAAAGCAAGCAAAACTGGCAAACTAGACAACATGTGAGCTCTAACCTCTCAGAGATGGAAACGTGACTGCAAACGTATCTGGTTAGTCACCTACTTGGGAATTTGGGCTGAGACAACAAGTGATAGAGTCATTGCCTTATTATAGCAATAATCATATTCTGCTTGTTAGCTTTCCTTTACTGTGACAAAATCCCCGAGATGATCAAGCTACAAGGAGGAAAAGTTAACTTGGGCTCATAGTTTGGGGACTTCCTATCCTCGGTCACTGGGCCCTGCTGCTTTGTGCCTATGGTAGCATGGTACAGTATGGAGGGCGTGTATGGCAGAGAAAGCCTGCTCACTTGATGGCCTCCAGGAAGCAAAGAAGAGTGACACAGGAGATGATGTCTCAATGTCCCCTTCAATGGCACACTTCAAAAACCTAACTTCCCTCCACAAGGGCCCACCTGCTAACACTTCCACTGTTTCCCACTCACGCCATTCACTGTGGACCAGGCCTTCAACACGTGGTCTCAGGGGGACATTCTAGATCCAAACCACAGTACCCCTATATCCTGAAGACAACATATCAAAACATGTAGGCATATTTGATTTGGAACTGGGGGACTAGATTTATGTCATAGTTTTAGTGCTTATAAACTTTGTGAGGAACTGCTCAGACTGAGTCAAAGCTCAGGGCATGTAAGGATGCTTCCAAACAGCTCTGAGGACATAACCCCACTGTCAGTGCAGGTGTACAATGAGGTACAATTATATGACCACGACTTAGTAGTGGACAAGTATGCCTGTGCCAGTGAGGGCAGCATGAAAGAATGTAAATAGGTGATAACAACATGTACAAGAAATACACAATAAAGACGCAGGTGTGTCTTGCGCTCTGCTCTGCTCCATGCTGTTTGCTGTTGTTGCTGATGTCTAGCATATGTGCATTTTTTAACCTGGGGATCTCACCCATGAAAATCTCCCTTGGGCCCACTGAGCAGGCCGACACTCTGTGACCTTGGATAAGTTACACTGCTTTCCCAAGCCTTGGTTTGCAAACTGTAAGATGAGAAAAATTAATAGTACCTAGCATAAAGGCCATTGTAAAGATGAAAAAGATGTAGCAAATACAGTAAGTCCCTGACTGATGAACATGCAAGTTGTGAACTTTCACAGGTATACTGTGTAAGATTCACAGGTGTACTGTACAAGGCTCACTTTGTCAGATCGTGAATGAACCTGACTCACGAACGTTCTCCTGGAATGGAATTTGTTCATACATCGGGGACTTACTATATAGTTTTTTAGCAGTGTTTGGTATTTAAGAAGCACTAAAATTTGTAGTTACCATTGTCAGTTGCTAGTTGGATGTTATCTATTATGAATTAGGTCTAAAATGTCTTCACAAAATGTCATGGTGGGACTTTTGAAGGTAATTGGATCATGGGACACTATACTCATCAGTGGACTAATCCATTGATGGGTTTATAGCTGAATATGCTGTTAGGAGATAGGGCCTGGTTGGAGGATTGGATCACAGGGGTTGTGACCTGGAAGGATGTACTTTGTCCTTGGCCCCACCCCATCCCACCATGGGTTCCTCCACTTGCCCCTTCTGGCATGCTATTTCTGTCTTAGAGCCAGCCCACAATGGACTGAACCCTCTGAAACCGTGAGCCAATATAAATCTCTCCTCCTTAAACTGCAGGTATCAGGTATTTTGTCTCAGTGACAGAAAGGTGACTATTATACTACCTTATAATTTACAAAGCATCTTTATGCAGAATTCCCACCTCTTCATCATAATCACACTAGTATAAAGGCTGACATCATCAAACTACTGTAATAGTATATTCTTCCTTGTAATCCCAGACTCTAAGAATCTGTATCAACACTGCCCCAAGCGGCCTTCAGTAGTCGTCCAGTGTTCTATTCCTGCTGTAAGCTTCAAGCGTGAATTCTCGAGTTCACCTGGTAGATAGCGATCCAGGGCTTGAGTTCTACAACCTTAAATTTTCAGGCTGCTGTTGTTGTTCACTGCTTGAAAAGGTCTCCCAAGAAGGGCGGCAGAGGGGTAAGGAGGTGGGGAAGCAGGAAGAAACTCATCTGGTGTTATCTTCTCCTTGCCCATAAATTCTAGGGCCTTCCCTTGTGCCAGGCTTCACAAGGTCTCAGAATCAAACTACCAAGTGGGAGTCAAGGTGTCTTCTCCTTGGATGGCCCAAAAATATTAGCACCTTGGATTCCATGAGTAAAGTCTGATTGATGAGGATCCTGGCCCCCTCCATTTGCCATCTGGGAACCTCTGACCTCTTCTGTTCATCCCTATTTGGCTGGAGACCACAAAGGGCTGTGAGCCTCCCTGGCGGAACCCACTCCCTTTCCCCCTCCACTTACTCTCACTCTGGCATTCTTGTTCTTGCTTAAAAATTTTTTTTTCTCTCCCCCTTTTTTCCCCAGCACATGTTTGCAGTACACAATGTTTACATTCCTTGTGTGGAGTTGGTACATGTACATAACACATCTTAATGCATTTTTTCATCCTTTTTCCCTTCCCTTCCCTCCCCCTCCATCCATCTTTTGATCTCCTTTCCTTTTGAGAAACAGCTATCTCCCCACTTCCTGTTACCTATATTCTATTTTGCTGTTTACTTTTACTCTGCGTTTCTCATATAAGAGAAAGCATGTGATATTTAAGCTTGAGTGTCTGATTTATTTCCCTTGACATAATGATCTCTTAGACATACTGGTAGGTGCCCCTGGTGGGATATAGGAGGTGCAATCACAATGCAGCACACAGGATAGTTTGCCCAGAACACCCCACGCTGATACAAATGGAGCTTTTCTTTAGGAATGTATCCAAATGCATGCGCTGGAGCACAGCTCCTGATGGGTGCCCTTGCAGCATCCTTACTGCTCCTGTGTAATTTCACATTACTTGGTGATCATTTGATTATTGTCTTTCTCCCAACAAATTGTGAGCCCCATGAGTGTAGGAGATGTCAGTTTTTGGCTGAACAAATGAGTGAATAGAGATATTTTCTATTTTAACTTTTCTAGATGAAGGGAAGGTCATGCAGGGATTAGATACACCCAATACAGCCACAAGGACTTAATGCCATAAAAGGATTCTGAGGATTAACTTTATCCTGTGATTAAATGGCTTCAGGTCGATTTAATGGGCTGCAAAACTCTAAAGAGAGCTGGCTCACCTGATCCTAAAATGATTTTAAAAAGATGCAACAGGCTTTGAACTTTTACACCTTCATTCTTCTTTCATTTTCAAACTGTTTTCTGTCTCAGTTTGTGGCAGAAATTGCTGTAAGTCCCTTGGGAGCTGCTCTCCTTTCCTTCCACAGTAATAGAACTTTTAGCTGGGAATGTGACTGCTCAGCATAAAGATGCTGTTTCTGGGGATTCCTGCGGCTCCGTGTGGTCTTGCTAAGTTCTGTGATATGAGGCGTGAGTGCAGAGCTGGCGTGGTAGGTTCCATGAAGAACTGTCTAGTGTGCACCTTGGTGCTTATTTTCCTCCCTTCCACTTATGTGCTGCCCAGAATGCAAATACTACCATCATGGAGCAGGAGGTGGAGACGCCCTGGGGATGGTAAAGCCAATCACAGAAAAGGGTCTGGTTCTTGAGAATTGTATGGGCTGAATTGTCCTAGCAGCCCTAGGCTGAAAACCTCCAGATTTTTAAGTGAGAAAAAAATTTATAATGTTTGATTCATTCAAATCTAAGCTTAATGAGGACAAGCTTCTTCTCTTGAGGTTTGCAAGACTGAGTAGTAGCTTGGTGTGGCGGTGAGGACCCTAAACGAGGACCCAGAAGATATAGGTGTCAAACTCCTGACTGCATTTCTACAGAGTAGGCTCACAGGCAGGTTCCTTTGTCTGTCTAGGTCTCTATTCTTTGCAGAATAGTGATCAAAATCTATATAAAAGTGCTAAGGAATCTACAAAAAAGTTATTGGGACTAGTGAGTTGAGTAATAAACATTAGTAATAAATTAGTGATAAAATATTAAAAGATAAAAAAATTTACAGTAGTGTCAAAAATATTACACACTTAAGGGATAAATCTAACAAACCTACATAAAACCTAGACACTGAAAATTCTGTTACAGAATTCAGAGCCCTAAATAAATGGAGCTATAGTATGTTAATGGGCCTGAAGACCAGGTGATGTCACGCCTCTAAACAATTCCTTTAGAAAATGACATGTAAGTGCCCTGGAAAATAGAAGAAGAAGCCAGGTGTAGTGGCACACACCTACAATCCCAGTACTCTGGAAGGCTGAGGCAGGAGGAATGTAAATTCAATCTCAACCTATGCAACTCAGGGACTTAGGGAGACTCTTTCGCAAAATAAAATAAAATATTTAAAGGGTTTATGATGTAGCTAAGTGTGAAGGCACTGAATTTAACCTCAATACTGCAAAACAGAGTTGGGGGACTTACATGTCCTAATTTCAAGGCTTGTTGTATGCCGGTGATGGCAAACCTTTGAGAGCTTTCGGTGATAAAACAGTCTGCTGTGGCACATGTGCCATAGGTTAATCACCCCTGCTTAGGCCAACATGACAGAGAAAGTATGGTACCCGAGGAAGGATAGACAAGCGCTCAACAGAGCAGACTGGAGAGTTCAGATACATGGTCCATCAATTTTAAACAGAGATGCTATGGAAATTTAATAGGTAAAAAAGAGTCTTTTCAACAAAGGGTGCTAGAATAATTATGTGTCTACGTGCAAAAATACCCTCCAAAACCCTTCAGTCCTTACCTCATACTATACACAAAATAATTTAACATGGATCATGGACATAGATGTAAGAGGCAAAACTATAACTTTATAAAGCAAAATATGTAGAAAATCTTGGTGGTTTTGGTTCAGGTAAAATTTCTTAAATAGGACACACACAGCTAAAACAGTGATACATTGGAACTCATCACCACTAAAAGGTTTTGGTTTCCAACAGCCAGCCATGGACTGTGAGGATATATTTGCGAAACATGTATTTGATGAAGGACTTCTATTAAGAGTGCATGAAGAACTCTTATAATGCAGCATTAGGGAAATGCAAACCAAAACCACCTTGAATTCTATACTTACCAGGATAGCTTTCGTTAAAGGATGGAAAATAATAAGTGCTAGTGAGGATGTGGGTGTGGACACTGGGACACTGTACATTGCTGGGGGTCGGGCGGGTGATGCCAAGTGGTGCAGCTGCTGTGGAAAGGTCTGGGCTTTCTCAAAAGGTTAAACACAGAACTACCATACGATTCAGCGATCCCACACTTACACATATATTTTAAAAAACCTGAAAGCAGGGATTCATACGTTTGCATACTAGTGTTCATAGCAGTGTTATTCACAACAGCCAAAAGAAGAAACAACTGTAGGGTCCAACAGCAAAGGAAAATAAAAGCAAGATGTGACACAAACATACAGTGGAATGTTATTCAGTCATAAAAAGCATAGTTTGGATATATGCTCCAAAATAGGTGGACTTTGAAAATATTATACTTGGTGAAATAAGCCACGAACAGGAAGTATATGTAACAGTCCTTCTATAGGTAGTATCTGGAATAAGCAAAGTCCGAGACAGAAAGAGGAATAGAGGTTACCATAAAGTAAGGGGAGTCCAAGGGGGAATTCTTGTTTGAAGGGAGTTTTTAATGTTGAGAATGACTGTTTTTAAAAAAAGACAATGCGAGTGTTACAGACAGTGGCCACGCCTTCCACATAGCATTGTGGAAGTATTTAATGCCAGAAATTGTACACTTACAGGTGGTAAAAATCATAACTATGATGATATATATTTTTTCTTTTTTGCAAGAAAAAAATTACACTTTATTCCTGAAAAAGCTAATCCTTCCAGTCTTCAACCTTTCCATATTCTAACGTCTTTCTGGTGATTCATAATATATATTAACATATTAAAGGTTCTTTCAAGTCCCGCAGAAAAAAAAGCTAACTTTGTTTAACCTAGCATTCATAAATTTATTTGACTCTTAGTATCTTCACCCACCTACATTCCCCTTTAGGGAAAGATCAGCATCCTAGGGAACTCGCAGAGCTCGTTTTTGTTGCTAGTAATTACAGGGTTTCTGAGAAAGGACACAGCGTGTTTTCTCCCCTTGACAATATGCAATACAATTTTTGTTGCTACTGTTGACTTTGAGCATGTGGACATGACACAGCTACACAGACATTTCACAACTTGGAAGGCAGGAAAGAAAATCTATGATAATATAGCATTTTCTAAAGGAAGCTTCAGTCAGCTTCTGAAGCACCTGTCAACTCACCCAGTCATTCACCCATCTACCAGTTTTTCAATAGACGCCTACTGTTCAACTACTATTGGTTAGGTGCTTCAGGGAATATCACAACACACAAAGCTTTCCATCTAGGATACATGCCAGATTTGGGATCATTTCCTTTTAAAATTGCTATGAGGACCTGGCAGAAGTACCATGAATTCTTCTTCCAGAAACATGGTCCTGGGAACCATGTGCAAAGGGGTCCAGGGCAAGGTTTTGAAGGATGAAATATTCTTTTATTGTTTTCAACTCACAAAGAATGTATAACATTCTATAAGCCTGGTGCCTTTTAACTCTGGCGAATGGATCATTTCACATTTTCCAAATGGTTTCTCACATGTAATTTTCTCCAAAAACCTTGGCTTAGCTTGTATGTATTTGCAGTTCTTTTATGATAGAGAATTTAGAAAACTTTCTCAGAATGAATGTGGCTGACTGCTTGGAAGTATCCCCAACCCCCCCGGCCCCGCCCATCCAAGGCTCTGAGATGGCGCTGCACAGGTCCTCCCATCAAGAGCGCAGTCCAGTTGTTCACCTTTGGAAGCAAGCCTGGGTTCCTGACTTACTTTGGCCAAAGGAATGAGCCAGACGGACAATGTGCCAGTTTCGAGCTTAACCTTTAAGACCTGTACTTTTCTGCCTTCTTCCCTTGTTTTTCTGCTTCCTCTGTAAGAACAAGCTCAGCGCAGAGTATGCTAGAAAGATGTGAGAGGCAAGTGGATGATGAGACAGGTGAAAAGAACTGAAACCAGCCTGGACCGTGACAGGCACGACCCCCAAAGACATGAAAGAGCCAGGTGGGAGCAGCAGCCTCCAGGCCGCTCACGGCTGACCGGAAGTACTCAAGCGAGCACAGGGGAGGCCAGGGAAGCCCCGCTGCTGGTCTGGGACATGTGGGTGTTTGAAGTCACTGGGCTTTGGAGTAGGCATTTTTTTTTTTTTTTTTTTTTTTTAACAAAGCAGTTTGTTTTAAGAAAGAAGCAATAAAATGACCTTAGAGACAGAATTCAGTTCAGTTCTGTGTTTGCATCCAAAGGTGCCCAAACAGAAAGAGCACCGTTTGAATCCTGCCCTCACACCTCATTTTTTAAAGACCCAGAGCACACCTACTTTCTGACGTTCAGTTCAGATGCCACATCCTGAACGTACCTTAATTCTACACGCCTTTCCCCTTAAACAATAACCTGGTCTTCACTTACAGCTGTTTGTATGCACGTCCTTCCCTCCTCCTGAGTTCTAAGCAGGGTTTTTAAACTATCTGTGATGAAGAAGCACTGTGTTTAGTTTCCAGTTCACTGAGAAGGAGACCATCCATGACAGGTAAAATTCTGAGAATGACTTCTAATGCCCTTCATCCTTTTCCTACCCACTCCCTCCGGAGTGTGGATGGGACCGGTGAGTATGACGGGCTATCACTCCTGCACTTGCAGTGTTACATGGTGAAAGGAGATTATCCAGATCAACCCAACCTACTCACACACAAAAAGCCAACAGCTTTCCCCACCCGGAAGTATAACAGAAAGTAAAAAGAACTCAAAGAGCAGAGAAGAATTTGATGTGGCACCACGCAATTCAGGTTCACTAAGGATTGCGGTGCTGTGGCTTTGTAGATCACGGTGGCTGTGTGTGGGTAGCCTTGAGGAGCGTGGAACAGCCCAGCCTCGACATCACCAAGGAGCTCAATCCTACAACCATAAAGACTGAATTCTGCCAACAACCAGAAAGGGCTTAGAGTTGGATTCTTCCCCGGAGCTTCCAGATAAGATCCCAAGTTGGTTGGCACCCTGATTTTGACCTTGTCGGACCCTAAACACGAAAGCCAGTTGAGTCTGCTTGGACTCATGATCTATATAAAAGTCTGAGCTAATACACGTGTATGGTTTTAAGCCACAGCATTTGTGATAATTTGTTTTATGGCAACAGAAAACAAATATACCCCTCAACAGCATGATAGATTACATTTTCCAAAGCTGGTGGCAGTGCCATCTTCTGTTCATGATCTTCCAAGACCTTCCCACAAGCCAATCAAGAGGGAGAATCTTTGTCCCTTTGCTTTGAACTTGGGCAGAACCTTGTGAATACTCCAGTCAATACACTCTGGCAAGAGAGATGCAAAGTGACTTCGGAGACCAGATCATAAAAATGCTGGGCACTTCTTCCTGGTTCTCTTGGGACTCATTCCCAAAACCCAGTCACCATGCTAATGAAGACACTGCCCTGTGGATGCCAACACTGAGAGGAGCAACAGCGACCACCAACCTACCAGGCATGGGAATGAACCGTTATGGAAGGGCATTTGGCCTCTGTTGACTCAGAGACACTGCTGAGCAGACAGAAAAGGCTCTGTGAAGCCTTGTTCAACCTGGAGATTTTGAGTAAATAAGTGACTAATGCTTTAACTTACTTAATTTCAGGCTTTCTGTGTATGTATGTGTATGTGTGTGTGTGTGTGTTGTATGTGTGTGTGTTGGGTACGTGTGTTGATGGTATTCAAGATTGAACCCAGGACCTCAGGCATGCCAGACAAGTACTCTACCACTGAGCGACATCCCCAATCCTTAAAATTTTTTTTTTAATTTTTGAGACAGCAAAATGTTAAGTTGCCCAGGCTGTCCTCAAACTTGAGATTCTCCTGCCTCAGCCTCCCAAGTAGCTGGGGTTACTGATGTGCACCAAGATGCCTGAAAGTGTAAGAGCTATTTGTTAAGCACCAATAGTAACTGAAACAAGTGTAGAGCTTGTGCCATATACAATTCACCCCTGAGCTCAATAGCATGTGAACTAATCTATGTTTATTCAACAGGAGGAGTCTATTGATTGTGTACTGGCTGTCATGGCAATGTCAAATTAGCGCAGAAATTTCTGAATGCTTTTCCTCAAGTCCTGCATTTATCTCATTGTGAACTGGAGCTGGTCTGCAGACTAGTCTTTGAGAGGCACTGCTGTAAAACATGTCTGGGCCAGGCCCATTCTTATTAATTTCTGCATCTCCCAAGTGCCTGTTAGGATTCCTGAAAACAGGATGGACCTGGTAAACATTTATGAACTGAACAGAAGGCCCAAAGAAAGCTGATAGCTGGTGAAGTGATAATCCAGAGAAGGGAAGGAATACATTCTGGGTCACGGAATGAGCTAGCGGCAGAAATAGGATTAGAACACATTATTTCTGAAACCTTCCAATCCAGGCTTTGCAAACCCAGCTGCCCATGAGTAAAGGTGTGTGTGTGTGTGTGTGTGTGTGTGTGTGTGTGTGTGTGTGTGTCCACTATTACAGTTTAGATATGGGGTGACCCCTAAAAGCCTTATGTATTCAGAAAGTCATTGGATCACGGTGATGCTGTACTCAGCGGTGGATTAGCCCACTACGGCGTTCAGCAGCTGAGGGCGCTGTTAGGTGAGGCCTGGTCAGAAGAGGTGGGTCATGGGATGTGACGGGCAGGGGATGTCCCCCTCCCTGGCCACTCCCTTCTCCATCTCCTGGCCACCCTGCCGTGAGCAGCCTTCCTCTGCCAGCCCTCCCACCACGCTCTTTCTGTGTTTGAACAGCCAACCATGCACTGAAACTTGTGAAACTGTGATCCAAAACAATCCTCTCCACCTTTAAATCGTGGGGTACTGGGTATTCTGTCCCAGCAATGGGAAAGTAAGAAGGACTGTCAGGTGTAGGGCAACACAGAGAGCAGGCAGATCAACACAGGACGTGCCCAGGCTGCTGGGGGCAGGGGAGGAAACCGCCAGCTGTCATCAGACAGCTAGCTGTCACCAAGTGACAGCCAGTAGAAGTCAAGGCTCGTTTTTAAAGAGAACTCAAAATTTCAGGATTTCTAGAGACTACTTCTTGATTTGTAACACATTATGCTGGATAAACAAAAATGTCTACAGGCTAGATTCTGCCCAGCAGGCCATCGTTTTGTAATTCCTGAGCTGAGTGACCACCGCTAACTGACAGGGAAGGAAGGAATACAAGGTCCTGAGAGGTTACAGGCTTCACCAAGAGTACACAGGACGAGGTACCAAGGCCACTGTCAGAGCTGCCCAGGACTTCCGTGATGACGGTGATGATGATGCCGATGACAATGATGACCAACATTTATTGAGCTCCTACTGTGGCAAGGCCCACCACCACTTAGATGTACAATCCATCTCATTTAATCTTTGGAACAGTCCTAGGAAGCAGGCACCACTATTTTCCCTTTTTACAGACTTGAGAATAGAAGCTAAATAACTCATCATGATGTTGGCGTAAGCAGGCAGCATATCTGCGTTCACAAGCACGTCTTCACAATGTGAATGGGTTTTCTACCACCTACTTCCACTTTATTGTCCCTTTAACATTCTGCCTATTGAAATCCCAAGTTCATATTCAAGGTGTAAAATCTGTCTCTTAATTTTTCGCTCTCATTTTAGCCCAGGAGAAGCAATCCATGGGTGACCTCTTTCCTGCCTCCTAGATTCTGAGTGACACTTAGCCTCTGCCAGCCACTGGCTGCCCCAGGTCCAGGTTGGGTCTGCAGCTACTATTCTATAAGCAGCAGCCAGCACCTCGGCTCTAGCTTTTTTTGATAACTAGAAGGCATAGAACTGAACAGGAAAAAAAAGGCCCCAAAGTCATCATTTAAACCTGTTATTTTCAAACTATGTTCAACGGATCCCTTGGAAATACTGCAACTGGGAGTTGGAGGGGAAGTCCCAGCACAAGGGCCTCTGATTTCTTCTTTGTTAAACATTAATTAGGCTTTCAAGTAAGATTACGTGAAAAGTGTCTCACTGCTTAAAAAAATAAGCTTGGAAACCAGTGAGCTAATCCAACCCCACCGCTGCATTTTTGAAAGCCAAACCCTATAGTTTGATTTGCAATTATAAAAATAATAATGGCAAATGGTGAAAGATTCAAATAGTCAAAAGTGTACACAATGGGAAAAAAACCTCTCCAGGTCCAAATCCCAGTCTCATGCCCTCGAGATAACCACTATTAAATTTGTGTGTGCATGTGTGTGCATGTGCATGCATGTGTGTGTGTGCATGTGCCTGTGTGTGTGTTCCTCCCAGAATTTGTAACGAGAAAACTCAGACTCAGAGGCTGGTTTGTCTGAGACTATTTAGCCAGGCCCCGTGCTATTTACTACACTTGTTTTGCTTCTAGCATTTCTCTTTCCCTTTTATTTTTTTTTTTTTTTTTGGTTTTTCTCCGGTACCGGGAACCGAACTCACGACCTTGCGCTTGTCAGGCAGGCGCTTTTGCCGCTGAGCTAAATCCCCAGCCCCTCTTTCCCTTTTATAATTTGAAAAAAAATCTTAAAATGTTTTCAGACTGCAGCCTGTCTTCCCAATCTACAAACAGCATCCGGAACTACGTACCATGTACCTGCGAGCCTCACTCCCGGAACGGGAGGACTGTGTCTCTCCCACGTGACTCTGTCTCCCATGATCTTTGTTCCAGGATCAGACCCGGGCCCCAGCCAGGAGCAGGAAGCCATGCAGCGCACACCACGCCACTGACTGGGCCGATGAAAGAAATTCAAGTTTGAACCAGCACCCCATGGGGGCAATATCTCCACACCCCTGGCCTCGGGAGATCGCCTCCCAGGGCTGGGGTGCCTCTCTGGGAGCAGGCCAGCTTTTCTATGCACTCCTGCCCTCGGCCCCTGCCCATACTTCCTGACTGTACTTCCTGGCTGCTGTGCCTCAGTTATTCTCTTGGATTCCCGCATTCCCACCTGCGAGACACCTCCGGTTTCCTTCAGGCAGACCCCATTTTGTGCCCGGCAGCAGAGCACAGAAGAAGACAGAGCACTGGAGCTACCTTCCTCCTGGAGGGCTGATGTTCTCATGGCTGCCCATATGCCAGCTCTGTGCCAGGCTTTTCCAGTCCTTCGCGTCATCACCGTCTTGAAGCTGGTGCTATTCTACTGTCCCTATCTTACAGGTGAGGAAACTGAACCAAAAGCTGGAATTGAAAATGATGCCTGTCACCCCAAGGCTCAGGGGAATCTGCTCAGTTCCTAAATGAAAGCCTGTTGAGTTGCCTTTGACCACATGGCCGCATGGCCTTGGACTCCACATCCGTGTCTTGCATCGGCCCCGTCAGATCCCTCGAGGAGACAGAGCCCACACAAGCAATCCCAGCAGACCCCTCCTGATATCACGCTCTCATATCCAATAGCCCAGCTCCTTCTTGAGGCTTGAAGGGGACTCTGAATCCCAGAAAAAGCTGTAGATCTGGGAAGAAATTAATCCCACATTCCTTGTCAGCACTGGTGCAGGTTCCCTGCCGTTGCCTAGGTTACCTGACTGGAGTTTAAGCCACTATGGATCACTCCCTTATTTACCTTGAGTAATCACACTGGCCCGCTCCCTCTGGGGGCCGTGCGCCGCCTCCCCATGTCCTGAGTCCGTGAGGAAGTTGGGGAGCACTTCTGGGTGGACAGACCCGTGCGCTGTGACAGGCAGCTCTTGAGGGCAGCGGGGAGAAAGACCACCACAGAGGACCATTCTCAGTGGTGTTCGCTTGCCAAGAAATTTCAACTATCGCTCAGAAGGCCACAAAATGCTGCCAGGCAAAGCATAATTATAAGTTGTATTATTTGGGCTATTCAAAAGGGAGGCATGAGACCTGAGAAAACAGCTGTCTTGCATGTGAAGGGCCTTGTTTCATTTTCACGCTTTTAAAAATTACACAGGAAGGAGGCAGAGGAGGAGGGACGCCTCTCCTCGCCACACTGCAGAGGGCTGACCGGCCAAGAAAAGCTCTGTGGGCCCACCTGATCTCGAGCCCGCCCCTTCCCTGCAGCTCTGGCCTCAAACATGTATGCGCTTCAGTTTCCTGGAGGGGTCACAGGTGACTGGACACGGGGCACTCGCTGGGCTACTGTCTGAAATATGTCAGGGCTCAAAGGACACAAAATGTGTAGACATATTAACTTCAAGTCCCTTACTAGATACAAATGGACGCAGAAATGACAGGCAGGCAGGCAGGCAGGCAGGCAGATTTAGGTCTACATCCCTTAAATCCCCTGTGGACTTAGAAAGCCTGAATGTAGCAGAGCCATCCAAAGAAGGCTGTGACTCTTGTTAGACCCTTCCACCACCACCATCTGCTCCACACTGAGCCCTACCCTCATTTGTAGGACTCCAGTGACGGCCCCTTGTTTCTGCCCTCATGTCACCTATCCATGCTATCTTTCTTCTAAGGCATAGTTATTCCCAGGAGATTAATCCCAGCTGGCTGCTTGGTGTTCTAGCAGCTGTGATTTCACAAGTGACACGGCACTTAAAGACCAGGCCTCCGTTTCTTGAGCTCTGCAGACCTATCTCATCCTGCATGAGGAAAACATGCTGATGAAAGCATTTTCTGACCATGGAAGTGGTCACCACTGCCCTCTGAACTGGTCATGGTGAGGCCAGTCCAGGATGCAGCGCTCTGTATGTCTGCTTCTTACCTGTCAGGGCCTGTTGGGTCTGTAGGTCCAGGCCACCTACAGCCTGGCCTTGCCCAGGTCCCTTGTAGAATGGTGCAAAGTGTGAACTATAAGCTCCAGAAGAGGAGGGCAGCATGTTTTGGTTCACCACAACACATGACTTACCAAACTCTGAGACCAACACAACAGCAGCAGCTAGTATGTAAGAGGAACACAGACCACAATGCTCCAACTTTAGGATTCCCCACAGGGGACAGATGGGTGGGTACAGCTGAAGGACATGGACCGGATGCTTCTGTTGGGCAGTAGTGCTTCTAGAAGCTCCAGCTGTACATGGATTTATGACACACAGGGATGAATCAAATACATCCTAAAAGTTGGGTCCGCCGGATGGCCACGGAGCTTCAGCCGAGTCACCTGATTTTGGGGAGCACCTGGCATTTGCCAAGGCTCCAGGTGGTAGGGTCAGCATCCTCATCTGACTTCCTGTACTAGCTTTAGGGCCTAGACTCTTTCCTTCTTCCTTCAAGGCCCGCTCTCAGTGCCACCGGGGGCTGCCCCATGGTGCTCTGGCTCTCAGCCCAGTTCCTCCTGCCCGCCACTAAGCCAGCCCTGAGTTCCCGGTCCAGGGACATCCCAGACTCCCCAGTGCTGATGTCCTATCTGCTTCAACCATGCGAGGCTCGCTTTGGCAAGCGTCTACGTTGGCTTGTGGTCAGAGCCCCAGTGGCAGCTTTGCCTGGACCACGGAAGCCTGTCTGGTTCAGCCAGCCCGCCAAGCCTGCTGGTCCCAGCCATGTCCAGCCAGCCCTCTTCCAGGCCTGACAGCTCCCCTTTCTTGTTGGAATCCAGGCTGCTTTTGGTGTCCTTCTGATAACACATGCATGACGAAGCTCAGCACAGCAGACCAAGCAGTTCTAGAGCACTGTATTACAGGCCCTGCTTTTAGAATACCAAGTGTGTCAATGGGATTGTGTGTGTTTTAATATTAGATATTCATAAAATCCAGTAAGAGAACAAATAATGTTAGGCTGCAGCATAAACATTTATGGAAAGGAACAATAATAACTAACATTTACTGAACTGAATAATAATTTTTAAGCCCCTTTAAAATTTTTTGATGGCTTCTACTGCTCTGAAGATGAGACCAAACTTTTTAATAGACTTGCAAGGCCCAGCCTCTGCCAACCACTCCTGCCCATCCATGCAGTGCTCCCTGGCAACTCAGAGCCCCCATTACTTTCTTAGGTCCCTGAAATCTACCTCACTCTCTCCTACCACTGGGTCTTTGCACAAGCTGTTTCTTCTTCTGCACACAATTGTCACATGGTCCCTACTCTACCAGAATTCACTTCACACTGCATCTCAGATGTCATTTTGTCTGGGAAGCCTTCCCTGACCTCCTGGTCTAGGCTCCTGACAATCACAATAGGGTCCTATCTTCAGCAAAGCAGACTTTTGTTTGGAGTGATTACTTAATGAATGTGTCTGCTCCTGAATTAGAAGCTGCAGAAGGGCAGGGCAGCGTCTGTTTTGGCTCACCATAACACGTGTCTTACCAAAACTCAGCGCGGTCATAGACACGTGCAACGGCTCAGTAAATATTAGCTGAACAGACTGAATGAATGCACGAATGGGTGCATACTATGTGTTGGTTCTGAAATGTAGCCTCAAAGCAGCCTTGCAAAGTAGGGTTATGGATAGTGGTTAATATCTTACAAGTGTTAAATCATTTGCCTAAGGCTACAGTTGTACAAAGTGGTAGATCCAAGATTTCAGCCCAAGTTTTCTTGGCACTAATGCTTGCAACTCTGCAAAACTTGGTCCCGGGCCAGCCAGCAGAAGACACCTCAAACATCACTTGTGCCCTTTGTTTTAGAGTACACACTTCCGGAGGGGTGAGCACAGAGGGAAGGTGAGGTTTTTTTCTCTTCCACACACTTAGATCTGAGTCACAAGGAGATGAGGACAACCCAGATTCTTTATGGTATTTTTCAAAATAAATTTCAGGAGTTCTGTGGGAACCTCTCAAGAATTCCAGCTCCTTCTCACCTTCCTCTCCCTTTTAGGGTACTCCTGAGGCCTACACTAGAGGAGCATTTGCACTTTATATAAATAAGAAAGAAAATCTGTGGTATTACAGCACTGATCAGTCAGGGTCAATCTGTCATTCCAGCTAACACTGACTATAAGAATGCAAGTCCAAAGCTGTATACCAGCGTGCTCTCTTGCATAGATTTTTCTGAATTATTCTAATATCCCTTAGCCACCTTCATGAAGTTGATATCCCAAATTGCTACTGAAATGTGCACTTGCTTACTTAAACTTGCCAAATGCTTACATATGCTACTGTCTCTTCTCCTCAGATGTTGCTATTTGGTACTCCTCTGGGTGAGGGCTTGAAAGTAGACGGCCCTCTTCTAAGGAGGAAAGGGCGTGGACACTGTTTGATGAATCTCTTTAGCCAACTTTGTAGGAGTCTGAGACTCCATGAGTAGGATGACCCTGTAGCTTCTGGTGTTCAGAGGGCTTCAGTGCCAATCGATGTGCTAATCCCAACATTTGGAATGATGTCATGGGTAAACTGCTCGGAGTTCTGCTCCCTCGTGAAGTTCTTGGCAAAGTGCGTTGGTGACGGAGTCCACTAATTGCATTACTGCATGTAGCATCTGACCTTTCCAATGCCTGCTCAAGCTGCAAACCTGCTACTAAAGTCTGGTGTTATCAGCAATTATTTGGCTCTGTGCAAAAATGTTAATTTCATGCTTTGTAAACACATCTCTTGTAAAAAACTAACCTGCCTATAAAAATTGTTTTTGACATCACTAAGATAATCTTCAAGGGGAAAGGAAAATAAAGGAGTATCATGCTAATCAGTTTCTACGGACTTGTGCTTCTTTTTCTTTTTTTTTTTTTTTAATAGCAAAAGAGAAGAATTGACATCCAGGTTCACCATGAAGGAAGAGAAATACTCAAATGTGTAAAGGATAACTTCTAAGAATGCTAAAATCCTTGCAGGATCATTGTACACTTTCAGTGAGGTGCAAGGAATTTGGAAGCCTGGGAACATCACACACTTTGGACAGACCGACACGTCGCATCTTAGATGGCTCTGAACATCTCACTCTACTGGCAAGGAAAAGGTGGCCTATAGATGAAACATTCTCCCAAGCTCACCTAGAGATCAGTATGGGGCCAAAACTCAAACTCACGGGCCAGACTCCCTGAGAGCTACGCCTTCCTTGAAGCCATGAGCACTAAGACAATGGGGCAAGTTAAAACACTTTGAAATAATGAGGAGCGGGACTCCTGTCATCCTCTTCACCAGATTTCCCAAGATGCTCTGCATTCCCTGACTTTCTCATGGGGGCAAGAAGGCAGCAGAAGAAGCAGACCACCTGGGTAAACCCAGAAGCACTTTCTGGAAACCTACTTGCAGTACTTTTCACACTTGCTGCCACCCTCAACTCCTGCCCGTCCTTCCAGAGGAAGTGACATGCTCGGAGCGGAAACACCTAAGAAGCTTTTGACCCAAAGTTGCCACAGGTACTCTGCTTTGCTTTACATATTCAACTCATACCTCATATCTTACTTGATACTCCAGAACTTATATATGTTATAGTAATTTTATTTTAATAAAAAGGATGCTGGAACCAGGTGTGGTGGTGCATGTCTGGAATCCCAACACTTTCAGAGACTGAGGCAGGAAGATTTTAAGTTCCAGTGCAGTCTGAGCATCTTAGTAACCTAGCAACTCGGTAAGACCTTGTCTCAAAACAACCACAACAGCAACAATGGCCTAGAGGGAAGTTCGGTGCAAATGCCCTGGGTTTAATTCCCAGCATGGCAAAAAACAGAAACAAGCTAAATAAACGTGGGTTTCTTTCTTCTCCAAATAGTCTGGGTAAACCTGAGGGTTTGAGGAGGTGCATCTTCTTTATCCAACATGCACTGTCTGAACTCCCCACGCAGGCAGGGCTCCCGTGAACTCCAGGATTAGCAGAAGGTGCTAAGACCTACAGTGGACCAAAGGGCCAGCCAATAAGCTCTGGTATGCAGAGAAAGGAGACACCAATCACAGTTTGTGGCCAGGTTTTCTAGAACGAAGGATAAGTTGTGTGTATGCTTTTTAAGAATGACAGCCCTTTACTCTATTTTACTTTTTCCCCTCATTGAAGATTAAATGAAAAAAGAGGAAAGCACAAAGGAGAAAATTAAAATTCCCTATAGGAAACTGAGAAAAAGGTACACAGATCTCTCTGTAACTCCTACCCTCCTATGAAAACTACAATTAACTCATCAAAATAAAAAATTAAAGAAATCTTCCACAATCCCACCATCCTCTGGTTGCCATTGATAATAATCGTCCCCTGGTTAGCCTTTTTGTCTGGCTTCAGAATATGGGTCTGCAAGCTGAAGACCTAATTGGAGGCTTGGAGCCAGCTTTCTTCACCTATCAAATGTCAAGAGAAATATCCTATTAATAAAAATTCCTTGTGAGTATTTTCTGAGGAGATTATATCCCATTGCTGGACACTTAATTGACTCTAGTTTTTTTGCTATTAAACCTTTTTTCCATGTTATGTATATTTTATTGCAATAAAAAATAAAGTTTTAATGAATATCCTATGAACAGCATACTCACATGATCAGCCCTTCAGGCAGGATTCCCAGGAAAAAATTCCTGATTCCCTTTTTAAAAGATCCTGTTGCATGTTAACAAATTTCTTTCTTGATGGAAACTTGATGGAAACTTTCTTGATGCAAACTTTTTTAAAAAATAAGACTGAAAAATGTCTCAATAGGAAAACACTAGGTGACTATAAAGTGCCTAATTGTTGATTTTCAAACATGAGGCCATCTGGGAGCTAGGTAAGGGGGGGTGCAGAAACCTGAAATCCCACCTGCCTGCAAACAGGGGTAGGTGTTTCATGCGTCCCTGACACTACAATGCAAAATGATCTTTGAAGAGAGGCGCAGTAAACCAGGACATATGGGACCATCTTTTCAAAAAGGAGGCTGTTCACTCTTCTCCTAGGAGGGTAATAACTTGGGAAATATGCATAAACCATCGCTGCTAGGATATAAACAGCATGAAATTATCCAAACTTTGAGCCATTAAAGATGCACATTGTGAATTTAGAATCAAAACACTCTATAAATTCATAGCAAATCTGCACACTGAAAAATCAGCCCGCACTGTAAAAGCAGTTGTTGATGTAAAGGCCCCTGCTGATGTGGCTGACTATATTCTCTGGGCGGGCGTGGGGTGCAGTGAGGGGTTTCTCTTGGGGCAATCCCGTCACCACTGGAAAAAGGAAGAAGCTCTGAGGTCCCTTTCAGACCTAACCCACGGACTATTTCACCACTGGTTCTGGAAGTGATGGGGCCAAATTCTCCATCATGAATCTCGAGCCTGCCTGACATCATGCTGATTTTTTCTTATTTGGGGCATAAGGACAGGAAATTAGAAACTTGACAAGTTCCCCAAGGCTCTCTACCTCCCTGCCCAAAACATAAATATTGCAAAAAGGGGGAAACATGTAAGGATTAGAAAACTCACTGTGAAATCTTTCTGTCTAGAAATCATGCTAGCTGGCTGTTTTAGCGTTTCTCTTAGAAAACGGGAAGAACATTGCCTATCCTTGGTCCTACCGTGGTCCTGCAGTGGGGTCAGAAAGGGAACTGTGCTTGTTGGCCTCACTGGGCATCATTTCGCACACAGGAGGTCAGCAGAAAGCCCCCTCTTTCACCGCCAGCATGAGGAGCCCACAGGACCGGGCTGCGGGTTTCGGGCTCTCCCTGAGGACAGCGGTGGGGGTCTGTACTGCTCAGCGGTGGAATTAATTTCATCAGAGGAAGGCTGACTCATTTATCCTCATCCTGCACAGAGACTAAAGTGTTGAGGCAGACAGCCAAAAGCCCTTTGACTTTCCTCTGTCCCTTGGTATTCTAAAAATTCCACCTCATCGCCTTGTGAAGATATTATGCACCAGCCTCCCTTTCTGAGTACTCTCAACAGAAAGGTTGTGAGAATAGTAAAAAGAACACCGCTGTGCCCTTCACCTAGATTAACTGATTGGGACCGTCTCACCACATGTGCTCTGCAGTTTTCACTGAGTCAGGTGAAAGCAGATCACAGACATGGTGACGCTTGGCCACTGAGCACTTCAGCAAGCACCTCTCAAGCAAAAGCGCATCCTGCGACAGTCACAATGCCACTATAACTCTGATATGAATTACTACCTGACAGAAACTCTATATTCAAGCTTCCTCATTGATCTCCAAATTACTTTACATTTATTTTTTAACAGACATCTAGTTCACCACAGAAAATGTACCCTTCTAAAATATGGACATTAGTGGTTTTTATATTCTCACAAAGTTGAATATAATGGTGAGGTGCAAACATCACCATTAATTAACTCAAGATTATTTTTATCATCCTCCAAAGAAACTCTTTATCTATCAGTTGTCAGTGCTATGACTGGACTATTTGTGTCCCCCTAGAATGCCTATTTGAAATTCTAATCCTAAGGTATTAGGAGGTGGGGCCTTTGAAGGGTGATGTTAAGTCACAAGGGCTTGAATCAGTGTCTTCAAAAAAGAGACTCCGGGGAGATCCCTTGCCCTTTAACAAGTCACCTCCCATCTCACCTACTCTCAGCCCTGAGGCACCACCTGTCCCTCTCTGTATCTATGGATTTGTCTCTTCTGAACCTGTCATATAATGGGACCATATAATACGCAGCCTGCTGTATCTGGTTTCTTTCACTTAGTATAATGCTTTCAAGGTGCCTCCACACTGTAGCATGTATCAGTGCTGCATTCCATTTATAGCCGAACCATGGCCACTACTATGGAAATACCACATACTGTATTTCCATTTGTAAACTGATAGACATTTGTTAGCTACTATGGAAAACGCTGCTGTGAAAATTCATGCCCAAGCATCTGTGTGATCTGTGATCCTCCAAAGAAACTCTATCTATCATCAGTGCTATGATTGGACTGTTTGTGTCCCCCTAGAATGCCTATATTGAAATCCTAATCCTAAGGTATTAGGAGGTGGGGCCTTTGAAGGGTGATGTAAGTCACGAGGGCTTGAATCAGTGTCCTCATAAAAGAAATGGAAATTTCTCTTGCGTGTATGGTTGGACTGGAGCTGCTGGGTGGTACAGTAACTTCACGCTTGACTTCTGAGGGGCTCGTTCTCTGCCTTCCCACATGGCTGCACGGCTTTACAGATCCACCACCGATGTCTGAGGGCTCCAATTTCTCCATCCTCACCAGTGCTTGGTGTAATCTGTCGCTGGGCTGCTTTTATAGCTATTCCCCATCAAACCAAGATCCAAAAAGATTCTGTATCTTTTGTTTTCTTTCATCTGGATGACTTCACCAGCTTTCTTTTACCTTTTCTGATGTTAACACATACACACACACACACACACACACACGCCTAGTTCAGGAGGGGAACTGATAGATTGAATTTTGCAGTACTGGTGATTAAACCCATGACTTTCATTTAGCTGCATCTCCCGCCCTTTCTTTTTTTCCACTGAAGCAAGGTCTCATTAGATTATCAGCCTGGGCTTGAACTTGCGATGCCCCTTTTCAGTCTCCCAAGGTGCTGGGACTATTGCCTTGTGCCACTGTGCCTGGCTTGGGATTTATTCTTGATTCTGGTGCAATCTTTGGAACACCTTTCTCTTGCCTACTGCACTGCCAGCTAGAGGCGCTAGGGCACAGCTCCAAGAAGACAAGCTGGAGCCCCGCTCAGTGTCATATAAAATGCTCTCACGGCTTTCCACTGAGAAATGCTCCTCAGCAACTTCAGCCTTTTATCTGCCTAACAGGGGAGGCGGGGCTCAGGGAAGGGCAACAGGTCAAGCTGTGGTGGAGGAGAAATGCCTGGGGCCTTGGGGAACTGGGGTGTCAGCCTGGAAGTGGCCCTCAGTGCTGCCTGCTGCTGGGCTGCTGACTTCGGCACTGTCACAGGACTACACCAAGCGCAGCACTGGTGAATGATGCCCACCAGCCCTGCTCAGAATGGGCTCTGACACTCCTCACGCCTCAGGCTGTTGCTAATTAACGTTTCACAGCCTCTCCAAGAAGAGTGAAGGGAACATGATACAGAGGAGGACAGAGTCAAGGGACCAGAAACCTAGTCCTGGCTTCGCCAGACTCCCAGGATGACACCAGGAACTTAAACAGACCTCTCCTGGCCTCTCCCTAACCTGGAATGTGGGGGGAGGGATACACGTGAGGTTTCTTTAAATGTCAGGGGCCTCACATTCGAAGCAGGAGGCTACCAGCTAATGTCACCAGCAACAGCTTAGATGTGTTCCTTGTCACAGGAGAACTAACTTCGATACAGCTCAGGCCTCACGAAACTACCAGCAGCTCCCATGAACTGTGGCTTCACATCTATGGACCCCTGTCTCATCTCACCTGCCCGCTCATAGGACAGATGTATCACTGAGTTATCATTCCTATTTTATATTGGAAGGCTCAAAGGTCTGAGGTTGGTTCATTCTTCCTCTTTTTTTTTTTTTTTAAAGACAAAAATCTCACCATGTAGCCCAGGCTGTCCCTGAGCTCTTGGCTATCCTCCTGCCTCAGCCACCCGAGTGTTGGGATTAGTGGTGTGTGCCACCACACTCAGTTTTAATTCATTTATTTCTGAGCACTAATCATGAAGCATCCGCCAAGTACCAGGTGATGTGCTAGACTCTGGGCCACTACACTGAGCCAGGTAACAGGAACTCCCTCTGTGAGTTTCAGCTGGACACAGAAGATGATTATCATGCAGCAGCAACCTAGGTAGCCACCCTAAGAGAATTCCAGGGAATGCATGTAAGGACTGCAACCTGGGCTAGTGATTTACCTCAGGCAACATTCATAGGCGGTAGGGCTCTGGGGGACCTCTCACTCTGTCCCCCACAGTGGGTGACATAAGCCTCAGGGAGCAGGAGTAAAACTCTAGCCTGGTGGAAGGCAGTAGAACAAATTTTTCCTTGTTTGGTGTATACAGAGTGTGTGTGTGTGTGTGTGGGGGGGGATGCTGTCCAGTGTCCAGGGGCCTCCACTCCTAAGACAGGAAATCTGAGCAAGACTTTCAAGGGATGTAGGCCTTGAGTAGCCTCCCTGAGACCCCTGAGCTCACCTGCAGTGTGTGACAGGTAGTAGGAGACCAGGACCGCCCCCTTCTGGGCCTTGGTTTCTCCACCTATAAGATGAAAATGTTGAACTAATGCTTGTTTTTAAGCCCCACCTACTGAGGGGCCATCAAAACTTCCTTTTTCTGCCAAACCCAAAGAGAAGACGTGAGTTAATGAGCTTCAAAATTAAGTTCACAGTGTCGGAGCCAGTCATGATGGTCCACACCTGCAATCTCAGCTACTCTGGAGATTGTGGCAGGAGGACTGCGCAAGTTCAAGCCCAGCCTGGACACTATAGCAAGAAACTGTCTCCAAATAAAATTAAAAGGCTAAGGGGTATACATCAGCGCTCCCTGGGCTCAACCCCCAGTATCTGGGGTGAAAAGTGTCAGAAATCTCTACTGACCTCTGCAGTCAAATTCTCCAAGGCTGAGTGGCCGGATACGGCTGTGTGATGACCCTCCCCCTCCAATACCTAATCTAACACTCCTTGGCGGTTGCGAATAGGGCCGTCCCGTTACTCATTCCTGAAAGAGGGAGAGAGAATGGCTCGTGCCCACACTTCCCAAAGAGTCTGCTTCATAAAGCGGTATTTACACATTCTCTTTAACCTATAAGATCTATTACCAGTTAATTAAATTGTAACTGCTTTATACATTCACTTCTGGTTGTGATCCGCATCCAAATTTACAGATCCATGAGGCTGCCGTGACTCAGATGAAGAAGCTAAATAATATTCACTTAAGAGAACGTTAAATTGTGCAGAACCATCATAAGCAGTCAATAAAGGCTTCATGTTAAGCAGAATTTAAAGGGATGGCATTTGCTATTTTACTCCCTCGAGAAACATAATGCTTTTAAAAAGTTATTTCCTACTCCTGAGTTCTCTGTGGCGAAAGTGGTTTCGACAATTTTTCTGATTTGTTTAAAATGAATGATTCTAAAACTTCATTAGAAGTATTTGCATTAAAGGTGTGTGGGGGGGTGTGCATCCTGGATTCTGCCACTGTCACAAAGGGAAAAGAGACAGGAGACTAATTAAGTAACAGAGGCTCTGCCAGAAACCTCGGTTCCAGAGGCATGATCTCCTTTGCCAGGCACGGGGCAGATGAGGGCTGTGCACTCCCTCCAGCCTCCCCAGCCTAATCCTCCCTCCTCAGTGAGAGGCATTCCAGCAGTGTCTGGAATAATAATGTAATTATAGACAGAAAAACACCTCAGCCATGAAGGACGAGCACTGGGCACGTGAATCAAAGCCACCCAAGGGTGGGCCTTTTATTAGGGGGAAGGCGTGGCTGGACCTGTATCTGCCTTTTACTCTGATCCAGTTGTCCCCCATCACCCTCAGGGAAATGTTTCCAGATCTCAGGGAAGCCTGAAATGCCAGACTGTATGAAACCTTATCTGCTGCATTTTTTCCTGTATTTACACATCTTAGTGAATTTTAACTTAGAAATTAGGCACCGTAAGAGAGTAACAAGATATAGTTAATAATAAAATGGAACAATTCTCACAACAGACTATAGTAGAAATTATTTAAAACACATGAACTGCTTACTTCTGGAACTTTCCATTTCATATTTTTGGACTGTAGTTGACCCTGGATGACTAAAACCACAGAAGATGAAACCTAGGCTGAGGGGTGGTACGATATGTAACACCCTTTAACTCACACAGCAGGGCTGGTTCGCCCAAAGTGGCTCCTACACTCAGTAATACACAGAAGATCTTCACTATACTTTCCTCTCCAAAGGTCAATTCCTCTGTTTCCTTTTGCTCACGTTTTCTCCATAGGTCTGGGTGATTAAGCCTCTGTTCTGAAAGAAAAGCTCTGGGGTTCATAAGCAGAGACTGTTGCAGACACTCTGACCAAGGTGACGAGTATACAGAAAGTACGAAATAAATGCTTGTTGAGTAATATCTGGTACACTTCATGTTGTTGTTGTAGTCTAACTTTTCTAATTTCAGTTGGAAAGAAAACTATCCAGCTGAGTATGCTGAGCGCAAGGGCTTATGGCACGCGTAAGCATGACAGCCACCAAAACCAAAACCGCAACCAAGAGCTATGGCTTCCCACACAATTCAGAGCCTGGGGTTCAACAGAGTTGACTGGGGGGGGGGAGAGGGGCGGGCTGAGAAGGGGTAGGAAGCGCCTACTTGGCTACTGCCCTGGCCTATGTCCATTTCATTTAAAATTTCTTTTTTATTTTAAAGGGAAAATTTTTTTTTAAAAATTAAAAACGATACATTAAGCATTAACTGTTCCTCTCAATAAACCAACAGAAAGTAGTAGTACAATTATCTTAGCTGTCTGGTGTACATATATATATACATATGTGCCCTTCTTTCTTTTCTCCATTCCCTCGTCCCAGTTGTTCTTTCCGTTGGAGCAGTTTCTTTCCCTTTCCCTGTGTGCACTTCAATCAGTGACTCACTCCTACTTTCTCTGCTAGACCTTCATATAAAATAGCTTGAAGAAAAACTTCTTCCAACTGGACATTCATATAGTCTCAAAGTATCTCCCACTTATTAACTGTGAAAGAGAAAACGGTCAACTTTCCGTGGGAGAACCTGGCAGACATCAGCTGAAGCACAGGATCAAAGTCACATCGCAGTAATAAGGACATCAGCCCTGCACCCCGACAGAGGCCTACTGTGGGCAGCACTGCGGATTCTCGCTGAACTCGTCACACTTACCCTGAAAAACCATCAGACAAAGCCGAAGCGGGGATGTTCTGCTAAGTAATTGGCTATTCTTTTCAAATGTGTCCAGGTCATGAAAAAGAAAGCGAAGACTTAGGCAACTGTACAGATTGGAGGAGGCATAGGAGCTATGATACCTTACGGTAAAGCACTGGACCCTGGAATACAGAAGAGCCTATCAGTAGGAAAGACCACTGGTATTCCGACAAGGTCTCTATGTGAGTTAATAATCTCATTTCAGTGTTAATTTCATGGTCCAGAGATAACAGACTACGGTTATGTCAGAAGTTAACATTACGGGAAGCCGGGTGACAGGTACAAAGGATTTGTTTTGTACCTTTTTTTTGGGGGGGGGGGTAAATCTAAAATTATTCCAAAATAAAAGTAACAAAAGTTTCTGCTACTAAATGAAGTTTAACAAATCACTGTTCATGGGAAATACAATTTACTTTTTACTTGAATTGACTTGCAAACATGACAGAGGCAGGCTTTCCTGGGGGCCAACAGCAATGTCACCTCAGTGTCAAAGTTGTGAGTTTGGAAGGGTCATAAATGGCCAGGCTATGATGCCCTGCCCCTGCCTAGAGGCAAAACCCAAAAAGCGGGGAATCAGGGTCACTCTCAGTGAGCGGGGGCAGACCACGCTGCCCTGGTGCCAATGAAGCACAGACATCTGCCCCCCCACCCCAAGTGCCAAGGGCCAAGTGACAAGGCTAGAATCAATGACCTGGGTGATTGCTATCCCTTTTATCCAGGGATCAGAGTCCCAGAGACTTCTCGGATCTCTTCCTAACGTGAGTCTCCCTGGGGAAGTCACACAGCCTGAACCTATTGTCTCGCCAAGTCAACTGATTGATGTGTGTGGATTTTAATGTGATTCATTTACAAAGCCCAACTGTTTCTCCTGGCAATGCCCAATGGCTCCCCAGGGAAGACCAAGCACTGATGGAAACCGCTCGACAAGACAGGGGGAAGGAAACAGTACCCAGTACGGTGACACTGGGTGTCGCGGCAGAGCATCTGAATAGCTCCGCATGCATTCTGGAGGTGTGCTTGTCCCTAAAGGTACCCGGATGTGAACGGGAGAAAAGGCTGGGGTAGGAGAGGAATTAGGATAGCAGCCTGAGTCAGTTCAGGTTTCATCTGAAAAATTCCAAAGAAGTCTGCATTCTACCCCACAGTGTACTCATATTTGCTTTGTATAAAAATTATGCTCCTCCCCAACCCAGGCCTTGAAAAGACAGGGTGCAGATATCCTGTGGATTCTCACATCTGCCAGCGCGCACCCTAATTTCTAGAAGCACAGTGCAAATGGCCTGAAAAGTGTTAATTGATGTTTACTGTATCAGCAGATTCTGTTAATGCAAAGGAATGTTTTGAGGAAGATTTTTTTAAAAAAAGATTTAAATCTTAAGAGCAAAAATATATCTGCAAAAAAATGCATTCATCCGGAAAACCTTACTCCCTGCTGATGTCAGATAAATGAAGCCTTGCTCCATGAGGAAGACGTGTTAAGACCCTAGGAAATCTATATTGTACATATATTAGTCATGCATGGGGAAATAATGCCCTTTCTTTCTCTATTATGAAAAGTGTGGGTTTGGTAAATGTCCCAGGGATCCTTTTCATTTTTCAAGAGAGTATCTGGAGTGCTGAAAACAGATTACCTGCTTCTTAAAGTGCTACTAAATTCCCATATTTGATCCCTTTATTTTTCTTTGAAAGCCAGGATTCTTGTTATGGTGCTTCTGGTGCTCAGGGGTACGGAATGAACATCAGACCATATGTGATTTTACCAAGGCTGTTGACCGGGCGCCCAGTCTTCACCTCCCCTTTTCTAGAACCCACCTCTGATCCCGGGGAACCAGGCCGCACCTCCCATCAGTGCCTGAGGGTTGTGGGGACGCATCGCCCTCAGTTCTGAGTGGGGACTTGGCACTTCCTTCGAAGGGTATGAGCCCTCCCAACGCAGTGAAAGCTTAGAGCAAGTGCACCACCCAAGGAGGCACCAAGGTTGGCCCAAGGATTCCTACAGAAGCACTGGGACAGGGCTGCTTTTTCCTGCTGGGGCAGCCACCCTGGAGGAAGAGGCCTGCCGGTTTCTGGCAGCCCTGTGGGAAAGAAGGGTCTTTCCAGGGGGGCCAACACCACACTGAACACACCGCAACCTGAGACCCAGCCTTGCCTGAAGGCAGTGCATCCTTAGTCCTTAGGTAACAAAAGCCAACACCTTCCTCTTTTGGCTTGAGCTGCTTTGAAATGATTTTCTATCATTTACAACTGAAAGAGTCTTAATACTAACATGTTTCTGGGGTTTTTTTCTAAGTACTAGGGATTAACATCTTCAAAAAATAGAAAACATTATTAAGGCAGAGCCGGAAGTGGGTTTGCAAGGGGCAAGGCACGGTGCTTTATTGAAAACACATAAGTAGCTGATGTTTAAAAATGTAGAACGTCCTCCGACAGATTCTCATGTCCAGCTTCCCTTGAATAGACCGTGCTCCTGCAGGGCAGCCGCTGGCAGGACTGCATTGCCAGCTCAGGTCTCTAGGTGCGTGGGGGCGGGGAGGAGGGCGGGAGGGCCTTCTTAGACCTCACCATCTCCCAGCCTTCCCCAGCCTCACACAGAGAGGGCCTCTCACTCCAGCAGCAGCCTGCCTGGAAGCCTCTGGGGACTGTGTTTGCTGCTTTTGAGAAGGAGGAGATCGGGCAGCTCAGGCCTCCATCACCAGGGGCCTCCTGGCTCGGCCTCCTGCTCCAAACGCAAAGTCACGCGGCTACTCTGTAATCCCAGCACTCTGGGAGGCAGAGGCAAGGGGATCACAAATTCAAGCTCAGCCTGAGGCCGTAGAGACTTTGCAAGACCCTGTTTCAAAATAAAACGGGCTGGGGATGAAGCTCAGTGCTAAGGCCCTGGGTTCAAGCCCAGGTCCCACCACCCCCCCCCAAAAAAAGTTACATAGTCACTGCAAAAGGGAGGCTGTACTGAGGGTGGATGCAGCACTCTGTGGACATATTAAACCTACTGTACTTTGAAAAGTGACCTTTATACTGTGCAGGCTGTATCTGAATAGAGCAAGGAGAAGACAGAAGGAAAGATCAGAGGGTTTCTTTAGGGGAAGGCTGGACCAGACTGCGGTACCTACAAGGCGTACGTTCAGTAACTTCCCAGTGCCCTCTTCCGAGCCCTTTCCCTTGCTGCAGGCCACCAGGGTAGAAAAATAGCAGACATTCCAGGACCGGAGGCAGGAAGCCCTGCTTTGTCATTCCTGGCTATGTGATCTTGCACAAACCAAACTGACCCTTTAGGTCTCAAAGTTCTTACCATAAAGTAAGCATGATAACCCCTGAGCTGCTCAGGTCAAGGACCTTTTGTCCAACAGTTGAGACAACATATGTGAAAACATCATTTCAAACTCAAGAGTCATATGACATGCAACAACTTCATGACCCGTGACACACATCTCTGGCCTAGGCCCTCGGGACGGACTGCTGAGTGATGATAACACTCCTCTTCATCACAGCAAGCACTGTCATTGCTTATCCAAGAGGCGTGTTCCCCTGCTTTGGATGCGGGTACCAGATCTCTGCACATAACTGAGGGATATACCACGGTGTGCCACGGCCGGACTTGAGGTCCCACTTTCCTACTAGGACCCAGTTTCAGGACAGAACCAGGGGAGGGATTCTGCTGGGGATGGAGATTAGGGTTAGGAACAGAGTTCCTCAGTGGTTAAAAAGTCCAAAAAAAAAAAAAAAAAAAAAAATTACTGCTCTGCTCCCAGAAGGAGCTTCTGCAGGAATCTCCTTGTGTCTCTGAAGGAAAGGTACAGTCACATGAGGATGACAGACAAGACAGAGGGAAAGGACCAGTCTGCTGGGGACAGGGTAGAGCTGCCCCTTTAGCCTGTGCTACAGCTACACTGTCCCTGAATTTCTCATTATTTTAGTATATTAAATGCTCTCACTTCACCAGTCATTCTGAATTGGATTTCTTGCTCCTTGCAGCCCAATGCATGCTAATTTATAAATCCAGTAAAATGTGATATGGCCTTAGACTCTTTCTTACCATGATGCTTTAGAAAGTCATTATTGGGGCTGGGGATTTAGCTCAGTGGCAAAAGCGCCTGCCTGGCAAGCGCAAGGTTGTGAGTTCGGTTCCCGGTACTGGAGAAAAACCAAAAAAAAAAAAAAGTCATTATTAGTTGATTAGGATTACCATTGGACATATAAGTATATTCGCCTTTCTGGGGCAAAGCACTTTTTTTCCAAAGGATATTAGGATCTTTCAGCATTCCTGACTTGGGCTTTATCCCTTTCAGAAAAACAATACTAATAAAACTTACCTTAAGACAGGCAAAAAACCCTATCAGAATTCTGGGACCAAAAGGGCTTCATCAAATAAAATATCTCCGAGTAAATATTTCTCTGCCAACAGGAACAATTCTCCGGGGTGATGTCAATATTTATGAGCGTCCAATACGTACGTCAGAGGCACTGAAGGAATTAAAGTGATGAAGGAGGAAGACGGCAGTGCAAACAATTTTTCAACATCTCTGAATTCCAGAAAAATGTACAAAGCAACTGGAGAGCAAAACCATGGGAACAGCACATACAACCAAAGTAGCCATCCATGGACCCCTCGAGCCCTGGGACACAAGCGGATGCAAGCAGACGTCACCCGTGGGGCCTGCGGATTGTGGTGTCTGCAAGGGAGGAAGCAGCTGCCCCGGGGAGCAGTGGCCGAGCGAGCGGAGCACAGCACCCACACGGCCCAGGCAGCTGGGGCACCGGGCCAGGCGTGTGCCCGGCCAGCGGGAAGGGCGCTACCTGGTAACAGGTGTGTGGCAGAGCATGAGGAGGCCACAGCGAGACCCGAGCTGCACAGGAGCACTGGACACAGAGGGACTGGGGGCTTCCGATAAAAGTGGGAGAGGGGAGCAGGGTCTGGAAGTCTCAGAAAGTGAAGCCACTGTATTTTTAATATGATCCAAAAAGCAAAGAGGAGGCTCTTGGATGCGAGAAAAACCTTCCTGAGTCCCCCCTTATTCTGCAAGTTCAAGAAAATGAATTTCACGAAAAATGAATAACAGAAAACTACTGATGGCATATCCCATACTGTCACTATTTAAAAAAAAGACAGGAAGCAGGCGGGGTGTGATGGCACATGCCTGTAATCTCAGTTGCTTGAGAGGCTGAGGCAGGAGAATCTCAAGTTCAAGGCCAGCCTGGCAACTTAGACGGACCCTGTCTCAAAATAAAAAATTTAAAAGTGACAGGAAGCAGAATGGCGTTTTTCCAAACAATGAAAACATGCCTGGAAGACATTCTCACAAAACAGATCCAACTGCAATCTATTATTTCAAACAGTGAAGCAGCATTAACAAAACCCTCCAGAATATGACACAACAACATAAACTAGAACTAGAAAGCCTCGGGAAGGAGGTAACACTCACAACAACTGATTAGAAACTAAATAAATCAGTTCGCAAGTGAAGACCATGACTGACTTGAAGAACAAATAACTGAAAAACAGAACAAAACAAAAAACCAGTAACGTTCTAAATAGATGAAAAAAGGAGAAAAATGAAATCAAGAAGAATTGGGGGGGAAAAAGGTAAAGACTCAAAAGACAGTGATCAAAGATACACAACAGGGGGTTAATATACAGATGGGAGGAGTTCCTGAAGAAGAAAACTAAGACACGGTAACAGGGAAAAGAAACCCAAAATTTGAGAAGGAAATTTTAAGAAAAATATCAAGGTAAGGGACGAAGTGAAAGATCACACTGCATAACTACAAATATCACCATGAGACAATACTAAGGCGCAGGCAGATAAATTCACTAGCAAAGGAGGGAGGGAGGCAGGGAAGACACAGCGGGGAAGTGGGGAAGGACTATCCTTCGGCTATCTGCGGCAAACAAAAAAGCAAGGTCCTTAGAAAGGAAAACGAGATTAGCAAGTGTTGGAACGTAGTAACCCTTTATGCCAAAAGAAACTATAGAACACATTCAAGGAAAGCGAATGGGAGCCATGATCTTATATTCAGCAAAACTGACTTTCAAACCCGAAGGCAAAACCATTCTCAGCATTTAGGAACCCAAGACACACTGTTCCCATGAACTCTTCCTAAGAAAGGGCTTCAGACAACCAACCCCACCAGCCGGACGCTACCAGAGCTCACGGCAAACATGAAATACATAGTTCCCTACAGGGCCAGAAGTAACCGAGTCGGAAGGGACAGTGTGTTACAACAGACACCTGTAGCTGTAAAACGGAGGGGACAATGGGGAGAACATATGCAAAAAAGACTTCTTTGATCCAGGGATGGTAGTACACACTAGAACCCCAGGGCCCTGGGAGGCTGAGGCAGGCAGACCCGATACCAAAGTTAAAAAATTTGAAAAATGGATACAGGTATAGCTCTGTGTGAAGGCCCTGAGCTCAATCCCTAGTAGTGTGCATACGCACACACATACACACAAAGAACAGTTTTGCATGACTTTCTCTGATATTGCCATGTGTATAACATCAGACAAGAATTTAAATCTACTATCTCCTGTACCTTTGAACACCTAGATCCTTGGTACGAAATAGAGACATATACAGATGTAAAAGAGGAAAGTAAAACCAAACTGTAGGGTCTTGAATTTAAACGAAACATGTATTAGCCCAGTGCGGTGGTACGCACCTGTAATCCCAGCATATGGGAGGCTGAAGCAGGAAGATCATGAGTTCAAGGTCATTCTAGGGAACACATTAAATTCAAAGCCAGCCTAGACTATGGAGGGAGACTGTACCTCAAAAAAAAGAGGGCAGGGGGCTGGGGATTTAGCTCAGCGGCAAAGCGCCTGCCTGGCAAGCGCAAGGTCGTGAGTTCGGTTCCCGGTACCGGAGAAAAAACAAAAAAAAAAAAAAAAAAAAAAAAAAAAGAGGGCAGAAGAGGAGGAGAGTATTTAGGAACACAGGACGTTTTCCTTTATATGTAAGTGAGATATAAATACGAACATTTACGACCCCCTGCCCTGGACCAGTGAAAAGGTCAGGCACATTCCCAGTATGTTTCGTGGTCACAGAGAAACATTTCCACTAACACAAACCAAGCAGCTTCTTAGAAAAATGACTGACTCCAGGTCTGCACAGGAAATACCAGATGCCTGTGAACATTTTCACCCTGAAGAAGGCAGAGGCAGTCTCAGAACACAGGGCTCGTGTGCCAAGGACCCAAGGTCCAAACTGGGTGAGCTCCCTCTGACAGACAGACACGACAGGATGGAGGTGGACACCAAAAGGACATCACAGCTCTTGGTGATGAGCAGAGCGTCACAGTCCTGTCGCCGAGGATCCACCAGTGGCACCATGCCTCAGCTTCCAGCACTGATTCGCAAAGAATGACGAACCTGGGGAAGGAGGCACGGGGTAACCTGAACCGAGGCGCGGTGAGCAAAGCCCAGCTCTGGGAACTTGTCGGGGCTTCAGCAGAGTACTGCGGGAAGCAGAGAAGGAGGCGCAGGGGAGCCCACAGGGCATCAGCGTCCAGGTTACTGGGGTGTGACCTATTTCCAAGGTGAAAGGGCGGCCAGAGAAGGTCATTTCCTAGCAACAGCTTCTTGGTGGGGAGGCTGGATGGGACGGTCACACACGCCCACACACATGCACACACACCTTTGGTTAGGGAGAGGGCAGACCCTGCTGGGTGGGCCCAGGGGCTTCCGGAGAGCCCTGCAAGGTTCTGCTTGCTCCTTGGCTGAGGGTGGCTGCTGGGCGTTCTCCTTGGAATAATTAAATGTGCAGTTGTTCTGCACGGCTTTCTATGGCTTAGTATTTCATGGTGCAACTACATGATTTTTTAAAAAAGGGTTAGGAAGGAGAAGAGAAAGGCTCCGGATCCATCCGGAGATTGTGCTGAGAGCTGCGGCAGCGTGGCCAGCTGTATTTCAGATCCAGGGCACAGCCTGAGCAAGGCAAGGAAGCAAGAATGAGCAGGGGCAGCTTCTGGCCACAGCAGTGGTCCTGACTGGTCGCCCAATGGCCACGTGCAGAAAACAGAAGGAAATAAAACTAGGAAATATCAGCTAAGGGCACATGGTCTCCTCATGCAAGGAAAACATATTTGTTCTTAATACCTGTTTTGGTTTGTGTCTAGACGTCCCCCCAAACCCTCACGCAGTCATGGGGCGGGCTTCTAGAGTTTATGATTGATTCATGGGTGTAAGAGCTACACTCACCCTGGAGCAGATAGTCTGCATATGTAAGGGAGAGAAAGAGGCTGCTTGCCACCACTCCTCCCTTTTGCTCTTGCTGTTCTTGCTATCTTCCAGCCGCCATGAACTGTTGCCCTCTGCCGTGTGCCACCCTGCCTTGGAGCCAGCTGAATACGGACTGAAACCTCCACAGACTATGAGCTAAATAAACCTTTCCTTCCTTAATTCTGGGTATCAGGTATTTTGTCTCAGCAATGAGAGAAAAGTAACCAAGACAATGTCTTAGGCAGAAGTGTAAGTATTTCTGAGCGAGGTTTGATACCTGGATTGAGCTACCTCCATGGTTATTTCTCCCTCCAACTCCTTCTTCCCTCCTAACAGAACTATGACTTCATCCAGTTATCTATCTCCCAGGTCTCTGTGTCTGTATGTGAGGTCTGGAGTGACAGCAGCCATCTTGGAACAATGAGGAATTTTACCCTGGGAAGAACAGGCTGAGTATGATGGAGGCAAAAGATCACACAAATATGAATGTCAGGCGATGTTGCTGAGCTACTGAATTAATTAATTCCACAGACACTCTTCTACCACAGTGCTTATGATGTGAGATAATAAAATCTCCACATCATTTAAATGAGCTGGGCCTTCCACTAATTACAGTTGAAAGCAGCCAAAATTATGCATGAGTTTTAAGGGAAAATAATTGACAGGCCCGCAAAGCCCCTTCGAAGTAATAATGCAAGAAATAACAACTAAAACGCGCGCAAGCAGTCCCCAAACCCTCAGGGGCCCGGAGGTCCGGAGCACTTAGGAAGCCAGTTGCCCCAACGACTCCCAGTTCTGCAGAAATGCACAGAGGGTCCCAGCAGCCAGTTTAAGTTTATCACTTAATCACTGAAGTCTAGCTGCCGTCAAGCTCTCGAAGGAGCTGATCCCAGGGAATGGAGAGAAAAATGAAAAGGAAATAAAATCGAACAGCAGCCTGCCGAGGACCCCGGCTGCGCGTGATTGATTTCCACGTAATCTCCATTTGTCTCCCCCGAATTTCCTCATCCAGTCTCTGGCACCGGGTCACAGAGGCGCGACGCTGCTCACGCGGGGGGTGTGGTCAGGAAAAATATTCCCCTCTACTCCCCTGAAGACCGCAGGGGAGTAGACCGCCCCACCCATCCGGAGAGCCACTGGGGGCAGGTTACCAAAGGCGGGCGCCGGGTAGGGGGCGCAGGATTGAAAGAGAAAGTAGAGAGGAACCGAAGGGCCGGGGAGATGGTCCCTTCTTCTCATTTCAAAGTGCCACTCCCTGTGTTCGCTACCCTTTGCTTCGGGCTTCGGACTGAATGTCCTCCGGGATCGGTGCCGGTGAAGTGCGTACCTGGCTGGCCTGCCACGCACGGCCCTCACATGCGCCAAGGGCACCGATGACACGGGGCAGTCAGCAGCGCCAGCACCAGAGATGCCTGTCGGGAAAGCGGGCCCCGGGCCGCACCCCAGCCGGCAGACTCCTGTGCTCTGTGTTCACAAGTCCTCAGGAAGAGGAAGAGGAGCGGCCCAGGTCTAACCTGGCTTGCCTAGGGTCAAAGGTTGGAAAGTGGCAGCGACAAACCAGCAGCTGAGTCTGACTCCCAATCTGTATCTTTCCTGCGACATCAGAAAAGGAGGCAAAACTGCAGAGCCGCTGCAGGCTACCTCAACACCACCGCTCCCAGCCGTTTCGAGCATTTCTGCACACGTCTCAGCCGCTTACCCGGGCCCTGAGTCTAGACCATTGTCATTCCTAGACGGCACACCCACATTCAGCTTGCAGATGCAGCCTGCCTGGCCTGCTGTCTCCTGGCGGCCGTTCCCGGGTGCAAGCGGCCGCCGGCTCCGTGCTTCCTGGCGGTGTGTAGCTTGTGGCAGCACCTGCTCCACGCTCCTGGGCTTCTCTGCTCCCTGTCAGCCATCTTGCTGCCGGCTGGGTTAGTGTCTATCCCGGGCACCTTTCCTTCAAAGGGAAAGCAGTCTACACCCGCTTATCAAGTGGGTAAACACTGAACTCGCCCTGTCTCATCACCGCCAGCTCTGTCTGCGGGCTTACAGAATTAGCCTGCCGTGGTGTTTCCAACAAAGGCCTCTCCGATGCTGGAGTCGCATCTCACTTTCGAGACAGGCCGAAATGACTCTCCGTACAAATGTGGTGACAGTCACGCTGGAATAAAGCAGGCCGCAGGCCAGAGGGTTCACTGTGCCACCCACCCGTCCCCAGGCAGTCACTCCATCCCAGCAGCGGCACAGCTCCGGTTTGCGAAGGAAGGAAGGAACCTTCTCGTGCACTAGCTCTTGTGGCTGGAGAACTGGGCTGGAGACCCCATTTCCGGTGCTGCCGTCTCTTGCTCACCTGGGCAAGTCTGCTTGAGCCCTGACCTTGCCCGTAAGACAAGGGTGACAGCCTGGAAGCCCCCTAAGCACCCCTGGGTACCCCAGCTTCTCTGCAATGCAAATGCAAATCCCCTCTCCAGGGGGCCGGAGGGATGGGAACAAATTTAAATTCCATGTCAAAGAGCAACTTACAGGCAGAAGTCTGAGTTCTAAGCTCAGCTCCTCCCAGTAACTTCTTGAAATGCCTTTAGACAGCAGCACACCTTCCATGAAAGATCTTAGGCAGAACGTAATAACTTAATGATAACTTTTGTCAAGCACTTACTTTTGCAACAGCCACCAATTAAAGAATTAACTGTATTAGCTATTTTAATCCTCACCATGACCCTATAAGGTGCCACTACTATGGCTCGTATGTCACAAGTGGGAAACCGGAGTGCTTAACAAGGAACTCAAGGTCACACAGTTATTGAATGGCAGAAGCAGGGCTGAACACAGGTGGCCTACTTATGGGCCATGCATTATTAATGATATACAATAGTACCTCCTTTGGGAAAATCTCAAATAGGCTGTTTACATGGGAAGATGCTCCAGACTCCAGGAGCACCTAGGTACTCCCAGTACAGGGTCCTAAGCTACAGAGCACCTGTGTGAAAACAGGAAGATCTGGTGAGCACTGTATTCCTCATCTGATGTACAGGAACTCCAAGGTGCTCAGAAGAGAGTGGAGGTGGAGAGCAAAAAAAGTAGTCCTTCCTCTCAAAGCACGTGACAGTAACAGCGCACTGGGCAGCCTGCTGGGCAGCCTGCCAAGGGCTTTCATTCTTATCTGACCTGATCACTCTAAGATGGGTGAAGATACTATCATATTTTATAGATAAGGAAAGGAGGTACAGAGAGGACAAACAACCACTTCCAAAGAAACACAGCCAGTTAAGTGGCAGAGTAGAATGTGAATCCTGATCTGCCTGTGTTAGGGGTCTGTGTGCTTAACAAAATGGATTTACTGATCTTGAAGGAGAACAATCCAAATTTTGAAGGATCAAAAAACAAGACAAAGTAGGGCAAATTACAAAGCTCGTAGAAGACCGGGGATGGAACAGTGCGCAGGACAAGCTCAAAGCATAAGACCGACTTTAAAAGGCAGTGGCTACTCTGCTCCAAGGAGGCCAATAAAGAAGAGGGAGGACTTTCTTGAATCATGGGAAACATCTGGAGTCTTGGTTGGGGGTAGGAGCCAGGAGGAGTCTAGGAGGCTGGCAAGCTTAAGCCCTGCCCCAAAGGCGAGGGTCCTGAGTGCTTGTGCAAAATTCTACAAATGATGAGAATCACTGAGCTTCAGAAGAGGGATAGAAGGAGGGAAGGAATTAGTTTTTTTCCTGGTCATACGACTCTCCAGGAAGGTCACAATGATTATTAACTCTGGAAAAGTCACCTAGGGAGATGCACCAAAGACTAAAACAAAAGAGAAGCACCTACCAGTGGTGTAAAAGGCCTGGGTTCAGACCTCAGTGGTCACCCAGGAATCTGTACAAATGCAGCTTCCTGGGATGGCCCCCACCCCACAAGGTGCTGCCCCAGCGCGTCTAAGGTGGGACATGCACCCACCTCCTACCAGACTGTTCTCCTGAAGGGGGTCTTGATCCCCCACTGGAAAAAGTAGTGATTTCTAAAGACTCTTTAGAATAAATGGAGTAGAATCAAGATGCCAGAAATTATTTTTCTTAGTGCTGTGAGTTTGTACAGTCATGTAAAAGTTCCCTGAGATTCAATTTTCTTATCTGCAAAAGAAAGATAGCTTTCATTGTCCACTTTACAGAACCAGTCAAATGAGATAGAGATGGAGATACAGACTCCAAAAGGCTGAGCAGTATATCTACTGTAGTGGTGATAGTGATGACAAATAAGCATGTTCACAAGCTCCAGCATTCTTCTCTTAGTGCCACTTCAACTGGCCCTGACAATGTGTTCTAGAAGCCTTTGAAACCAGTTTTGGGAGATATTTGGGAAAGTCTGGAGAATAGGCTAGAGGAACACTAAATTGCTGTAAGTTGGGCTTGGTGAGAAATTCTAATCAGGGCTCAGAAGACCAGAATGCTGATAGGAATGCAGACAATAAAGACCAGGTTCACAAGGTTCCAGATGGGAATGAGGGATCTATTGGAAACCGGATTAGAGATCACATGTGTTTCATTTTGGTAAAAAATTGGTCTGTATTTTATCTATGCTCTAAGACTTTGTGTGAGGCTGAATTTAAAATGGTGAGCTGGGGGAGGGGCTCAATATGGCTGAATGGGTGAGGAGCCACATTGGAATAACTCAGAGTAAATCACCTAATAACACAAGTAATTGAAAGAAATAGAGGGACATACATTTGGATGCCAAAATCAATCTGAAATAAGAGATTTGTGGATCAAACAAAACATAGGCATGGAACCTTAAAATGGCAGCAGAGGGCTGATGGTAGGAAAGGTGCCTTCAAGTGGAGCAGGAATCACCTTTCTGGAAAGTTTCCAAATACCTGATGGATTGCAACAGTGTGGCAAACCCAAGCCACACAGAATAAATTTGGGATATAAGGTCCCTCCCTTTTTTGCCTTCATCCAAACAGAGGACACTGCAGCCCGGCAGCAAAGTTTGATAGCACACACAAGAGAGAGTAAACAGGAGGCTGTTCCCTCTCTGATACAGGTTTTTTTTTTTTTTTTTTTTTTTTGTCATGGGCCATAGCAGCTAACTGAAACCTCTAGTGACCACAAGGTTGGAATAGGGACTGGAGAGGTGGCACTGAAGGTAGTGAGTGGAACAGTACCACCCCGCCTGCCCTGCTCCTAGATGGTACCTGGGTTAAGCAACTTTAAACCATGGCATAGCAATGAGTGGGATTCCTCACACCTGTTCCCAGTGATGTGAAAAGACAGAGACACACACCTAAGATGTGGAACAGAGGGTAAGGAGACATGCATAGGCTGTCAAGAGACGTACAGAAAGTTGCTGGCTAACAACTGGCCCCAGCACCACATCTGGAGGCCAACATCAGCCTTGCACCCACTACTAATCCTACTGCAGACTTGGTGGGGTTACCCACATAGATATGGGGTCTGATTTGGACACTACCTCAGAACTGAGGAATTCCATTGTTTGTAGTCTTTTTTTTGGTTTTTCTTTCTTTCTTTTTGTTATTTAGGTTTTTACTTTTACTGATTTGCTTTGTTTGGCTCTGTTCTCTCTTTCCTCAACACTTTTCTTGAGTTTTTCATATTTTCATGTAAGTGAACATTGTCTCTAGCCTTTCTGATTTGCTTCAATATTCTTTTACTTTCTCCTTCATTCTTTCCTGTCTTCTTCTCCAGTTTCCCAAAGCTTCAGTGATCATCTTTTGTCCTTTAGCACTGCTTCTACTACATTTCTCTTTATTTATTTCTCTATTTTTTTCCTCATCCCTCTTAAATCCTCCCCTTCCCCCAGGGTAAAAATCACTCTACTAAAGGGAAACTCACAGCATACAAGTTCCCAGTTTACATTGGATTTTCTTAAATAACTGTAAATCTTGCTCCTAAGGTTAAAGGTACCAAAATAATAGTTACTACAGTTTGTAAATTGCTTGGCTGTGCTTGATGCTATTGTTATTGCTAATTGTACTACTTTGGTCACAGTGTCATCCCTGTTGTAATCAGTTGTTCTCCCTTGTATGACAACAGTGTGATTGTCTGATCATTACCATAGTCCAGTACAATAAGACTGAGTTCTGAACCAAATAGATAGCAATTTTTCATCCCTAATAAAGTGAGAAGGTAAAATCCTGGGAAAGAAACAAAGGCCAAATTCAGGTACACCTAGCAGAGACCACTGACATTTCCTAGAGAAACCTCAATACTAGTGATAAAGCTCCCTACTATCAGCAATTTACTAGCATCAACACAGAAAATAAATTAAGATAAATTAAATACAAAATGAAAAGATGCTGAAGCAAAATGCAACTACAGATCTCCAGCCTATCCAGGACAAGTCTATGGGATGAGACAGAGGAAATCAAAAGCTACCCACCTGAATTTCTGAAATGGTAGCAGAAGTAAGACAAAACAAAATAAAACAACAACAATAAAAAACAACAGATGAATAAGGCCATAGAGAAAATCAGATTAGAAATAATCCCACAGGTTAAAAAAAGGAGTGACAATCAATCAAAATGAAAGACTTGCTCAGTCACTCTAGAGCAGACACAGATTAAAAAATAGAGGAGCTCAGGAAAATGATAGAAATCATGAGTGCCCAACATATTGAGTGCCCAATGAAATTCATGAAACAGATTCAAACAGATATCCAGGAGATTAAAAATCCCGCTGAAAGTATACACAGCCAGTTGAACCAAGGTGAGGGAAGAATATCAGATCTACAAGACAGGGTTGGAGTCAGTGATCATGATAAAAAAGATTTCTTAAAAACTGCATGGGATCGTGAAAAATCAATCCACCAGCTGCAAAGAGATGCAGAGAAGAACAACATAAGATTGACTGGAATCAAGAATATGTAGGAGACAGCACAAATGATATAAAAAACCTCTTCACAGACATAATGGCAGAAAACTTCCCAAGCATGGAAAAAGAATTCAACACACATATAAGTGAGGCATATAGGACTCTACTTAGTCATGATGGAAATAAATCTACACCAAAGCACACATAATGAAGAGTCTAGAAATTCAGCACAAGAACAGAATATTAAAAGCTGTTAGAGAAAAGAAACAAATCATCTAAAAAGGAAAGTCCATCAGAATCCCAGAAGTCTTCTCAACACAAACCCTTAAGTCAAGGAGAGCTTAGAGAGAAGTATTTCAGGCCCTGAAAGAAAATAACCTCCAAACCAGATTGATGTATCCTGCAAAACTGTCTTTCAAAATGAATGGAAAAATAAGATACTTCCATGACAAAGAACAACTGAAGAAATTCATGACCACTAAGCCAGCTCTCCAAAATATCCTGAAGGATATTTTTGAAAGAGATAAAGAAGACTATAATTCCCAAAGCACCAATAAAAACAACCCAGTAGGCAAGACAAGCAATTAAACAGAGACAAAAGATATGGAACCAACAACAGGAAAATAAAATGACAAGGATAAGCCAATACACATAAGTTATAACCATCAATGTAAATGGTCTCAATTCACGAATCAAAAGAGACTGACAGAATGGATCAAGAAACAAGGTCCAATAATGTGCTGCATATGAGAAACACATTTAACTCAAAAAGAAATTCATAGACTGAAAGTCAAAGGATAGAAAATAATATTTCATGTGACAGGTACCCAGAAAAAAGCAGGCGTACCTATTCTATTTGCAGACAAAGTGAACTTCAAACCAAAACTCATCAAAACAGAGAAAGAAGGTTACTACATACTTGTTAAGAAGAACTCCAAGATAGGATGCTTTCAGTTCTTCTGGGAAAATACCCTGATGGGAAATATCTGGATTGAATGGGACCTCTAGGCCTAGTTTACTGAGGAATCTCCAAACTGATTTCCACAGTGGTTTTACCAGTCTACACTCCCACTAGCAGTGGAGAAGGGTTCCTTTTTCTCCACAGCCTCACCAGCATTTGTTATTAGTTTATTTCTTAATGATAACCATTCTTACTGGGGTGAGATGGAATCTCAGTGTTGTTTTAATTTGCATTTCATGGTGATATACATGCACCCACATTTATAGTGGCACAATTTGTAATAGCTAAATCATGGAAGCAACCCAAATGCCCATCAACTGAGGAATGGATAAAAAAGTTGTGGTATTTTTATATAATGGAATATAACTCAGCTTTAAAGAAAGACAAACTTGAAGCTTTTATAGGTAAATGGACACAACTAGAGACCATGCTCATAAGTGAAATAAATCAGACCCACAGATGTAAACACTGTATTATCTCACTAGTGTAAGAACCTGAAAGAATGAATAAACTCTAGGAGGTACAATAGATAATGTGAAATGAAAGGAAACTGCTCAAAAGGAAAGAACAACTGGGATGAGGGAAAAGAGAAAAGAAAGAAGAGGAAAAATATGTACATATGTATACACAGTATAGATAACATGGTTGTAGTGCTGACTTTTATTGCTCTATTAAAAAGAACAGTTAATGTTTAAGTGTTTGATCAATCTTACATGTCTATATTTGTTTATCTGAGTAACCAATTTGAAGATATCAATATGTAATACAACAACCATTGTTAATTTCCTATCACCTTGTCTGAAATTCTGCATCGCTTGCATTGTTTTGTGTTATCTTGTTAATGTATGTGTGTTTGTTAATATGTTTTTGTCCTTTTATCTTCAAAAAAAAAAAAAAAAGAAAAACTCTAAGAAGAAGCGATAACAATCATAAATATATATACATCAAACACTGGCACACCCAACTATATAAAACAAATCTTAATGGACATGAGAAATCAAATAAATGCTAACATAACTGTAATTAGAGACCTCAATATACCACTGTCACAAACAGACAGATCAACTAGACAAAGAAGAAAAAATCAATGAAGAAACATCAGAACTGAACCAAACCTATGAACAAATGGACTTAGTAGATGTCTACAAAGTGTTCTACCCCACAGCATCAGAATACACATTCTCCTCAGCTGTGCAATGGATGCACACTTAGCCAAAAGAAAGCACACTTAGCTCATAGAACATGCTTAAGTAAATGCATAGGAATTGAAATTATCTCATGCATATTATCAGACCATGGTACAATGAAATGGGAAGTCAAGGGCAAAAGAAACCACAAAAACTTCATAAACACATAAAAATTAAATAACACCCTCCTGAACAACCAATGAGTCACAGATAAAATTATAGAAAAATTAATTTCTATAATTCAATGATAATGCCAGTACAACATACTGAAACATATGGGATACAAAGAAAGCAGTGCTGTGAGGGAAATTTATAGCAGTAATACCCATATCAAGAAAACAGTGAATTCAAATAAACAACCCAATGTTGAACCTCAAGCTTCCAGGAAAAAAAGAACAAGTCAAGCCTAACACTTGTACAAGGGAGGAAATTATAAAAATCAGAGCAGAAGTTAATGCAAAAGACAAAGACTCACTGAACGAAAGAGTTGGTTCTTTGAAAGATTAAATAAAATTGACAAACTCTTAGCCAACTTTATCAAAAAGAGGAAAGAAAAGTCTCAAATCCATGCAATTAGGAATAAAAAGGGTAAAATCACAACATATCCTGCAGAAATCCAGAAGATCATCAATACCTACTTTGAGAACTTATATTCTAATAAGATGGAAAATGCAGAAGAAATGGATAGATTCCTAGATAAATATGAATTACCAAAGCTTAATCAAGAAGATATAAAAATTCTAAATAAAACCAATGTCAGTCAATGAAATTGAAGATGCAATTAAAAACCTACCAACAAAGAAAAGCCTAGGCTCTGAAAGAGTCACTGCTGAATTCTACAAAAAATTTAAGCAAGACCTAATGCTGCTACTACTCAAAATCATTAATAAAACTAAAAGGGAAGCAATACTCCCAGATTCATTCCTGGAAGCAAGCATTATCCTGATACCAAAACCAGAGAAGGATCCACCAAAAAAGAGAACTAAAGGCCAGTCTCCCTAGTGAACATAGACTCAAAACCCTCAATAAGATACTGGCAAAGAGAATGCAGTGAATCATCAAGAAGTTTATAAACCACGCCAAAGTAGGATTTATGCCAGGGATGCAGGGATGGCTCAACATACACAAATCAATAAATGTAATACACCATATTAACAGAGCCAAGGACAAAAACCATATGATCATCTCAATAGACGTGGAAAAAGCGTTTGACCAAGTCCAACACCCATTCATGGTAAAATCCCTACAGCAAATTGGAATAGATGATATCTGATAAAAGTCATATATGACAAACCAACAGCCAACAGCATATTAAATGGTCAAAAACTGAAACATTTCACTCAGTCACCTTATCTTTGACAAAAGGGCCAAACATGGTCACTAGAAGAAAGTAGTTTCTTTAATAAATGGTGCTGGAAAAACTGGCTTTCCACATGCCAAAGACTAAAACTAGACCCATGTCTCTCACTGCACACTGTAGTAAAATCAAAATAGGTGAAAGATCTAAATATTAAAACAGAAACATTAAATATGCTAGAAGAGAGAATAGGTAGAAGTTTTGAAGACATAGGTGTAAGCAAAGACTTCAAGAACAAAACTCTGATCATACAGGAAATGTTACAAAGAATCTACAACTGGGATATCATATTAAAAAGCTTGGTACACCAGAAGAAATCACCAATGGAGTCAAAAGACAACCCAAACTGGTAAACAACTTTTGCCAGTTATTCTTCAGACAAAGGACTAATATCTAGAACATATAAAGATCTGAAAAAATATCAGAAAAAAACTAAAGACCAAATCCAAAAAAAGGCATCTGGGATGACTATACACTTCTCAGATGAAGAAGTACAAACAGCAAATAAACATATGAAAAAATATTCAATATCACTGGTCATTTGAGAGATGCAAATTAAAACAATGCTGAGATTCCATCTCACTCCAGAAAGAACGGCTATTATTAAGAAATCAACCAATAACAAAGGCTGGTGAGGCTGTTGGGGAAAAGGAACCCTTCCTCACTGTTGGTGGGAGTGTAGACTGGTGAAACCACTGTGGAAATCAGTGTGGAGATTCCTTAAAAAAACTTGGGCTAGAGGTCCCATTGGACCCAGCTATTTTCTTTCTTGGTGTCTTCCCAAAAGAATTAAAAACACCATACCACAGTGATATATGCACACTCATATTTACAGCAGCACAATTTGTAATAGCTACATCTTGCAGACAGCTCAGATGCCCATCAAACAATATATGGATAAAGATTTTTTGTTTGTTTGTTTGTTTTTTGTACAATAGTACTCTGCCGTAAAGAAGGACAAGTTTGAAACCTTTCTAGGTAAACAGATGCACCTTAAGACCATATGCTTAAGTGAAATAAATTGGACACATATGTGTCTCTGGTGTGAGCAACTGGATGTGTAAATAAGGACAAAAATATATAATAGATATTGTGAAATATGAAGAAATTTGTTCAGATAGGACTGGGAACCAGGGAGCAGGTAAGAGGAAAGGAAAGATGGGAAAAGAATAAAGTGGAAGCAAAGCTTTTGTAAATGAGGAAGGGAAAAGGAATTGAAGGGAGAGGAGTGGGAGAAAAGAGGAATCAATATATGTCATGTACCGGTACAAACTTCCTATGATGAATGTGATCATTGCATATATGTGAATTGTACTAATAAACTTAATTTAAAAAATAAAGGTGGTGAACTAATTGATCTGGTGGAGGAAATCTCAGGGCAGCCCAATATTCAGGATGTGGCACAGTTATTTCTGGCTGTGTTAAGCCAAATTTTACTGAGAATCAGGAGTAAATAGTAGAGCCAAAAGATGTAAGAAGTTTATAGCTTCCCAGATAGAAAGGCCTGAAAAGCTATAGTCCTGCAATGTGGTTGTTGAAAGGAATAGTTTTTGTTTTTTTTTCTAAAGCCAAGTACTTTGCATGAAGGCAATGGGAAAGATGGCTTGAAGTTACCTCAGGAAGTGGCAAGACCCCATCCACCCCAGGCTCAGGGGTGCAAAGGTGTAAATCTTTCATTTGAAGAGAGCCTCCGGGTCCCCTGCTCGATAAGGGCTAACTAATGAATTGGCTCCCTGGGCTTCATAGTGCTCAGCCATCCAGGCAAGTAAGGTTGCTGAAGCCATGTTCCAAGGGGGCCCAGCTACTGCTCAAGCAAGTGGCAAACTTGGCATTAGCCATAGGGTGATTTTCCAGGCATGCAGTATGTAAGGGTTGTAGAGTCATGAAGGCTTCTGCCCAAATTTCAGAAGAAGGCCTGGGGGTTTATGAAAGGAGCTTTATAGAGGCCAAGGAGTGTAAACTGAAAGAGTAAAGCCAAAGATGCAGTAGAGACCCCAGGAAGTTAAGAGATGCCAGTAATGTGGAATGTCTACCAGAAAAGGTACAGGCAGCAAGAAGAGCCAGCCCAAAGAAAAGACCATGGGGACTTCAATAAGCAATGCTATAGAAATAGGGTCACTCCAGCCATTTGGAGCTTACTTCCCACAACCTGCCCTGGGCATTAGACATAAAGCTACAGGATATAATGTTTGCCCTGAAAGTTTTTAGTCTTGTTTTGGTCCAATTCTTTTCTAGCTCCCTATTTCTCCCTTTTGGAATGAGAATGCTTACTCAGTGTCATTGTATACAGGAAGTATTTAATTTTCTTTTTTATTTTTACAGGAGCTCACAGCTAAGAATTTGCTTCAAGGCTCAGAGCAGACTTTGGACTTTTCAGGATTTCTAAAGCTATTAAGATGTTAGCAACTCTTACAGGTGGAATAAATGCATTTTGCATAATGCAACGGACATGAGCCTTTAGGGGGCCTGGGGAGGGAATGTCATGGTTTAGATCTAAAATGTTCTTTGAATATCTCATGTATTCAGAGATGGGACTTCTGGTAGGTGACCAGGTCACGGGGGCACTTTATTCAGTTTATAGCTAAATGTGCCATTAGGATATAGCCAAGTCAGAAGAGGTCGGTAACTAGGGCCAGACCTGGAAGAATATGAATATTCAAATTCTTGATTTTTGTTTTTTTGAGACAGGGTCTCACTACGTAGTTCAAGATGGCTTGTAACTCAGGTTGGCCTAGAAGTCATCGTAATCCTCCTGCCTCAGCCTCCCAAGTGCTGAGATTGCTGGCTGGAAGGGTGTATTCTTATTCCCCATTTCTCCTTTCATTTTTTTTTTTTTTGGTTTTTCTCCGGTACCGGGAACCGAACTCACAACCTTGCACTTGCCAGGCAGGCGCTTTGCCGCTGAGCTAAATCCCCAGCCCCTCTCCTTTCATTTTCAATGCTTCAAGGATGCCACGACTTGAGTAGTTTTCTTCTACCATACTTTTCCACTATGATGTTCCTGTCTTAGAGTCAACCAACCATGGCCTAGTCCACTGAAACACATGCGCCAGAATAAGCTGAAGATGTTGGGTGTTTTAGCCCATCTACGAGAAGCTAATGCATCTAGACGTGCCAAAGAGGAAAAAACTTTTAGTTTCAACTTTGCAGGTATACGCTGAGGAAGTAACTGGACAAGCATCTACTATGTACTAAGGAGGATGTTCCCCGTGCGTTGTTCATAATAATGAAAAACTGGAAATAAACTAGAAGCCTAATACCACAGGCACAGTTGAAGGAGCTAGGATGTATCTTCCAAATAGGAATAGGACTCAGTATTTTAAAGTGATGATGTACAACTCTACTAACGTAAGGCGATGCCCTTTTCCATTGAGTGCAACAGGGTTGTTAACAAACCCTTCTCTATAATCCAGTCTCCTTAAAGTATATATGTCATGGTTGAGAAAAAATGATGTGAGCATCCTACAACTTGGGAGGCTGAAGCAGGAAGGTTGTAAATTTGAGCCCAGCCTGGGCAACTTAGTGAGCAGATAGATATAATGTACAGTGCAACTGTGGTTATTACCATTACTGGGTATTTTTGTGTTGTATTTGTATCTGTAGTGGATTAACAACTGGTGGTCAACTTATTACCCCCAGCTGAACTGAGTAAGCGTGGTGCTGGGAGTGGGAGGCCCACCTGGGGACTGTTGCCAGCAGCATAAGAGGCAGAGCTGGAGAAGAAAGAGGCTAGGCTGTTGGGAGCAGAGAAAGGCTGTTGAGGGCTGGTGGAAGCTGTAAGGAGCTGTTGGTTCTGTTGGAGGAGCTCGTCATGCTGGCTTTCCTGATGAACTTGGCTGTTTTTATCCTCCAAGGAGCTCGGGACCTCGCTGGCACTGAGAATGGCTTTGGTTCACTTTGGGGGATCTCTGGTCCTCATTTTGAGCATCGCTTCCTGGGTCCGGAGGGGAAGACGGTGCACTGCCGATCTGAAGAAGCTTGCTGTGTTGGCTTCCCTGATGGGAACTTGGCCATCTTGATCATCGGAGGAGCTTGGGACCTCACTGTTGCTGAGGATAGCTGTGGTATCTTTTCGGGGAGCTTTGGTTCTTCTGAGCATTGCTTCCTGGCTCTAGTGCAGATCCCTCAGCCTGCTAGCACAGATCCTTCATCCCGCTGGCACAGACTTCTAGATTTCACCACTGACCTTTGGGCCTTCCCAACATAGATCCATGAAACAGGCCTGCATGAGATATTGTTATGGGCTCTGGGCCTCCAGTTGGATTTGTGGGAGGCATTGTTCTGGACTCTAGGTATTCAGCTGGACTCACACAGGACATTATTGTGGGATCCAGGCCCTCAGCTGGATCCCTGGTCTATAGTGCATGGACAGACTTCCTGCACTCTCTTAGGTATATCATTCTGTGGGTGACTATTATAAATAATCATATAAAATATATGTCCTGTATTATATTGTTTCCCCTTGCAAAAAACATCCCCCAAACCAACACAGTATCTTACAAACTTCCTACAATGAAATTATATTGCTGCTGGAGAAAACCTTGACCTGGCCCCCTGGCCCCAGCATCCACTGCTTCTCCAGTCTTTGCACACTTTAGGGGCTCCAGCCAGTCCTGCAGCTCCATTTCCCAGCCACAAGATAGAATTGTGAGGCAGTGGGTGAGCATCTCTTAGAAGCTGAGTATATGTTGAGCGGGTGTTAGGGAAGTTCCCACTTTTAATCTGGGACATGAGAAACTGAACCTTAAGCATCCGAACAGTTCACTGTAGATGGAAGACTGAAAGGTCCACACAACGGTGTCAAGTTGACCCCTCACTCAGTGCTCCAACTGGCAACAAGGGGCCTACTGAACTCTGGGGGAAGTGCTTCCATTTATCGGCTCCACTGCATACCGAGAGCTTTATGTACTTTTTCAGTCCTTATCGAAATCCTGGAAGGTAGGTTTTATTATCCCCACTGTATAGGTGAGGATGCCAAGGGTAGGGGAAGCTAAGATTTGCCCATGGTCACCCGGGACTCGAGGTTGCCCTTGTAGTATCTATGCTTGTTGGTATTTGAGTGTTATTTTTTTGGTTTTGGTCTGTTACTCAATTGGACTGCATGTCCTAAGGACAGAGCTATGACTCTCACTGACCGATCCTGCTTCTTGTATATGGTAAGTAAAAGCTTGTGTACACACACACACACACAGAGGCAGTAAGTAGTACAAGGGAAGCAATCAAAGAGGAGCCTCTGGAGTCAGACAGAATGCCTCTTCCTTCCAAAGAGTATCTCTGTGCGATTCAGTCTGCTGTGAGCTTCCGCTTCCTCACCCACCGTATGGGGAGACCAACAATCTGTCTACTGGGGAGGGTGTGAGGGACAGACAGGAGTCATGGATATCAATCTCTGAGCACAAACCCTGGCATGCAATAACTGTTTTTAAAAACACAGACATTTATTCTTCAGGGCCAGGAACAGAAGTGCATACTTAACGGGACACACGGAATTCAAGGTGTTCTCTTCCTCTAGAAGTAGTATGCAAGCTCAGGAGGGCAGGGATGGGAAGCTTATGGCCGTAACCCCAAGAGCAGCCGGTACACGGTGTTCTACACATGCTGAGCATGGCAGAGGCCTTACTGCCAAAGGTGGTGACTCCGGGCTGTGCACAGGGCGGCAGACACAAAGGAGGAGAAAGAAGAGAGCAGCAGAGAGCTCCTGACTCAGTCTTGCTGTGCAGCGGGGACAGAGCCAGGACTTCCCCTCAGAGTTATAATGAAGCAAAATGGAAATGTCCTCAGAAAGCCTTCTCTCCAACTGAGCCCAGCAGAGGAGAAGTGGGGACGTGACAACAGAGGGGAAATCAGCAGCAAGGCGGGGCAGCCGTGCACGGTGGACTCAGAGAGGCAGTAGGAGGGAGGGAGCGCTCTGCCGCTGCACGGTTCAGGGTTTGAATCCCAGGGCTGACATTCACCGCCTTGAGGTTTGCCCTCATGGCGCTGCAGCTTCCTCATCAGTACACGGAGGAAAGTAACAGAGCCTCCTCCCCGAGGCGGGGTAAATCAAATATAAGGTTTGCTGCGTACTTAGTACGAAGTAAGACAGCAATAAACGATAGTTATTCTATGGCAGATACACTTTTTCTTAAAGTAAAAGCCAACCCCCTCAGACAATTACAGAGCCCAGGAGGAATTCAGCTTAGTGCATCTAAAATAAAAATAGGAGAGCCGAGACTGTTTCCTGAGGATGACTATTTATGAGGCCAATTTCAGGTTCCTAGTGCTAATGAATTCCCCGCGGCAACTCTGTGCAGCTTCCAGCCTGGGGAGCAGGGCGCGCCCTCCCCGGAGCTCCTAGGAGCCCTACAGACACTTGCGGTGCTCAATCAGTGTTTAATAATCGCGGCAATAATCCTAATAACGACGAGGTGAAGTGCAGCGGGAGAAAGGGAAGATGCAGGTGGGGGAGAGTAACACTTAGCTGTTTTGTTTCCTCAAGACAAACTTGTCCCCGAAATAGATTAATTCAATCTGCATATTAATGTGGATTACTAATTAATGGGACTAAAAATGCTTTCAACACGAAAAGTGCTATGCAAATGCTTAAAAAATAATGACATCCAGGAGTCTCGGGGTAAGCAGGAAAAGGAAATAAGCTGGCTTCTTTCTGTCTTTTTTTTTAACATTTAAAACTTTATGGCTGGAGGAAATGGAGGGCATTAGGGAAATTCACTTACTGCACAGACGCATAAAACATGAAAGCCTGGAGTGAGGTGACTTCCCCTGAGCGGCCGCAGGCTCTTTCCCCATGGGAGCGTGAGGGCTGAGTTGCCTGAACGCCTCAGTGCCTGCAGGGCGGGGCGCAGCCACTCACCGCATCTCTCCACAGTCCTGATACCCAACCTGGGCCAGACAGAGGGAAGCCAGCAGTCCTAAAGACAACAAGCCCCATCAGAAACGGAGTGAACAAGGCCTTTCCAAAGACTGGAGCGTGAAGAGGAACGAAGTTTCTTTACACCGGAAGAACATACGCAGGGCCCTCAGCCAGCTGCTCGGGGTCCCATCAGCAGTGGAAGATGAGAACATGAGCAGCACAGGACGCCGGGTGCGCTGTGCTGACAGCGAATGGTACTTTGCTTCTATGGCCTCCTCTCCAAAGCGTGTAACCACCACTGAAGCACTAGAAAAACACTGGACACAGCCTAGCAGGTTTAAAACATGCCTGACCAGGGCTCTTTAAAGCTGTCAAAGTCCCCCAAAAGAAAGAAGGTCTGAGAAACTTACAGCCAAAAGAAGCCCCAGGTGACATGGTGACTTAACACAGTGGGGTATCCTGAAGGCTTTTGTTGAGCCAGGAAGAAGTCCAGCAGGAGCGGAGCCGCTCCTACATCTCACAGAGCTGCAAAGGCCAGGATTTCGTCCTCCCTGGCCTTCCCTGTGCACACATCCGCACAAGCAGCTGATGCACTGTGGAACGGGGAGCTGTACACCTCATACAGTGAGTATCCTGATTTTTCAAAAAATTCGCCATTTAGGGCCAGGGATTTAGCTCGGTGGCTCAGCGCCTGCCTGGCAAGTGTGAGGTTCTGGGTTTGATTCCCGGTACCCGCCCCCAACACCACCAAAAATTCACAACTTAAGTGGAAGTTCTGCCCTTCTCTGAAAACCCTCAACTTCCTGCACAATTTGGCAACCAGGCACTTGCCAGGAATCAGGAGACTCAGTGGAATGGAAGAGTGGTCCTCACAGCTTGCCAAGACCAAATCTTTCTGTTTAGCAGGGGAAAACTGAGGCCCACAATAGGAGACGGTCTTACCTGTTGCCAGTTTTAAATACTGGTGCCACACTTAACTCGTATTTCTCCATTTTGAATATCCAAAACTTTCTCCGCTAGCTGGGATACAAAAAATCGGCTTGGGACCATGGAGGCAATCTCAACACATCCGAGACTGATCTTCACCCACCTCATGGCTGTAACTGGTGTCCGTGTAGAAAATAGTCTGCTATTTCATTACATATTTTCTTTCCCCAGTCCTCCAGGCCCGGCAAGCTAAGGCCTGAGACACAGAGACAGCTTCCACGGGTGTGTGGAAAGGACACAGCTTGGCGTGGCGGGGGGTTGGCCCCTTGCATCCGCTCTCTGGGGGACCTCATTTTCCACCTTAGTGTAAGGCACATTTTCTAAATACGACTCTGTTTCTGTTGTGAGAATCACAGTGCTCTAACCACAAGGTCATAAATACTCAAAAGTGACTGCTAATGGCAGTGGCAGTTTGCAAAATGCCAAATGGCAGCAAGAAGTGGATGCCATAAATTTCATCCCAGCTCCTCCATTCTCACAGAGGTGTTTTGTGGGTTTTTAGTGATGAGATCCGCTTTCAAATGGATTTACAGGGGCTCCCTGTGAATTTGGGCAGAGCTGTTAAAAATACGTCTAATACACGCTAAAAGGAACACCAGAGGAGTCTATAGTTTCAGGCCTGAAACAAGGTTATTAAAAATATGTTTAATGCATAATGGCAAAAATATGGAAAGTAGCCCAATTGGAGATGAATATACTTAGTGTGGAAAGCGCTAATAATTATAGAATAAGAATAATAACCATGACAATTAAGATGTATTGGGTCAGGCACTGGATTAAGCATTTCACATGGGTTATCTCACTGGGTTCTTGTAACAGTTCCATACAAAAGATGCTACGAGTATTCCTATTTTGCAGATGAGAAAACTGAGGTTCCAAGAGGTTCAGGTTTCATGTGTCCAGATGATACATCTGGAGGGAAACAGCCTGAAGCTGCAAACAGAAGGGCTCTTTGCCTTACCTGCTAGTCTCCCAGCCCAAGCAGACCTTGATGGAGCACACTGAGGATTTCCCACACCTCAGGAAAAATGTGATAGCTCACAGAGAGGTCTGGGGACTACGTCAATGTCAAGTTGTAGCACCTGTCATTAGCACACTGAATGAAAGGACAAACTTTTGGAAAACACAAGGATCCCTATTATTGTGAAACTGTGAATGGCATGGTCTGAATCTTTTTACCCTGAGCTCCTTTATCAGTAAAAGGAGGGCATTTTACTCATTTTCTGGCTGGTAAGATAACTTGGTGACACACGTATGTGAAAAGCTCTTTGAAAACCCCAAAGCACTGTACAAACTGTATTACTAATGAGACTGTCTAGATTAAAAAAAAAAAAAAAACCAAGTCATTTGCTAATATTCACTTTCTCGTCCCCTTTACAGAGGCAGAAATTGATGTGGAGTGACGGAGTAACTTCCTCAAAGCCAAAAACCGGAGAATTAAAGGCAGAGCCAGGCAGCAGCAGTGATGGCGAAACTTTTAGAGCCCTCAATGGTAAAAAAAAAAGCAGCCAACTGCGGCATGCATGCTGTAGGTTTGTCACCACTGGTCTAAAGTATCTCTTGTTCTTCCTGTCTTCAGTTCTACGCCCCGGTCCCCCAAACACACACACACACACACACACACACACACACACACACACACACACACACAGGCTCCAGAGAGCACAGTTGGAGTCTCCTGAAATTATCTACGTCCATTCCAAGGACCGTAGCTGGGAGTCTCTGTTCAGGATGCCAGGTGACAGGGAAGCTGCAAAGACTGCGGCCTCAGCGGCTCATGAGGACAAGAGGATTCCCACTGCCCGCACACTTCATCTACCTGCAGCTCGGCAACAGGAACAGGACCGCTGAACTTTGAAGGGACTGCAGCCCAGCACCACTGCCAGCAGTCCAAGGAAGGATCTCTCATTCCTTGTCCTTTCATGAATTTCCTTCCTTTGGGAACTATCCCACTTTCTCACAAAATTCAGCGCACTAGGCCATTTCCCCAGGCCCTGTTTCCTGTATTTTCTGACTTTTCAGGAAAATTGTACAAGGCAAAGTTGCAGTAGCCTAGAATCTGAGTTCGGAGGATCTTGGACACTAATCCAACTTCTTCCCATTTGGCACCTAGACCTCCTCTAAGGTATTAATGCATTTCTGCTAATGCATCCAGCTCCACCTCGAATGTCTCTAAGGGTAGGGAACTCACCACCTATGGGAGCAGCTTAAGAGTATGGACCACGAACAAGACTAACTACATATACTGGTGGCCCAGGCAAGATGAAAAGGCAGGGTTCCTTGTTTAACAGTTACTAAGAATTTCCAGAGCTGGGTACGGTGGCATATATTATAATCCCAGCACTCAGGAGGCTGAAGCAGGAGGATTGTGAGTTTGAGTGTGCCTGGGCTACAGAAGGAGTTCAAGACCAGTATGGATTACAGTGTCTCAGAAAACAAATCCCAGATGCTAACAGGAGAATGTTAAACCAGGTACAGGGCGCTGTGCGCATGCACTGCTACATGCCCATGGGGCTGACTCTGACACTGCACTCTGCGTTTGGATCCCACTTACTAACCAGTACTAGTTACTTACGTCCTCCCATGTAAAAGGGAGGTAATACTATCCATTTCATGAACGTGTTTCTGAGGATTAAAGGCATTCACTATGTAACATGCTCAGCACAATGCTGGGTACACAGGAAACTATCATTTTTTGCCCACGTTGTATATCAGGGATAGAGAGAAGCATTAATATTACAAGCATTTGTAGTAATTAATATTAAAAGCATTAGTAAGTTCCATGCCAGCCCTTCAGATATCTGCAGGCAGCTCTCACAGCACTGCCAGCCTTCTCTTCACCTGGAGCTAAGTTGCTGGTCACTGCCACTGGTGACAGCCACTAAGGCCCCAGGCAGGAAAAATCGCAACACCATGGCTGGGCCTGCTCTTGTGGGGGCTGCTATTCATGCACTGGGGTGTGCAGGCAGGGAAAGGCTCCTTACGGTGAGTACAGAAGGAAGGTATGCACATAGCGTATTGTGTACATGCGAACAGACAGAGTCCCAGCTCAGCTTCCTTACCACAGGAACATGGAAATGCCTGTGGCCACTGGCCCCCCAGAGAAGAGGGCAAGTCGGAATGGAGAGAGAAGGTGGTCAGCTTGTGGTTCAAGTATCTCTTTTTGTAAATGTTAAGAGAACCTATGACTACAGAATATACTATGAGGGCCACTACGAGCATCTTGGGAGGAAGGGCATCTCAAGCTTCACAGGAAATAGGGCACTAGCCACCACCTGACCTCAGTACATCTGATGAGATAATGAGAAGAGTAAACCCTAGCACTGGGGAGGCAAGGCGAAAGGATTGCAGGTTCAAGCCCAACCTGTGCAACTTAACAAGACTGTAAAAAAAAAAGAAACGCTGGGGGTACAGCTCAGTACAAAGGTCCTAGGTTCAATCCCTAGTACTGGAAAAAAAAAAAAGAAAAAGTAAACTACGTAAGAAGCCAGCCACCACAAGTCTTGTGCAATCTAAGCTATCTCCCGGTGTGCTTGCTGCTCTCCATGGTCCCCTGCTTGGCTTCCTGGCCTCACAGATGGCTGCCCTGCCAACACCCTGTCCCCGCAAGGCCGATCTCCATAGGGCAAGTGCAGTTGCACCGCCTGCAGAATGCAAACCTGACCTTGTCCTCTGCTGCTCTAAACCCTCCAATGGCTTCCCACTGCCTCTAAAGTCACTGAGCTGTGACTTCCTCTCAAGGCTCTCAGCCCTCTCCGGCCCCCACTCTCACTGCTCAGGCCCTCAGGGTCACGTCCCAGTCAGACAAGCTCCACCGCCGCAGGACACTCTGCCTGGAACCCCCTCCTCATCCCATCCCCAACCTGGCTAACTCATCTTTCAGATATTTGCTTAAGTAACCACTTCTCCCATGAAGCTTTCCCTGCCCTTTCAAAACAAATATAAAGTGAAACCCTGAGTTAATACCTGCCATGTGCTCCCCTCCCTTGCCTCCTCTGCTTGTCCCATCAAGGCACTTCTGTCACCTTCCTGCCACTGCAAGTCCTTGTTAATGGTCTGTCTCCCAGCTGGGCTGCCTGTGCAACCCGGAAGGGCCCTGTCTACCTTGCTTCTTGGAGCCTGGCCTGAGCATGGTAAGTACATGTTATTAAATGACTATCTCATGATATCAAAAGCAGAGAAGGCTGGGGTACAAGGACCACTGGAATGGTACTCTGAGGAGCCACAGTCTCACACTAGAGTCATCACCACCCTGCGAGGTGCCCCGACAAGGCCTCAGTGCCACACATTCTCTTTTAGAAGCCAGGCGCTGGCTTGGAGCACAATTCCTAGCACAAGGCCCCTTCTCCTGCAAAGCCAGCACAATGAGACCATGTCCTTTTTGCTGAGTTTTCTGTACACAGGAATCTTGCAGGAGCAGGCTGACTTTGGAGCCCTTCATTCATTATTCATTTATTTCCTTGTAATATTATTTCCGAGGCGCGCGAAGGACAAGCCCTGGAACAGCCTTCCCACCTGCAAGCTAACACTGCTTCAACCCAACCGCAGGAAATCTTGTCTGAGAGCATCCAGTCACCGACAGCCAAACAAGCCCAGCATGCAGAGAACTGGAGTCAAGACGAGTTCTCCCATTAAACATGCCCCTTAAACATTCCAAGCATTTTCATATTTACAATTTCCTGCAAGTATTTTTATTTTCCCAACAACCCCCTGGAGGATGAAGCTCAGGGAAAATGATCCACAAATTTATGATGAGGAGACTGAGGCTTGGAAAGGTAAGTTAACTTGTCCAAGGTCAGGCAGTTCCTAAGTGTCGGAGCCGATGTGAGCCAAGGGGACCTAACCCCACAGTCCATACTCTGTAACTACTCTGCAGTATCCTCCCTTCTGTACCCTGAAGATGACTGATTGATTGACTGATGCCCACGCTAGGCTAGGGCTCTACCACTGGCCCGAATCCCAAACCCCTAAAGATATTTTGAAGAATGGTTTTAATATCCAGAACTGATCTGTAAATAAACTTTATCCCACAAGACAGACGAATTTGAAAAACAGGAAGGAAGAAATACACAAAAAGAACACGAAGCTGCTCTGTACCTTCTGAAGGCAACCAGACGTCTACTCCATGTTGCTGGGCTCGGGACATGCGACCTCTCTTGGGCAGTATCCTCGGGCAGCCTCAGGGACCCTGTACTTGGTGATCCTACTGCCTGGGCACTGTTCCTGGCTTCTTCCAGGCTTCATTTGGGTCACAACCTGATCATCATTTATACTGGTGGGTCTCAGAAAGTGACACCCCAAATCTGGCATTTCGACATGCGAGGCACTTTGAATGACAGGAGGACGGAGAGCCTCAGAAGCTGCGTCAGGGTCAAGGGCTCTCTAACCTGCCCTTGTTCCCGCTCCTCCAACACAAGAAAGGCTTCTTCCCGAAGTTTCCCATCTGACTGAAGGAAATTCTTCCAAAAAGAAATCCAGCCATCTTGGCTGCCTTCAGCCAATCTCATTAGCTAGGGAAAGTTAATCACGGAAGAGACTGAGCTGTCACCACGCCCAGGAAGATCTTTCATCTCTTCTTGGGAGGGCAGCTCTGGCATTACCTGAGACTTGACAGAGCCTTCCTCTTGGAAATAAGGCAGTCTTTGTTCCTGGTGCATGGTGAAGGCCCTCACCTTCCCACAACCTGTCACCACCTCCCCGGGGCCCCGAGGATCTCTGTCCCATGCTATTGTGTTCTTTGACCCATTTGTTTCCTCTAAAACTGGTTGACCACTCACCCGCTTACCTGCCCACACCTCATTTCCCTCTGCCCTGTGGTCCCACAGGCACTAAATAAAATGTGCAGGCCCTTTTTTCCTATTAAGCTGTTGTCCATTTGTCTCAGCAGACTTGAACCTTCGGAAGGGGAGAAAGCATTCCCTTCCATCCTGCCCTGTCTTCAGAGCCCTGTGGATGCTCTTACATCAGTCTGCTTACTTCCTTCACTGCACGCAGAACACTGTCCTGCTTGTTTGCCTTTGCGCTGCCCAGTTCACCCACGAGCCGGAACACTAGCTTCTGGGTGGCAGGTACGGTGTCTTTAACACCACCGGAACTGCGCGTGGCACGCAGCAGGGAGGAGCACTGCGGGTATCGAATACGTGAATCATTTTATTTGCATTCAACCACTGCCCAAGCCCACAGTATCTAGCTTACATTAGCTAAATTACGTACAATAACCAGATGATGATTTTTCAATAATCAAGTAAGAGCTGGACGGATAACAGTCTTCTATTTTCATTAAGGATAAAAATAAAAGAGACTCAGAGAGGTTAGGTGGCTTACCTGGAGTCACGTGGTACTGAGATACAGGTAGGTTTTATTTATTTATTTATTTATTTGTCTCTTTGAGACAGGGTCTTGCTTTGCAGTTCAGACTGGTCTTGAGCTCACTTTGTAGCCCAGGCTGGTCTTGAACTCACAGTAATCCTCCTGCCTCAGCCTCCCGAGTGCTGGGATTACAGGCGTGTGCCACCACGCCTGGCTAGAGGTAGGTTTTAAACTCACCCTTTCTAACTCACTTTCTATTAAAAAAAAAAAATTGCTCCAAATATTTTTCCTTCAGTTTCGTCCCATGGCCTTAAAGATTCTCACAGGTCGCTGAGCTGTCTACTGAGCCGCTGGCTCTCTCCCCAGCGGGCAGAGAGCTGCCTGGGCCCGCAGCATTTCTCTGTGTTGACACACAGCAAGAGAATGGAGACGTAACAGGCTTTTTGGGGGGAAGCTAATCCACAGCTGGGATGTTCCCAGGATCCTGTGCGGAAACGCTGATGGACTCCGGAACCTGGGTTTCTAGAGCTCTCGGCAAAGGCAAGAAGGTATGCAAGTGCCAGAGAGCCTCCCTGGATCCAGAGGGCTAACGGCAGAGCCACAGCGGCAACGAGGCTCCTGCCAACCTGTAACCCAGGAACGCGTGCACTGCGCAGGTAACATCTGAAACAGTCCCGCTGCGGCTCCACTCTTCAGCAGAAGAGTCCCTCTGCTTCTAACATGCCCACGGTGTACCAAGTGACAGAAACTAACCAGAATCCAAGCTTTGCAGCTCACAGGGACACAAGGAAAGAATCTCCTGCTCTCCATAATCCACACATCAGAAGAGGGGAGGCCTTTCAATTTCAAAGTCGTCTGATGTAGCCACAGTTGTGACTCCCAAGTTCAATGAACATGAAAAGAGATTCTTCCAAAAGGGTAGACAAGACGGCGTCACTGGTTTTGCGGCCCGTTCAGTAACTACATTCAAACCAGCCAAGCAGTCAGTCCACCCACCTGCTGCTCTTCCCACCACTTCATCAGGTGAGGACAGAGTGCTCCAAGTTAGAAACGTCCCTCAGCATCCGTAACACGCAGAGCTTTCCTAGAGCTCCTTGCCTCCTCATCTTCTCTTGTTTCACCTTGGGCCAGCGAAAATGTCAACAGGGGGAATGAGTCTGAGGCCAGTGGCTGGAGTCCCACTGGTGGCCTCTTCCCTCCTCCACACAGGAGGACCCAGAGCCTGGGGCTCACAGGGCCGATTAGCAGGAGGCTCCAGAAGCTGCACAGGCTGCCTGCCTGGGTGTCCCAGGCCAGCTCCAAAAAACAGACACACAAGAAAAAGTCAAATGAGCTTGACTTTCCTGTATTCACTGAAGGCTGCCACTTTTCTTCCTGGGCTAGGCAAGACCCCAGGACTGGTCTGGCTTCCAGATACAGTGAGAAGTACAACTTGGATTAGGTCTAGTCACTTAGCTTTGGTTCACCCCACAAGCTGCTAGTAGCAGCACACAGGAAGCACAGGAGGAAGTGTGGGCAAAGGGCCTACCCAGCTGCTCCTTGTCCTGTTACCCAAGGGCGTGCCTAGAGCTTGGGGATCTAGGCAGCCCCATGCAAAAGACCTTCACAGGTCTGAAGAGTAGAGAACTGCACCCTAGTTGATTGCAACGTCTGAGCAAGCAGAATGTGCAGACACCAGGCCCTGAAAGTCCTGCTGCGCACCAAGGGCAGGCTTCTCCTGTGTTCACCAAGGGAAACAGAAACAAACCGATAAGAGTACTACTCCCAGGATAGCGGAGAAGAAACCATCTCCAACTACAGCAACAGAAAAGATGGAGAGCCAGCTTCCCTTTCCCTGGCAGAGGACACCACAACTAAACCATTAGCAGAAAACTAAGGTGGCAGAATAAAAAGGAACAAAAATGAAATGGTGTGTCTGTAAATATATGGACAAACTTCCAAGGAAAGAAGAAATAATTAGAAAGCAAGAACCAAAAGAAACTAGGAACTGGAGATAAGTGTTCAGTGAACCAAAATCAGTTTTTGCTTTGAGGGCATTTACTAAGCCAGGGGACCTCTTAGAATGCGGGCCACACAGGATAAGGACCAGAGTGCAGACGGCGTGGGCAACTGCCACAATCCCCTCCACATGCCCCATGAATAAACAGCTGCAGCTCCCTCCCCCTTGGATATAGGAATAGACAGTGATAAACCCGTCTGTGGTGGATTGACGACTGGTGCTCAACTTATAACCCCCAGCTGAACTCAGTAAGTGTGGTGCTGGGTGTGGGAGGCCCACCTGAGGATTGCTGTCAGCAGCATAAGAGGCAAAACTGGAGAAGAAGTACGGCTGTTGGGAGCTGAGAGAGGCTGTTGGGAGCTGAGAGAGGCTGTTGGGAGCCTGTTGGAAGCAGAGAGAAGCAGTAAGGAGTTGTTGGTTTTCTTGGAGGAGCTTGTTGTGCTGGCTTTCCTGATGAACTTTGCTGTTTTCACCCTCACCGGCCAAGGAGCTCAGGACCTTGTTAACACCGAGAGTGGCTTCAGTTCACTTTGGGGGAGCTCTGGCCCTCACTTTGAGCATCACTTCCTGGCTCTGGAGTGGAAGAAGGTGCACAGCTCAGTCTCCTGGAGAAGCTTGTCACGTTGGCTTTCCTGATGGGAACTCGGCTGTCCTGATTATCAGAGGAGCTCAGGATCTCACTGTTGCTGAGGATGGCTCTGGTACTTTTGGGGGGAACTGTGGTTCTTATTTTGAGTGTTGCTTCCTGGCTCCAGTGCAGATCCCTTGGCCTGCTAGCACAGATCCTTCAGCCTGCTAGCACAGATTCTTCATCTTGCTGGCACAGACTTTCTAGATTCCACCACTGACCTTGGGGCCTTTCGAGCACAGATCCATGAAACAGGCCTGCATGAGATATTGTTATGGGCTCTAGGCCTCCAGCTGTACTCGTTTGAGGCATTGTGAGGAATTCTAGGTCTTTAGCTGGACTCATGTAGGACATTATCGTGGGATCCAGGCCCTCAGCTGGTCAAGATTCTTTGGTCTTTAGTGTGTGGACAGATTTCCTGCACTCTCTTGTATATGATTCTTTGGGTGACTATTATAAATAATCTTATAAAATGTGTCCTGTATTATATTGTTCTTCTTGCAAAATAAGCCCCAAACCGTCTGACCAGACGGGTCACATTCTGGCAATGAAAAATAGGGTGGGAGAGAATCTCTCCTGAGAATTTGTTTCCATAATCCAACTCTCATAAAGGTTTTTGGTCCACAATCAGATAATGTGGGAAGTCTGAAAAACTCCAAACTGAAAAAGGGAGATTCTACTACGTAGGAGCAGAAGTAAATGCTAGTATTGTTGGAAGAAACCTACCTCCACCCAACGCTCAAAGAACTCTCACAGGAAAGGTTCTAAAAATAGTTCACAGTAGAGTTTAAAAAAGAGAGAAGAAAAGGAAAAGAATACAAAACAAAACAAAAAAAGAAAAGGTGGAAATCCAGGCACTGTGGTATGCATACTTGGGAAGCTGAGGCAGGAGAATCACTTGAACACAGGAGTCTAAGACCAATCTAAGCAACACAGTGAGAACACGTCTCAAAAACAAACTAATTAACAAACAAACAGAAAAAAAATAAAAGGAAAGGGAGGAAGAAGGAAGTTGACAGAGATGGAGGCAAATAAACACACATAAAACATGAGATATGACCAGAAATATCATATATATTATATATGTTAATACCACAGTGTCTTAATTAATACCATTTTATAATATGATTTGAAGTCAGGCTTTAGTTATCCAAGTTTGTTCTTTTCTGAAGTTGTTTTGGCTATTGTAGGCCTTCTTCATTTCCACATAAATTTTATCTTATCAATTTTTTAAAGAAGAGCTTGCTGGAATTTTTAAAACTTTATTAGAGTTACATTGAATCCATAAATTAATATTTAGTTTTTGATCCATGTATTTTGTATAGCTTCACTGAGTTAATTTTTGTTAATCATTTTGTGATGTGAGGCTTTACATATTTTTGTCTTTATCCATAGAATTTTGTATTTTTGATGTTCTTGTAAATGGTGTTTTTGAATTGCTCAGTGCTCACAGATTGAAATATAATTGTTTTTGATATTGATTTTCTCCAGTAATCTTACTGAACTCACTTATAAAATTCTAGTGATTTTTTTTGTAGATTCTGTCAGATTTTCTTCAGAGGCAATCATATTAACTGCAAATATAAGCAGTTTTGCTTCTTTCCAATCTAGATGCCTTTGTTTTCTTTTTCATGCCTTATTGCTCTGGTGAGAATCCTCAGTGCAATGCTGAATGGGAGTAATAAGAGTGGATATTCTTATTTTGTTTCTGATCTTAGAGGGGAAACTACTTAGTCTTAAATTATAATATTAAGTATTCTGTTAACTATAGGATTTTGGTGAATGTTCTTTATAAGAGTCAGGAAGTCTTTCTAGTTTTAGTTTACTGACAGGTTTAATCAGTAGATGTTGGATTTGTCAAATGTTTTTTCTGCACTTATTGAGATAATTATGTGATATTTCTTGTTTAATTTGTAGATGTACTGGACTGCAATGATCGAGTGATGCAAAACCAACCTTTTACTCTTAGGATAAACTCCACTAATCATTATTTATTTATTTATGGTACCAAAGCTGTCAAATATACATCTAAACTACAGTCTTCTTATAGAATTAGATATACCTCTAACTCTACAAGAAGTGAAAGCCCATGTTCATATAGACTTGTACATGAATGCTCACAGCAACTTTGTAATGTTGCTCCAAACTGCAAACAACCCAAATGTCCATAAACAGGAAAACGGTGGATACGCAGACTGTGACAATATATTACAGTGATACCTCTGTATACCTTCTGTATACTCAGATACATACTCAGATGCTTTCCAAATTTGTGTTTGACCACCAAAAAGTTTGAGACCTGAACGTATTTTTCCCACAAGAAATAATGGAAAGTCAAATAATTGGTTCTGAGGTCCAAAAATTACACTTATACATTTATTTTTCCAGGACCTTAACAAATTTCACAGTGATTTCTTTCTTTAACTCTATCGTGGTTTTCACAGTTGTACTATTAGTTTTACTGCTGGTATCACTAACTTTCTTTGGAGCATGATTACGATATTTTACACAAATAAAGTGTAAAAAAAGGCACAATGACGAGTGTTTAATGCACTAACACAGCTCTATATGTTGTCTGGGCCAGAGCGGTACTTAGACTGAAGTGTTGCCCCCTTGTCCGCAGTGAGACATGACACACGACTCACTCAGCCCTTACAGGTTTTTTTCAAGTCAGATTTTTGATTCCACTTTCAAGCAAAGAGGCACCACTGTACATACAAAGAAGTCTATTTTATTAATAAAAGAGAATGAATTCTTGGTACATGCTACAAGAAGGATGGATCACAAAATAATCATGTTCACTGAAAGAAGTCAAATTTTTAACAAATACTACACACTGTATGAGTCCACTTGTATAAAATTCTAAAAAATGCAAAGCGATTTATAGAGCTAGGAAGCAGATCAGTGTTGCTTGGGGACTGAGGAGGGCAAGGTGACAAACACAAAGGGCCACAAGGAAACTGCAGGGCGGTGGTTGTGTTTGCTATCTTGAGGTGGTGAGGTTTCCAAGGGTACAGACAAATACCAACACTTAGCTAATGGTGCACGACAAACATGCAATTCACGTCATTTATACAACACTCCAGCTGTTTTTAAAAACCCACATCAGAGTGAAATTACAGGATACCAAAAAAGGAGATCAAATCTTAAAAACAGCCAGAGAAAAGACTTTTCTTTTAAAATAATAATCACTAGGTGACCCCTGACATCTCAACAGCTACCGTGGAATCCATCAGGAGGAAAATATAGTGAGTACACTAAGGGTTCACACTGCCACAGGCACACCCAGCAAGAACAGGAGCAAAACGGATATTCTCAAGCAAAAACAGAGAGGCTGCTATCAAAAGCCGCTCAGGAAAGCAATGTGAAGGGTTATACTTCAGAAAGACTGCAACTGATTGCACTTGGAAAGCCTGTATCAAACAGTACAGTCTTAGAGAGTTAGTAAAAGTAACTAAACTACAGGAAAACAACAGCATTTTCAGACAAGGGGAGTTCCTAATATTGGCTATACGCTGAGTTCCTTATATTGGCTGCAGGGGAGCAAGAATACTAATTAATTTTAGACCTGAGAAGGCATGTTAAAACTGCGTGGTTAACTATCCAAAGTGTGGAAAGACAATACCGAACTTTCTTATCGGAAGGATGAGAAAAAAGGGGGAAAGATCGTAAGAAGGTGAGACAAAAAGCAAGCCCAGAAGCAGATGGCTGAACTAACCCTCCAGCAGAACAGGAAACTTCCTGCGGACAGAGACTGCCCTGCCGCCTGCCGTGTGCTCAGTGCCAACCACCGTGTTTGGCACATCGTGGCCACCTGATGACTACCAGATGACTGAGTGTTTATTGAACGAATCAATAAATGTTTGGAAAGAAGGATGGGAAATAAACGAACTGGGCAGCTGAGTGAAGAAATGCATGTACAAATAATATAAAACTTCATTTTGGCCCGAAGTTTCTGCCTCCTTCAGGCCCCATCCCATTTGTCAGAATTAGCCAACCAATTACAGGCTGGACAAATTGAGTCTCTCTTCTCCCCGGCTGCTGTCTGGGAGCAATGAAGTATGCAAAGTACAGATGGAGGACAGAGAGGAGGCAGCGAGGGACACGCTGCACCAGTCCCAGATCACAGCAACGCTGCAAGCAGGCCGAGGAAGCACGGGAGGAGACTTCTGCTCTTGAACTATGTATTTCTTGTCCATTTCTACAGCTAATGCCCTAGTTGGAGCCCTCAGCACCACAGGGTCCTCGGGGACCACAGGGTCTCAAAGTGCTTTCTCTCCCCCAACCATCTGCCCCCCTCCACCCTCCTACTCAAATGCTTCAGCGGACCATCACGCCCTCTGAAATCCAACTCAAACTTCTTGCTTCAGCTCTCAAGGCTGTTTGAGAAGTAGATTTTAATCCCTTTTCTCTCGTCATCACCCCAAAAGGATATTAGGATTCCCTGACCATGTGCACCTCTGCCTCCTTCCCTAATACCTTCTTATTATCCCTCGTCTCCCACTGCTTGCTATGAGGTCATGCAGGTCCCTCAAGAACCCCCTCAAACCTAAGCCCTCCACAGTGTCTGCTGGCAGAGCTGCAAATAAGTTTTCACCTCTTGCTCCTAAACATTTTGTTTATGGGAGCACAAGATAGATTCTTCTCTCCTAATACACCCTCTCTCCACATTCTACTGGCCAGGCAATTTCGCTAACAGATTAAGAATGTGGGCTTAGGCGTCAGACTGATTTGGGGTTGAATCCAGGTCTCCCATATCCTACCTGTATGAACTGGGGAAGTTTCTTAACTTCTCTGAACTTCAGTTTTTGCATTGGTAATAGGGGGAAAATCTACTCCAGAAGCTTGTTCTGAGGATTAAACATCACGCCAATAAAGAACATAGCACACGCAACAGTAATAATGAACAGCATGCCTTACGCCTCTGCCTCCACAGAAGGGAGCCACTGATTACAGAATTCATTTATGATTATGTTTGTATCTTTTCTTCTTTCTCTACCAGTACTTCAGCGTGGTTCCCCATGCAGTGTTTTTTTCTCAAACTATGCAAAATAATTTCCCCATCAGGAGTTAACTGTGATATTAAATATGGTCTCATTCATGTTGGTCTCACATTTGGGTCCTACAGAATTTTAAAAATTTACTACCCTGGTTAAATATTCAATGTTTTTCTTATTCCTGGAAGACTCATATGCTGCAGATTTTATCAGACAATAGTCACACCTTACTAAGAAAACAAAACAGGCAAATCAAAGACTGAGGGAACTATAAAACACGTATTAGGAAAGACTTGTATGTTAAATATTTAAACTCAATAAAGCAATTAACCCAATTAAATTGGGCAAAAGATTTTAACGGACACTTCAGAAAAGATATAAAAAACACATGAAGGGCTAGCTGCTCTTCACAAAAGAATATAAATTTCATGTGAGAAATGTGGATTTCATTTCTTTACAACTTCCAGGATAAGTAAAATAAAGACTATTCTAAGTGTCATCAGGGACTTTGAGCAACTGAAACTTTGATATACTGATGGTAAAATGCAAAATGATACAACCCTTTCAAAAATACTTTTTTGGTTTCTTAAAAAGTTAGACATAAACCTACCATATCACTTGGCCTTTCCACTCCCAGTATTTATCCAAGAAAACCAAAAGCACATACCTGGACAAAGACTTGCACACAAATATTCATAACAGGTTCATTCGTAATAACCAAAAGTTAAAAACAATCAAAATGTCCACTGACAGGCAAACAGATAAACAAGTTAAGAGTATATTCATGTAACCGAATATTAGTCGGTAATAAAAGGAATAAACTAGTGATGTACACATAAGCATGGATGACTCTCAAAAACCATTATACTGTGGTTAGAAGTGCAGCTCAGTGTAGAGTGCACGAGCGCTTGCCTAGCATGTACAAGGCCCTGAGTTCCTTCCCTTAGTAGCACAAGAAAAATCAAAATTCATCGTAGTGAGTGAAATAAAAAGCCAGGCAAAGAGGAACACAAGCTGTACGGTTCCTTCTATATGAAATTCTAGAAAATGCATCTAGAGAGACAGAAGGCAGGTGAGTGGTTATGTAACGATGACCTGGGGTGACAGAAACATCCATGACTCTCACTGTTAAGATGGCTTCACAGGGTTATACACACGGGGAAAAATGACATTCTTTACAAAAATAAAAACTTAACCTAAAACACAAACAAGTTGGGCAGTTTGCTGGCAGAGCGAGTAAAGTGTCAGATTTGTCTGAATGTGCTCTGGGAAGCGCAGCCAGCCCAAGGACTGGCAAGAAAGCCACGAGGCAGGAAGCGAGGCAGACAGGCCTCAGGTTGCACTGGGGGTGTCCTAAGTGTGGTTTGGATATGACTGGCTTTTTGAGGTTGCTTTCATAACAAAGCTCGTTTATTCACTGCCCAAGTCGCTGGCGAATTGAGGCTTCAAGTCTGAGGCTTCAAGTCTGAGGCAGACGTCAGGTTGCATTCTTGTGGCTTTTTTCTCCTCCCTGTGTGCATTTTGAAAGAGGTCCCTGGATGCCTGTGAAGCCTTCACCCGGAGCAGGGTTATAATGGCGAAATGTCAAGCGTGGCTGGAGGCCTAAAGACACAAAGCCCTGGGGAAAAGGAAGAGGCAGCCTTTGGAACCGCTCCAGGCAGGTCTGTGCTCAGAGGTGGAGAGTGGGCCTGCACCAGTACCCCAGGGTACCCCAACCCCTAACGTAGAGCAGGAAGCAGAAGGAAGGCACCCTCCACTCCAGCATTCTTGGAGGAGAACTCCTGCTCTAGCACTATCCCCAGAAAGTACCGGGCCCTCCCAGTGCCCTCTTCACTCGACCTTATTGTAAAAGAGATCTTGATAATGAAAGGTCAATGAAACAGGAGAGGGAGGTAATTGCTCATCGTTTCTCCTCAGCCCGATTCTCGTCCTGGTCTGTTATTCTTGGCCGTGTGTCTCTCTGGAAGCGTCTGAACTTGAGATGCCCTGGTTCATCTACCGGCTGGGGGTAACCCCAAGCCTGTCCACCTTACTCATCTCACCTCTGAAGGACTCATAACCTGGAGAAGCCTGGAGCAGGAGTCAAACTGCCATGGTGGTCATGGCTGAAATGCAGGGGCACACATGCCTCTATTTGGCCTGCAAGAAATTCAAAACTTACGAGTCTCTATAACAAGTCCCCAAGTCTCTTTTCTTAAATGGACCAAAGAAAGATGTGGCGTCACGGTTACCACCCCCCGCCATTTCAAGCCCCGCTGGAGAGCCTTTCACTCCTTTAGGCCCTCGTTTGGTCTGGGAGCCTGTGGGTTTGCCCTACAGCCAGAGGGTGCTGCTAGGCGGTCCATCTGCTCCAGACTGGCCCTCACTCAGCTGTCACTCTGTGGCAGGCCCTTTCCCCTGCCCAGCTCTGAGCAAGCCCCTCGCTGCGGAATTCATTGCCTTTTGGGGACGCTCACGGGCAAGATTCTACTAGCTGCAAGCTCTGTCCTATATTCAAGTGGAAGGGCTTTCTCAGTAACTTCCACCCTCGCGGCCAGGTCTACTTTCCTTTACGCCCGCTCCCGGCTCTCAGTCATTTCCAGCCACTGAGCTCTCTATGGAAACTCTGTTTCTCAGCCTTCCCCTTAGACATAGTTTACTGATCCCTGACGTCACTGTGCTTCCCCGAACTCGCGTCACTTCACCTCTGTCAAATGTGGGTTCTTTCTCCCCATTTGGTCCTGATAAGCAGGTCGAATTAATTCCTAACCCATGTTCCTGCATGGCAGCGCTCCTCTGGCAGGCTTTAAAGACAGGCCTGTCACCGAGGATCCTAAGCAACATTAAATATGCTCTGCCAGTTTTAGTCTCAACATCCCAAACGATAAAAATAGACCTCATGGCACGAGGTAGGATAATTCATCCTCTCTTCACATCATTGCTGAGACAGAAAAATGAAACATCTGGGATTTCCCATGTTTAAAAAATTATGTTAGTCTTGGACTGAAAGTAATTAGAATTTTAAAAACAAGTAAGGGACAGGAGAAGAGGGAGAGAGAAAGAGACAGTAATCGTATGGAAGTTACTATCTGTCTCTGCATCACTTACCTGTTTTGTACAATGCTAGGCTTGGGCCAGGTCACTGGCCATACCCTGGGCAATGACCCCCTGATCTACTCCTGGAGGCCTGGAACACAGGATGGAATTAGGAAGCTACCAGTTTGACAAGTACCTCGTAATCCCAACTCCCTACCCCTACCCTACCGAGGGTTCTCGGGCTGGTGGTGACGTTCTACGTCCACCCTGCTACTCTACAATGGACTTGCATTCAGTGGCAGGAGGTCTGCTAGGGGCTGGGGACTATCACAGCAAACAGTCATACATCTGGAGGGAAGGTACCAAGAAAATGATTATTATCCTGGGATACAGAAGACGCCACGACACCCGTAAGCACAGGGTATCACAGAAACCCACCCAGACTGGAGGGGGTCAGGAAGACTTCCTGGGGAAAGAGATGTCCTCAGCTGAGGCCTGAAGCAGGCCGGGGACCTGACCAAGGGAAGCCCTAACTGGTAGCTGGGGACCAGGGCAAACACACAGGCATGGGAAGCAGATAGGCCACTGCTGGGGCCAAGGGGGATCTGGGGCAGCAGGAGGCACGGCTGGAACAGCTGGTTTACGAGAGTTCGCGTGTGGTCTGAGCAGCTCCAGCAAGAATTCTGGATCCTATCCTGAGCGGTCTGGGTAGCCCGGGAGGGCCTCTGAGCAGGCGAGGGACACTACCAGACTTGTGTTTTAGAAAGATAGCTGTGGTTGCTGTGCAGAATACAACGCAGTGGGAGTAAAAGGGTGCAAGAAGGAGGAAGAAGGGGCTGGAATAAACAAGGAATCCACCGCAACAAAGCAGTACTGGCGGCAGTCAGCATGGTGAATGGCCCTGGCGCTCAGTGGAAGTCCCAGGCCTTTGACTTCTCGTCCCTGGTCCCACCCGGGTGATTACCTTTTCCTGCTGGAGAAGCCGGAGCTAAGAGAACAGAAACTTCTTCTACCCATACCCTCTCACCTACTAATGTTGTAGGGCTGCTTGCTTCTCCCAAGCTTGGGAAGGCGACTGGAAACATCCAGCTGGTTTTAAGGAACCCCATAACAAAAGAAAGAAGGCTCTAGAAAAGGCTCATAAGAGAAACACCCCTCTTGCTTGCCCTGTGGGAACAGAAACTCCACCTGAATAAGAACTTGTAGTTTGCGACACTGTGGTCACCTGCCTTTTGGAAACCTCCCAAGGCTCCCGGTGAAATGGGCGTTCCCATTCTAGGGAGGAGGAAACCAAGGTCTGGAGGGCTTACGGGACTGGGTGCAAGGTCACAAGGAAAGCAGGGCTGCGGCTCAGAATTCATTCCACAGCTCTTGCTGCTATTGATCCCTGAACCCACCGGGACTGTAATTAATTACAACGTCTCTTCTCAGCACTGGAGACAGCGAGCTGGACAATTCAACGGAAACGATCTGATCGTTTCATCTAGAAATCCTGGGAGGGTTTCTGAAATGAGAGCGGGAACTCTGAGATGGGACAGAGACAGTGATGCAGGCCCATAGGGAAAAGGCATCCTAGGACACCAACAACCCCTCCAAGAAGGGTGAGGACACACATCTGAGCCCTCCTTGCTCTTGGGAAGTGACAATAATCCTGCTCCAGGAGTACCCAGACAGGCCTGGGGCAAGGGGCTGGCAGGAGGTCAAACGGGACAGATCACATGGAATGGCCCCTTTCTTTCTCCCACCAGCGGCAACACTTCTGCCAGGTTGAATCAGGTAAGTTAAACTGTACAATGCAAAGAAAAGAAAATAGTCTCTACATGCCACTGTCACCAAAGAACTAGTAGGTATTTTTCAGCCCTTACAGTGTACTTGACATAAGCTCCATCTACACAGGCTTCTAATTAATCGTTAGCATGAAACTGTGACGTTGGTAACAATTATCTCCATTTCACAGGAAAGAAAACTGAGGCTCAAAAAAGTTAGGCACTGTCTTAGTTCCTTTCTTGTTGCTGGGACAAAATTCCCAACACCCACAAGTTAAAGGAGGAAAGGTTTATTTCAGCTCATAGTTTGTAGAGGTTTCAGTCCATAGACAGTTGGCTCCCAGGCAGAGTGCCATGGTAGAGGGAGATGGCAGAAGAGAAACAGTTCATGGCATGGCAGGCAGAAGACAGGAAGCAGCAGCATCGGGCCTTCCTTTCCCTTTTATTCCATTTAGGCTACAGGCCTATTGGTTGGTACTACTGATGCCCAGGATGGGCCTTCCCATCCAGATCCTATCCACATCCAGAACTACGCCGAATTAATAATTGGACTAATTTAGTTACCACAGACCCTTAATCCATATTCACACACCATAGATCCGGCCACCTCTGAAAAGCCCCATGAGGCATGTTATTTTGGGGGGGATATCTAGATAACAAGCCATAACAGGTATCTCCTTATAGTCCCCACAGCTACAAATGACAGAGCCAAGATTCAAATCCAGGCCTTTCTGATTGCTGAGCTTCAGGACAGGAAGGCAGGGCCCCTTCATGCTTGGTTCAGTGACAAACATGGCAGGCTCAGTGTATGTGGGAACTCTCACTGATTTCATTTGGAAGTCAACCTGGTGCCCTCTCCATCTTTCCCACTACCCACCTTTTTCGGCTGACAAAGGAGGAAACAAATGTACCAGCACATAATGCTGGAGCACTGAAGAGTTAAAGGGCTCAGAAACAGCTCCCCAGGGGAGAAGCGACAGAGCTCCAAGCTCCATAGCACTTAGGTGCCTGCCCTTGCCGCTCACAACAAACCTTGCAGGCAGGAAGAGTGGCGTGACATCCCCGTTTTCCTCAAGCAGAGCCTGTACTGCCAGATGTCACAGAACACGCACATTTTGTGTTCTACTGGCGGATCTTAGATGGAGAACAAGGCTTTGGGTTGAAGCCAGTGCAGTTCACAAAGGCTGGGAAAGGTGGGAGTGGGCCAGATAGGTCCAGCCAGATAGCCTGAGAGAGAACAACAGAGATCCAGTGAGAGAACGAGAAAGAAAGTGGGGGTTGTTCGGCTTTGGGGAGGCTGAGGTCTAATCTATTTATCATTGTAGACATTCAGTAGGTGCTCCACCTGGGCAGAGGGAGGAATTTCTCTCAGGAGGACAGCGGAGAATGTTTTGGCATTGGTTGATAATATTTAGAAGGGGAAAATCTGCCCAGGGTCCATTCACAAGTAAAGAGCAACTGCGGGGATTGTGAGCATGAAAATATGAAGAGTTGCAGTTAGGGAGGTCTTCGCATGCAACTATCAAGTTATGAAATAATTTGATACATAGGTAATGATGAGCCAGAAGAGCATCCCAAGCCACTGAGGGATGTCAGCTCCATGTTCTGTGAAAAACCGATAGGTTTCCAGTAGATGAAGATTTTCTTCAGGAAGGTCAAGATGATGCATTTCATTATTACAAAATTTTCATTTGTGAATTAGTAACACTGGTTTATTGTAAAGTTACGCAATAATGTTGTACTGATCAACAGGAATAACCGAACACAGGAGTTAGAGATAACAGGCTGACATCTGTCCCAAAGTACAATCTTTCTCTTTTGCTTGAGGTACCCAATGCTGAGCAAACCTTTCCGGTTTTTTGTTTGTTGTTTGTTTGTTTGTTTGTTTCAGTATTGGGACTTGAACCCAGGGCTTCACACGTGTTAGGCAAATGCTCTACCACTGAGTGTCTTCCCTGGCCCCTGAGCAAATCTCTCTGATTTAAAGGACAGTAGATGTATCTGCTGAATAAGAATGTATTAAACACACACACACACACACACACACACACACACACACACAGCATGCCCTGGCTGCACACTCAGGATCACCTCCAATTAAACAGATGCTGAAAGACTAGCTAGTGATTTCAACATGTCCAAATGTGGTCATAACACCTGTAAGTGGTTTAAGCAATTATTTTCACAGCACTAAAGTGAAAAGAACTGCAAACAGAGCTTACAGGACACTGGAAACACCAAGGCACGCAGGCCACAAGCACTGCTTGGGGTGATCCCAGCTCCGCTCTCTGTCCCCTTCCTCGCTATGCCATCCTGAACAGAAAGCAACGGAACCCCAGCAGCAGAAGTGGGCCTGCAGCAAACAGGCTCTCTCCCCCACTGCAGAGCAGAGGGAGGAGGGGAGAGGGAAGGTAACAATTACTGTCACAGACGGTACCTTCCCAGACAAATCCTTACACACTTAGAGGTAGAAAATCCACTTGCTGAAACAGAGCACTGAGTGCCCCGCTGAGCCCTCCTCCTGCCCCCGAGCCGGGAGAGGCCTTAGCCCTAGTAACTCAGTGGTTTCTGCCACACAGAGTACTGGATCCCTGAACAAGCCATTCAGGCACTCCTGACACGCCCGCAGCAGTGCTGCGTGCGGACGGCAGAGCCGCACGGCGCATGCCAAGCACACCGATTCATTTTTAACCACGGCGGTGTTCTTCGGCTGCCCATCTTAGGGAAGAGAGGCACTGCTACATCTGATATCCAGAAAAACTAAAACTCTGGGATGATCAGGAAAGGAAAGAAAGGAGAGGAGGGGACCTCCCTATCCTGAAGCTGTGCAAGCTGAGATCAGATGGTAACTCTGAAGGCAACTGCAGAGAGGTTGCTTCCCCAGGGAGCGTGGTTACACGAAGGCTCCTTTCCAACTCAAACTCGGTTTCTGAAAGCAAAAGCATCTCTTTTTTTCCCCCTCGAACTCACCCCCATCCTGCTTTAGCCTCGGGAGTGCTGGGATTATAGGCATGTGCCACGCTTAGCTTTAAAGTGAATTTTTAAAAATCATACAAGTTATACATTGACACAATCATACCTCGGTAGCCACAAGGGTGTAAATGCAATTTACAAAGCATTTTTCCCACGTGTTTTCCCAGGTAATCACGGCCACCGCTCTTCAGTTATTACTTCCACTTCACAGGGGGGTGAGGACTCAGGGGAAGCACCTGCTCTGAGGCCACACGGCTCGAGAACATCTGAAACCGCTGACCGGCTGACGGCTTCAGGGTTCCCTCTGACATCTCCTCCCCTTTCCTTCCCTCATCCTCCCTCTTTTGTGTCTTCTGCAAGATGTAGCTGAACAATGAGAAAATGGGAGAGAGAGAGAGAGAGAGAGAGAGAGAGAGAGAGAGAGAGAGAGAGGCTGAGCGCGAGCTTCGTGCACAGGGAGCCGGCTGAATCTCCTCCCAGCACTTGGCGGCACAGATGACTGGGGAGGACTAGCTCACCACCTCCATGGAGGACGAATACGCTGGGATGTGCAGTCGATTTGTAAAGAATAGATCCTGCACCTCTGAACCAAATATTAAAAAGGAAAACATTAGTGCCTTTTTAAAAAAAAGCTTAAAAAAGGAAGTGTATTAGAGTAAGTGAGGAAATGAAAAGGAGGAGGTGTCGGCTGTCATTCCCATGGGGGGTGAGTGCTTGCTGCCTCTGTGATCGCAGTCAATGAAACACTCAGCTGAGTCCCGTAATGAACCGGCACAGACCACAAATACCAAGCCACTAAAAAAGAAAACAGATTCATTCTAAAAGACACGGCCCCAGGTTGGGTGTTGGAATTGAATTTTCGGAGAAAACCACCTGGCTCTTGATCATGTTTTGAGCCTCAGAATTCAGATCAAACCTGATTTTACTCAAAGATGTTTTATAGCAAGGAGGGTGTGGGAGGCCATGGATAGGGAGGACTAGCTCCTATCAAAGAACTTTTCTGTGTTCCCATTGCTTGAAGAAACCACATTTTTTTAGTGGCTGAAAGGGAAAGAGGGGTCCTCAGACCTGGCATACCCTCTCTGCCCTTTTTCTGATGTAGAACTCTGGAGGTGGGTAATGCAAGAGACCCAAGGCCCAGAAAGGTTTAGTAATTGGCTCAAGAACACACAGCACAAGCCAGGTAGGGTGCTGCACCCTTGTAATCCCAGCACTTGGGAGGCTGAGGCAGGAGGATCGCCATGAGTGTGAGGCCAGCCTGGGCTACAGTGAGTTCAGCGCCAGCCTGAATGCAAAGCAAGACCTTGTGTCAGAAAAAACCAAACACAGAACAGACCTACATCCTGACTGACTTACAAGGTCATCCAGGCTAGTGTTCCTTGCTCCTCCACAGGAAAAGTGCTTTCAGAGAAAGCTGTCAACTCAAGTTCAGCTTCCTAAAAGGGAAGCCTACACAGAGGAGGGGATGCATTCACCTTCCTTCCACCTCTGGAGGCATTCACATCCGTGTGGAAGTAAAGCTGAGACACTAGGACAAACAGACCTGCTGAAATATTCTGCCTGGAAACACTGTTTCCCCTCACTCCCCCCACACACAGGCAGGTGGCCTTAGGTGCACTTGCTTCTCCTGCCCCAGTTCTTATAACAAACTAACGCGAAGCCCTCGAGGACAGCACAGCTGTGTGCCTGGCTCTGAGCCGACGACAGCAGCGCCAGCAGCCAATGCTCACCACACACCAGGTGCTATGCTGGGAAGAGGGCACAGTTTATATGCACAGTACAGATGAGGAAACCGACACACAGAGAGGCTAAAGTCACCGCTCAAGACCTCAGAGCTTGAAAGTTCGAACTTAAACCTAAAAGTCTGTCCGCTGGGCCTGCGGTCTTCGCCACTCTGCCACTCACTACTGTGCCACTTGCTCAAGGTACTTGCTTTCTCTAAGCCTGACTTCTGTTATCTGTACCATGCTGATAATGGACGTCACCCGGCAAGCTGGTTCAAAGCACTAAATTCAGTAAGTGAAGTACTTGGCATCAGGACTGCCCCGCTGCACAATTCCAAGGCACGCAACTGACAAATGGAGATGCACGAGGCCTGCACGGTGCCTGCAGTGAAAATGCTCAATGCTACCATCATTATTCATTATCACTGCATGGCCAAGAACCAAGGGGAAAGCTGGCGCGTCCCTATAACTCCAACATTCTGGGGGCTGAGGCAGTTCAAGCCTAGTTTGGGCTACACCGTAACTTCAAGACCAGCTTGGACTGCAAAGAAGGGGGTCTCAAGAACTGTTTTTTGCTGTTGCTTAAAACCACAGGGAAAGCAGCTCATCATAAAGGCAGGTATCAGCTCCTCCGAAGAGCATCCCTTTGCCCCTGTGCATTCTGATTTCTCCCGGGAACTCCCTCAAGCAATCTACCAGGACTACCTTGGACCAGTTGCAGAGCATTTCTTACTTCTATGGCAGATGTAAACTTCTACAGGGCATCTACTGGTCTGTACCACGGGGTCAAGCATACAACATACCCTCAGGAACTGTGGTGATCTTAAAATGCCCCTAAATGCTCTCACACTCCTCCATTCAAGAGACGGACTCATATTCTCTCCTTCCACATAGGCTGAACTTTGTCTCATTTCTAACTGATAGCACAGAGTGTCCAAAGCAATATATATGTTTGGAGACTAGATTAGGTCACAGACAGAACTTGGCTTTGGCTCTCTCTCTCTCTGATCATGTGCTCAGCAGAAAGCACGCTGTAAATCTTCATCACGGAGAAGTTCACATGTTGAGCAACGGAGGCCTCCTGCCAACGGCCATCGAGTGTGCCGTCTTGGAGCTGACTGCCCAGACCCGGCTGAGACTCCGGTGCCGGCAGAGCTGGCCAACGTCTTGACTGCGTCCTCATGACAGACCTTGATCCGGAATCTCCCAGCAGAGTCGAACTTACTGATGCACAAAGCGAGAGCACCAATGTCTGTTCTAAGCCTTCATGTTCTGGGATGATTTTCTACACAACAATATATAATGAACATAGGAAACACATGGTGTGCCTAAAAGCAAGAAGACAACAGGAATATCATAGTTTTAGGGCAGAAGAAAAATCCACATACTTGGATGATAGCCTTCCTATTATTAGGCCAGAAAAGATACCAAGCCTGGCACTGTGCTACATGCTATAATCCCAGCTACTTGGGAAGCTGAGGTGGGTGGATTATTGGAGGCTAGGAGTTCAAGACCAACCTGGGCAGAACAGTGAGACCTCCTTTGAAAAAAACAAATCAGATGGAGGATCTGAGGCCATCTGGCTTTATGTGATCAAGAAATATGCTATGGCGTGTAGCCAAAGGAATTAAAGTCAGTGCACTACAGGAATACCTGCACAACCATGTGTACTGCGACACACTTCACAGTAACTACATGGACCCATGCTATGTGCCCATCAACGGATGAAATGTGGTCTACATAATGGAGTACTGCTCTGTTATAAAGAAGGAGCGCTGAGTCATTTGCAGGAAAATGGATGCATCTTGAGATCAGAATGTTAAATGAAATAAATCAGACACATGAGCTTAAATATCACATGGTTTCTCTTCTATGAGAAACCCAAAATATAAATAAAAAACAAACTAAGACAGACGATAGGAAATAGGGAGGTAGATCTTTTGCAAAAGGGAAGGGGACCAAGAGACGGAAGGAGGGGGTAAGGGAGGGAGAGGAAAGGGGTGAAAAAGATGTGTACCACCTCCCAAGGAGGAATGCGATCATTATGTACCGCAAGCATGTACTAATACCAAAATGAAAAAAAAAATGGTATATAGACATAATGGAGTATTATTCAGCTGTAAAGAAAAACAAAATTTTGCCATTTGCAGGAAAATAGGCAGAACTAGAGAGCATCATGTTAAGCAAAATAAGTCAAGACTCAGAAAAATCAAGTAACACATATTGTTCGTATGGACTCAAAAAAAAAGTTCACGAGAAACATAATGGTAGAAGGTCACTGCACAAGAGAAGGCAGTAAGGGCTAAGGGGAGACAGTGGAGGGAAGGATGGGATTGAAATACCTTAGAAGTATGTATGAATATGCCACACCGAAGCAGGGTTTTATAAAATTAACACACACTAACAAATAATATGTTAAAAAACCACATTTTTTAAAAATAAGAAAAGGGGGGATTGTGCGTAAGACGCCCAAGGTAGCTCCGGCCCCAGGCTTGCACTTCCCTCCCAGCCCGGGGCCAGGCTCCAGCCACACAGCCCTCCTGGGTGCTCTCAGAGGAACCAAGTCCTTTCCGGCCCTCTTGCCTTTGCACTTGGAGCTGGCCCCCTCCTCGTAGCATCCCTTTCCCTTCTTTTCATTCATTTCTAGTCACCAAATTAAAAAAAAAAAATTATTGTGAAACACTTTCAAACTTACAGGAAAGAGGAGAGTACATTGAACTCCTGCGTACCCTTCGTCTACACCGGCTGTAAGCATCTCCACATGCACTGATCGTCCTCCCTGCCTCCCCCCATTTATCTAGGTATACAACTTTTTTTGAACCATTTGAGAGAAAACAGAAAACATGGAAACTCCCTCCCTATTCCTAAATTCTTCAATGTATATTTCCTAAGAATAAAGACATCAGGAAATTGAACACTGATAGATAACTCTAGCTAACCTACAGTCCATATGCGAGTTTTGCTAATTGTTCCTATTCTGTTCTGTATGACTCTTTTTTTCCTGGTGCAGGGAGCTATCCAAGCTGTTCACTCCTTTCCTCACTCATCAAATACGTCACATGTCAGGTACTGGGAAAAGCACTTGGGATAATATAGAGCTGGAGAGGACACCCGGACAAGGCTGTTGTCCTCAGAGCATTATGTGATCAAGAAATATGCTATGGCGTGTAGCCAAAGGAATTAAAGTCAGTGCACTACAGGGAAACACACTAGTCAAATAAGCCCACTATTTATAAGGTTGTACAGTCACAAACTGAGACATGTAAAGAAAGAAGCCCTGAGTGGGGCAAGAGCTAGAAAAAGTCTGAAAGGTCCCCTGAGTAGGGACACCTGAGCTGACAGGTGGTATTAGCCAAGGAAATTCAGTGTGTATATGGCAGGGGTAGGGGGCGTGCTGAGCAAGCCTCCCATGCAGGAAGAAGGACTTGTGCAAAGGTCCTGCTGCAGAAGGACACATGGCTTGTGCAAGATCAATGAGGCTGGAGGACAGAGGCAGAGGCGATGGTACGGGAAGGGAGCTTTGGATCCTAGAACAGGAAGCCACTATAGGTTCCCAGGAGAGCCAGTGGCATAATTTACATTTCCAAAAGATCCCTCTGTCTTCTGAATGTGGAAAGGTGATGGAAATAATACAGGTCAACCAGCCCTTAGCCTTGATCCCAAAATCCAAAAAGCTTTTTTAATAACTTTTTCTTAATAACTCATTTAGTGACAAAGCCTGACCTGAATAGACATGTGGCTATTAATAGTCTTTCCTTATCCACTTAGTGTGAATACATTTTTGCCATAGGGAAAAGAAATGTGTTTGATTATAGGGAGCTACTGTAGACCCCCCCGGGGCCATGACACAATAAGGTATATGCACTGTATTAACTAAATTCCTAAAGCAGAGATGCGATATGCCCCACCCCTGGATTTGTATGTTGAGATCCTACCCACCAATATGATGGTATTAGAAAGTAGGGGCTCGGGTGGTAATTAGGTCCTGTGGGTAGAGCTCTCATGAATGAGGTTAATGCCCTCTCTCTGGCTCTGTCTCTCTCTGTCTGTGTCTCTCTCATACATACTTATCACATGAGGACACAGCAAGGAAGCAGCCGTCTGTGAACCAGGAACAGAGCCCTCGCCAAGAACCTGACCGCGCTGACACTCTAATCTCAGACTTCTCACCTCTACACCTGTGAGAAACAGAAGTGTGTTGTTTAAACCAACTTATTCTGTCACAGTAGCCCAAACTGGCTATGAGACAGTTATCAATTTATTGTTTCCTCTCAACTCCAAAGCCACCTTCATTGCCTCCTGGAGGGAAAATGGTTCTGGGTCCTTAAACCTGTTTCCCTTGCCAGTTCATACGAGGTTCTGGTGGTCAAAAGACGCAGGGGAGACACGGGAGGAGGAAGAGTTCCTTCCCATCCTGCTTCTACCATGTTCTCCATGCAAGCAGTGGGGGTGGCTTCTCTGGCACTAGGCTCCTACAGCCTGCCCAGCCTGCCCATGTCCAGTCCTGCAGGACCTACTTCTCCAATGCTCCAATCCTGCAGTGAGAAGCACCCAGGAGCAGCAGGCTCCAGAAGCTTCCCCCTGAACCCACTCCTTTGCATAGTTTTCGGCAGGATGCCTGCTGTGAGACATCTCACCGTGAATTTCCTTGCCTGGCACCCTAGTAGGGGGATCTCCGGCAAGTCTCATGGGTACGGCACCACAGCAACTTCTATGCACTCTGGAAGCAGGACTGTGACATCTCCCGCGGTCAGGGCCTCAGCTGGTGGGTAGGGTTTCTTTGGGACTCTCCCCTCTGCTAACACTCTCTCAGCCCTAGGAGTAGTGGCTGCTCCTAGATGTCTGATGTTCCTATTTTCTCTAGAGTTCATTTTTCCCTATTAGCCAGTCTTTCATTACTCTAGTTTCCTATTATAGTTATTAATTCTTTTTCTGAAAATTCCTATGTTCAAATAACTGTGTGATTTCTCCCCCCTAACTGACCTGATTAATATAACTCTGAGTCCTAAGATGTACCTAATACCAAAGGTGTAGGCTAAGAGATCGTGGACCCATGATGATAACGGTGTCTACGGAGCACTTACTAAGTGTGAGACTATTCCAAGGGCTTTGCGCCTGTGAACTCCTTTAATCCTGACAGCTACCCTATGAAGTGGGTAATACTATCATGCCCATTCTTAAATAGAGGAAGTCAGGAAACAGCATTAGGGAACATTCTCAAAGTCAAACAGCTGGTACAGGACCAGCCTGGGATTTGAACTGAAGCCTCACAACTAGGGGTCAGGACAGGGAGGGGGCAAGAACAGGGCGGGGACTATGTCCTTTCCTCTTGGAATGTCAAGTGCTTAGCAGAGAGTCAGCCAGGGGCCCACTGAGTACTCCGTCAGAAACTGACAGTTAGGTGACATGTTGAATGAAGCAGAGCAGTGGGCTTAAATGCCAGCACCACAGCAGGCTGAGACCTGCAGGCTGGGCCCTGTGCTTGGGGTGGCTGGGATTCTTGGAGCCTGTTTTGGGGCTGCTCTGCCTCATTTGACCTGGGTACGGGACACCCGACTGACACGATGAGCTCCTGGGTCTCTTTCGACATCAACCTGGGTCTCTTTCGACATTAACGCTTTTGCATTCCAGGACCCCTGAGAAAATGTATCTTGCCACCTGGCCTCAGGGCCAGACACCCTTCATGTTCTCAGCAAGGAGAAGACGAAGTCTGGCTTCTAAACCTGGCCCTACCTACACCCTAGCCTCTCTGGTCCTACACCTAGCTTTACTTTTCAGGGAGTGGCAACCCTCAATTTGGGAGACCTTGCAAACTCCATTCAATTTTCCCCATTCTGGACTTCTGACGGTGCTGCCCTCTCTGCTCTCTACCCAACTCTCAGCCCCTAACTACCTGGCTAAACAACCCCCCTCCCCTGGAAAGACCTAGCCAGGATTCTGTCTTTAGGAAGCCTTTCCTGCCCCACCCATTGCATATGCTGTGCTCAGATATAACTAGGAACCTACCAGACAGGGGACAGAGAAAGAAAGAGAGAGAGAGAGACAGAGACAGAGAGAGAGATCCTATGCCATTCTGTTTTGTGTGTGGAGCTAAGGGTCAAGGCTCAGGGCTTCTCCAGTAAACCACTGTGTGACCTTGGGTCAAGCGTTTCATCTCCCCAAGGCTGAGTGCCCTCATTTATAAAGGCGGACAGTCATGGTACATATGTTATTGGGTTGCTACAAGGACTAAGAGTGATAGCATATGCAAAGTCCTTAACACTGCCACTAGGGAAAGCAGCCAGCAATAGTTATTATTACTGTGAACAGCTTGAGCTCAGGCTGCAAATTATAGCTTGGTGGCCTCTCTACCTAGCAGGGTGCCCGTACCACAGCAAGGCACAGTGGATTAATGAATGAATTTATTCTCCTTCCACTTCAATGGCCTCCAGATTGGTCTCCCTGCTCCCACTGCCTCCTGCACTGCCATAGTTAGCTTCTGAGGGACCTCCATTTCAGTCACCTTCTGCTGAAAACCATCCATAGCTTCCTAGCCTCAAGTCTAGCCTCCTCAGCCTAGCAATTGGAGAATCTGTGATACAGCCCTCATCCACCTTCCCTGATACTCTTTGGCAAACATCTGAAGTTCCAACGACTCTGGCTTACCCACTGTTGCTGGAAGAGTTTCTCACCACTACCCTCCAAGCCTTTAAGAGGCCCCAATCCTACTATGCACACATTGCTAAAGTCTTTCTTTTTTGTGGTACCGGGAATCAAACTCATGATCTCAGGTTTGCCAGGCAAGCGCTTATGCCGCTGAGCCACATCCTCGGCCTGATCGCTGAAGTCTTAACCTTCCTCAGGAACACCTTTACAATCAGCAGCTGGCAGAAGTCCTTTCCGACCTCACCAGTGTGAGCTCCCCACCCTGGCACCCACAACACTTGGCTGGTCCTCTCCCACGGAGCTAACTCCTCCCTGTCCTGAAGGCAGTGGCTGGTTTTTTTACCTATTTTTCAGCAATCCCCCAAATCAATTTAGCTGGGACACAGAACAAAACAGCACATTATTGAAGTCGATGTAGCTGGAACTTAGAACAAAATGACAGGCAACGGAAAACAGTAAAATCAGATCGTGCCATGTGTTTATTCATTCCTATTCAAGGCTAATGGCTGTTTTTTAAAAAAAGAGGTTGATCTTTTAATCAGGAGAGGGGCTTCACTTAAAGAACACATATGTGCAGTGTAATATGCTAATCCTTCACAGGAAGAGAGGATCTTCTCCATGAATTAGAAAGGAACGGAAGTAGCAAGAAGAGATTAAGACAATTACCCCTGCCTCTGGCAGCCCCAGGTGCTCTGAGGATGACGGCAGCCCAACTCCAATCTCTGCCTCCGCCTCCACAGGCCCTCTTCCTTCTGTCTCTTTTCTTCTTCTTGTAAGAACCCCAATCAGTCACAGGATTAAGGGCCCAGTGCACCCCAGCAGGATCTCATCTTAACTAGACACAACTACAACCATCCTATTTCCAAATATGGTCATATCCTGAAGTATTGGGGCTGAGGACTTTAACACAACATTTTGGGGGATACAATTCAACCTAGAATTCCCACTTCATGGGAGCAGGGGCCCAGGGAAAGACTAAGGCACTAGCTTCTAGCACTTCAGGGATTCCTCTGTGCCGAAGGGGACACTTAACCTCACCTCCACGAACATCTCCCCTAAAGAAATACACAGGGGTCCACATTCCCAAGAACAAATGGGAAAAAATATAGTCCCAGAGAAGTTATTTCATTTGCTAAAGACTGAAAGGGAGAGTTAAAGGGAACCTCATCCAGTGATCCCACCAAGGAAACCAAGCGGATGGACCCCAGGGAAAGACGCAAAGACATGAGAGAAGAGTAAAAAAGCTTCCCTGAAAAGCTCTCACCAACAGGCCTTTGGCTGTTGCCCATGGGAGCTAACATTTGATGTCCTCTGATCTCACCAGGGGAGAGGGAAGTCTACTTCATTTTCTGCTATAAGAATGCAGAACCCTGGAAAAGAAAGTGTATATTTTGTCCCAGCATCAAGAATAGAAAGGTGTCCAAATGAGATGCAGGGGGATGGCCCCGGGTACCCTAGCGGGACAGGTATGCGGGGACACAGGCATGCATGCATTCATTTGTTCATTCCTTCATTCAACATACATCTGCTGAGCACTTACTATGTGACCCCGCTGTACAGTAATAAATAAGACAAGGTTCCTGCCCTCATGGTGCTACAGAAGCAAAGAACTAAACAAGCAAATTAGTGTGGGAATCTAAGTTGCTCTGCGGATAATTCAGTTAGATATACCGCAGAGTGACAAGGAAAGAAGTACTTCCAGCGGTTGATTCAAGGAAGGCCTGTCTGAGGAGGAGAGATTGGAGCCAGTCATGCAACAATCTTTCGGAAGAAGATTCCTTGTGTAGAGGTTCTGAGAGAAGGCGGCGCTGGATGTACGAGAAACCAATATGGCAGACGTGTGCTAAGTGTGGGGATGGGAACAAAATGGGCTTGACAGGTAAGCAGCAGCAAACAAAGCAGGAGTTGGAACTGGGTATGTTTTCAGCACAGCAGTGGTGAGCCACTGGTGGGTTCTAGAAATGGGACAGGAGCCTGTTTACACTGGTGAGAGTGCCCTCTGGCTGTGTGTAAAGAACGGACTGTGATGGGGCAGGGGTCACCAGGAACCAAGGCAGGGATCCAGGCAAGGCAGGATGGGCGAGTGGGAAGCTGGGAGGGAACAGAGGATTTGGACTCCAGTTCAAAGGGAGACTCAGATACAGCAGGCACATGGGATCCAGTGGAGAACTCGGGGCATCTCTGAGTGTCAAGAGCTGGAAGGAACCTTAGAATTCACCTCTCCCCACCCCGGTTAACACAACATACATATTAAGAAACTGTGGCACTGCCAGATCAGGGGCTGTCCAAGTGATACAAGTGAAGAGGGTCCCGTCTGAAGGGTCAAACTCCTGCCTCACAACTGCCTCACAACAGGCTGCCTCCACCTAGAAGAGACCAGAACACAGTTGGCAAACAATGGCCCACCCAATCCAGCATGCGGCCTGTTTGTACAGATAAAGTTTTACTAGCACGCAACATATTCATGTATGAATTGCCTACGGCCACTTTCACACTACAACAGCAGAACTGCACAGCTGCAGCTGAGACTGTGTTGTCTACAAAGCCTAAAATGTTCTCTCATCTAAAAGATCACTAACAGCACACTGGCAAAGTTTGGGAATGGAACCTGTACAGACAGGAGGAAGCCTCCGCCCACAGGGCTGCTCTCTGGGACCACTTCTATCCAGCTGGAGCCTCAATGGGGGTTGCCCTGCTGGGAAGGCTCCTGTGACATTACTTTTCTTTGCCCAGGACAATGGCAAAGCACAGGCATTATGATATTTGTGCCACTAAAGTTGTACAAATTAAGTTCTATAAGCATTTCTAAGAGATAGAGATGAATTCTAACTGGAAAGATCCAAGAAGGTTTTCTGGTAAAGGAAAGATCTGAGAGGAGCTTTCGAGGAGAGGGCACGAGGAAAATGCTCTACCTGACTGACGGCAAACTGGACTCTGCCGAGCCAATGGCTCTTGGTCCCCCACCACTGGGACTGTTCAAGCCAGAGACGGTTGCCCGTTTGGCAGGGCTAAGGTTGAGGGAGACCAGACAAGGTGAATGATACAATCTCTTGAAATCACGGGTTCCAGGGTAGTGGACTCGCGGTTTCTGTAGCCTCACCTTTATCTTATTTGCTGTCAGCAACACACACCAGCAGACAGACAACTGGCTGGGGGTAGAAGGAGAGACAGAGAAAGATACAGAGAGCGGAGTGAGAGCGGGAGAGGGGTGACAGAGGAATACTCGTGCCCAGAGCTAAAGAGAACCACACAACCACAGAGGGAGGAAATCTACGCCAGGGCTTTTATGCCCCTTAACTGCTTGCAGAGAAGAGGGGAAAAAAAGAGCAAAGCCTGACAATTAGGGTTAAAACTAATCAAATGTCCCTTTAATACCTCTGACTTGGCACCTGGCAGGCTTCTTAATGTGCCCCATTGTTCCCTGGCAGAGCCTTGGCGGCTGCAGCCCTCAGCTGCCTCTCCTGCTGCCAGGAGAGAGGAGAGCAGGCTGGGGAGGGGAGTAAAGGGACGAGCACCCCGGCCCCACAGGGAGACTCTGCCAGGAGCCCCCGCCGCACCAGCAGGGGAGCCTGCCAGGCAGGAAAGGCAACTGGCCTCCGAGCACAGTGTCTGACATGGCTCTCAGGGAGGGGTGGAAGGAAGAGTCTGGAAAAACAGCAAATCCCTCTTCTCCGTACTCTGCTCACACATCGGGAGGCAGATTCCACTTCGCAAGTGAGGAAATGGAAGCTAGGAGTTAAATGGCTGCCCGCAGGAGCCAACCAAACATGGCGGCTAAGGGCACAAGTCTGGGAGTCAGAAATCCGGGCAGGAGTCCCACTGCTTGTTTCTTGCGCAGGCCTGGGAAATTATCTAAGCTGCCTGAGCCTCTGTTTGCCCATCTGTACACTGACCAGAAAACAGCACTCATCTCCTGGTGTCACAGGGCTAATGGCATGAGATGGCTACAGCGCATGGCATGCATAGGTGCTCAATCAATGATCATCATTATTACTGCTGTAGAGCTAGGGGTCAAATACAGAGCTTACTCAGTCCAGGGCTGGTCGCCATGCCTGGCTGTGCCTCAGAGTCCTGTCCCACAGAAATGCACTGAGCCTCCCAGAACCTGAGGGAAGGCCCTGGACCCTGGGCAGAACTGCAGCTCCTGCCCCGGCTACAGGGCACAAGGCTACAGCCCCTGTAGACACAAGGGGCTGAGTTCAGCAGAGCTGCCTCAACAGTATGCTCTGGGGGCCCAAACCACTCTCACACAGATCCTTCTCCAGAAAAGCCCTGGATACTTTTGAGGTCTTCTCAGACAAAAGAATACAGCATGAGCCCTTTCTGCTGGAAAACTGTCTTTGCTCTCACTCTGCAAAATCCCAGCATTCCTCTGATGCGAGGACTGCGCATTCTAGAGTTTCCTCACAAACCAGGAAGCACAAGGCAGACAATAAAGTGGATTCTGTACCCACAGCACAGCTAACAAACTCACAGCTGCCCTGACACGGCTGGAACAAGCTTCTTTTGGAGGCTGGGCCTCAAACGCAGAGACCTCGGGACAGAGAGAAGCAAGAAAAACAGTTTCTTGGATGGAGATGGGGCAGGAATCGCCAAAAGCCCAAACGATAATATATTACTGTTTCCAAGTAATCCTCTCCCCCACACCCCCAGAAAGCACATTAGTCTTAGGAATTGGAGGGCTTAGCCTTTATTTGCTGGCTCTGTGAGGAGTTTTGTCACTTATGCTCTTTAAGCCTCGGTGTTCAAGTCTTTAAAGTGGAGCCCATACGCCCCGCCCTGCCTTCACGAGGAGACAGAACCAGTTGGAACTGTGCACGTTACACAGCAGGGCTTCAAACTCAAATGTCTCCAGAGGCCGGCCTGGTTCTATGAAAAGGTGAGGCAGCCAGGTCTGAGAGGCAGGGGCCATGGCCAAGCGTGGAGGGAGGTCTGTCTGGAGGGGCAGCTGCTACCCAGACCTGGCAAGTTTTCATGATACCAGAGCCCAGGTCCACCTGCCAGACTTTCAGCCTTACTACCGAAATCCAAAATAAGATATTTTTTCTAAAACTATGAAATGTTGCAGTGTTTAGGTATTGGCAACTAACATTTAAAAATAAAAACATCCAACCATCTATGGGCCAGCACTTGAGTGAGCCCATGACACCCATCTAGGGGCTATAACTGGCCCATGGGCTAGCAGGCTGAAGCCTCTGGTAAAGTTTGTTTTTTAATGTCAAGGAATAAATGAATGCAAGAAGGTCTCAAGAAAATAGTCATTAAGCATTATTACCAATAAAATAACCAGGAATTCAAACTCTGGCCACAGTATTACGAGAACAGAATCATGAACTTTCTGTTAAAGTTAGGTGCCAAATGTAGAAAGAGGTTATTTGTCAAATAGACGTGCACACACATATACATTTTATTTTATTTTATTTCTTTGGTCTTTTTTCCGGTACCAGGAATCGAACTCACAACCTCACACTTGCCAGGCAGGTGCTGTGCCACTGAGCTAAATCCCCAGCCCCCACATATACATTTTAATTGTCAGCAGCTGACTCTGATCAATGCGCAGGAGGAAACACCCAAAATATAACTCTTTGGAGCCGAGAACATACAACATACTTTAGCAGCAGGAAGTAGTTTTCATGTATACCTGCCCCTCCTCCGCCTGATGTTTCCAACCTGTTCCCTTTAGGAAACCTCCTTCCTCCAGCAGCTCCCGACTGTCCCCTGCGTTAAGCCCTGTGCTCAGGGGCCAGCCTCACAGAGGACACCCACACAAACACAAGACCTGGTGACCCAGGCTCTCAGGGGGCTGCCTGCGTGTGGCGCCCGGGCAGCCCTGGGTCTGGCTGTGACCCCTGCCTGGGTGTGGCCACTGGGCATTTAGATTAAGCAAGAGCTTTGCAGAGCCAAGAATAAATCCAAGGCCCAGGCTTGGGGAGCGCCCAGTGGTAACAGATGGACTCACGGACTCATTCAAGATCCTGCACGCGGGGTCAGCAGAGAAAGCATCTCAGCTGAGCTGCAGGCCTGTTTCGGGCGGTTGTCGGCCCTGTACATGTCTCTTTACCTCTCTGCACCTCAGTCACCTATCTTTAATTTAATCCTTGCAGGAACATGAGGAACTCGGGGTAACTGTGCTCACTCGGGAGAAGGAGCTGGAGCCCAGGGATCAGGCACGGAGCTAGCAAGTGAACCAGGTCAGATTGGATTCCAACTCCACACTCTGCCCTCTGCTCTCGCCAGCTCAAGGAAGAGGCTGACAGTGTCCATAATGTCACCCATCCCCAGGAGGCCCCTGTTCAGCCTCCTCCCAGTTACAAGCACCGCACCGTGCAGGAAGGCAGAGCCCCACCCTAGAAAGGCCACAGACTACTGGCGCCAGAGGAAAGCAAAGCTGGAGAGCCCCCGCCTCCCCTGCAGCCCAGGCAGTAGGGCTCCAGAGGGCCCCACCCATCCCGGACGGATCCCGGACTCTCCATCTGCGGGCATGGGACTGACTGTCAGTGCTAGCAGGCACCACAGGGCTCTCCTGCGGGTGCTGACTGGCAACACAGGAAGCAGCAGATGAATGCACTGCCCAGGGAGAGAAGTTCAAAGGTACCACTCCTGAAGCACTCCCGGGACGGTGGAGTGGGCCCCTGGGAAGAAGGCCTGTCTTCCGGGACCCTCAATAGGATTTGTTAAGTATGTGACCCTTGGCCCACTCCACACTGGCCCGATCATGCTCCTCAGACAGGACCCCAGAGCCTCCAGCCTTAATAGGCTCACTGGGGATTCTGAAGGGCCCCGAAGCACAAGAACTATGGCTCAGGCCAAGCTTACTTCCTGCTGCTAAAGAGCATTGTAAGTTCTCAACTCAAGTGTTGTACTTTGGGTGTTTCCTCCTGCATGTTGATTAAGGTGGGGCCAAGTTTCCTCTTCAAGGTCACACCACCCACGAGGGACCTCCTGGGCTACTGAAGAGGTTCAGTCACAGGGCAAAGGTCTCCCCCTACTGCTCAGACAACTGGGTCTCCACAGCAGCCTCACAGGAGGAGCTGGTGGCGCAGGGGTGGGAGGCAGGTCCTTTGGCCTGTCAGATGTCGAGGAACAGGACGCTGAGAGCTCATGCTGGGTCAGAGACCAGGCTGGGAGGCCAGCCCCACCCAAACAGGCTTTATGTACATCCTCGGTCAAGTACCCGCGCTTCTGTGAGCTTCTGTTCCCTCATTCCTTCCTGCCTGCCTATAACTGAGTATTTAGCAAGCCATAAAGGTAACAGGCTTAGCAGAGTGAGCGCTAAATCAATGATATTACTATTCTTACTACTAGCATCATCATCCTCATTACCGTCCGCATCTTATTAGTATTATTTTAAGTTGTAGTTTTCAGGATCGGAGGAAGCTAAAGAAAATTCAGCATTCAACACTCAGGATTCTCTTAAAACCAAAGGGAAGAAAAGACAGGCCTGTTTTTTCCCTTCCCTCTCCTATCTGCATTCAGCAGAGGGCAGCAAACAGGAACCATGAACAGATAAGAGAGAGGAGAGAGACACATGGAGAGAAAGCGACACACGCATAAATACACACCCACCCACCACAGCAAGCGGAATTGTTTCGCTTCCTCTGGCTTCCAAAGTATGAACACTCCGCCTCCTCCAGCTAAGAGGGCCAGGCAGAAAAAAGTCGAAGCTGAGGAGACAGACGCTCTTGTTCAGCTTGTGAGAAATTTTCAATGAGCTGACTTTTAGTGTACATGGGGAAGGGCAGACCTCAGGACATCTGTGAGAGAAAGGAAGCGGCCAGAGAACTTTATGAAGACAGCTTTCAACTGCTGTTCATCTCAACCCTCTACATGCCGGCAAGCACTAGCACCCACGCTTTCCCCAGTAAGAAACCGAGGCCCACAGCCATCTCAGCCCAAGGGTGGCAGAGCTGGATGGGAAGAGGGACCTTCAGACCCCAACACTGAGTCAACACAGTCTAGGGCAGCAGCAGCGAAGTCTTAAGGACCAAGTCTGAGCCCGGGAGAAGGACTGCTGCCTGCATACTGCATCAGCAGGGCTCTGGAGTAGACATTTTTGGCTTCTTGTCCAGATATCTTTCTCCTCCTCCCCATAAGAGTGCCCAAATTCTTCTCTCAGGAACGCTGCTCTTTTCCACAGTCTGGGTGGCCCAACCCCACCCCTAGCTCCAGGCTGGGTTAAGTCAACCAGCAAGTGGGTCTGACTGGTTGTGAGCTCATCAGAGGCAAACCCAGCCACGAATACATAAAGACATCCTGCTAGAAGACACACTAAAGACACTTGTGCTCTTTTCTATACAAGCAACCAGAGGAGACAAACTCTCTTCTCTAGGATCTAGCTATAGACACAAGGTCTCGAAGCACAGCTATCATATTTTCCTACCAGGGTGGCTCAGTCTAAGACAAAGCTAACACAGAGGGATAAAGTCAGAGCCAAGAGAACACAGGGAAAAGAGCCCAAGTCCTGACAATCCCACAAAGCTCTTGATCATACCACACCTGAAACCCAACTGCAGTCATGGGGCCCTGTGCAGTCCCTTAATTAATTGAGGCCACTTGGCTGAACTCATTCCGTTACTTGCAACTGATACAGAATCTGAAGCGGCTCGATTAGCTCCGTTAGCCATGGGAAGCAGTAATTGTGCCACGTGCTACACATCCTTTTAATTCTTCTACTCCCCTGCAGGACCATTTTGCTACCTTAAAGTTTCATCCATTTCACTTACTTTAAAAGTATAAAATGTTGGGAAGAAAATTTGCAAAAGTGGTTCTGCAAAAAAGACAGGTAGACTCCTGCAGATAATTGGTCTCATTAAGTAGGGCCTCCAAAGTTGCTGAGAGAAGGATGAAATATGAGTATGTTGCGGGGGGATCTTGGCAGTGAAATTGGAAAGTACTGTATTCTGGGCTGTGCTCCTTCTGTGAGGTGTGTTTGGTGACTTCCATCTCTCCTGGGCCTCTGTTTTCATACCTATGAAAAGAGGGAGTTGGACTAGATGACTTCCTGTCTTCCAGTGCTGTGTGCTAGACTAGGGCATCTCCTCAGGCCACTTCCAGGAGGGGAGGCCACGACGCACTTCCTGGCCACAGGAACTCAGACCTTTCCTTACTCTGCGCTGAGAACAGCGGTTCTCTGGAGAAGCCAGACTCTTATCTAAGTCCCTCCCTTTTCTGGCTCTGACACATATATAAGCAGCAAAAGGTCAGATACACACAAAATGCAGAAGCTACTGTGAGGAGCATTTAGCTGCCACAGACATACTTCTAGCTGCCAAGTTTGCCTCGAGGTTATTTTACACGGTGCTCAGATCCTGATGCTAACTCTGTAGAGCTGACTGCCGACAAGGTATAATTAGCAAGCTAGATGGTTATCTCTTAAATGGGCCTTTACCTCTTTAACCCCTGGTTCTATTATCTGTAAGTTACATGTCACTGGAATCAACAGATTAAAGGCTGGACATCTTCAGATTCCAGCCAGAAGAGGCACTGAATACAAACAAACGCTTAAAGGAGGGGTGGGGATCATCACAAGTTAGACTGTAGGTGGCCTCCTGCAGAAACCTTTCCCACGTGTTCTTCCTGACTCTCAGAAAGCCAGGATGTTACGTAGCATTGGAAAAGCACTAACAGTATCTATTTCCACCATCACAAATGAATTCCAAGGTCATTAACTCCACCTAAGTATCAGTGCCCAGAAAGTCTAAGGCCAAGTCTGGGCTTAGTGGGCAAGAGATTGATTAGCACCATCTGTCCAGGCCAGGGTGGGGAAGCAACATCATGATACACATTTGCCTTTCTCCCCTCTCACCACCACAGATGAGAAATCCAAGGCCCAGAGAGGTTAAACCACTTTCTTGAGGTCACACAGTGGGCTGAGGGTAGGAGAGAGAACTAGAAGCCAAGCCTCCCTGCCTAAGCCTTCCTCAGTGGGACTCCTTGGGAAACAGCAGAGGAGGACAGGAAGACGCAGGGATGCCAGCTCCCACCTAAGGGCATCTGACTTCACCAGGGCAGGCATACAGAAAAGTGACTAGCTACCCAAACGACGGCAGGCCCTCGGCAAAAAAATTAAACAAATCATTGCAGGCTACATTTCCGTGGTACTTAACTTCCTGACGGGCAAGGTTCTGCTATCAGGAAGACTGAAAAAAAGAGGCAACAAGTATTGATTTCTGGATGCTCTAAGAATAAAGTTCAGATCTGACACATGAGAAAAACTACTAATACTTGAAAATTAAAGCCATTGGTATTCCATTATCCCACCAACCTCTATTCTACAGACGCCATTATCCAGTGGAGTCATTTCTCACCGCAGACTGCGGCTCAGAAGTGGGGAGGGAACTACATCGAGTTTCCTAATGTGGGTCTTTAATAACCAGTTCCCAAGCCTGGAATATGAAACAGACCCTAGAATTAAACCAAGATGTCAAGCAGATTGGGGCTAGCAATGAGAGAGAACCCCAAATTAAAAGAAAGATGGCCTCAAAGCTGGCTTTTCTTGCTTGGTTTTGTAGCTTTCTGAGAAACCAGCTGTCTAGTCAGAGGAATGCTAAAATCCTAGAAGCATTATGTGTCCTTTATAAATCAGATGCCCTACTCAGCTCTAGAGGAACACCCAGGGTAAGCCAGCATAGCAGTTATGGAGGCTCACACTTTAGCAACGACAACACCTCCTGATTTGAAACTCTTTATTCTTCAATCCACTGGCAAAATCCAAGAGGTAAAGAACTGCTCAGACAGTGGGGAGAAAACTCTCAAACCGCAAGAACGTATTTTTTTATTCGGATAAAGTCCTGCCAGAACTCGCTCCAGAGCCTCTGCAGTTATTTCTATCAGAAAGATCCACGAGGGGCTCTGTGATGAGTCTCAGCAGTTACGGGAGCGAGAGGCTGAGCTCAGATCTGGTCAGCCCTGTCGAAGGAGCGCTAGGTGCCCCAGACAGACTTCCCAGAGAGCAGCTCGATGCGGTCAGTGCACGCTGCAGGATGCTGGGCTGAGGGATAGAACAACACTACTCCAGGAATTCAGCTCTCCCCCTCAAGGCCAGCTGACATTCAAACAAGACACCAGGGCCCAAGCCCTGGGCTCTGCATCTGTGGGACAGAGGAACAAAAAGGGGCTGTGTGGAGATTTGGCAGGGTGTTTCTGAGAGGCAGCGGATGAATGCTGAATCCTGTAGCACCTAGAAGAGCTCAACAGTGGGGAAACAACTCCCTTCTGCTACTCCCAGCAAGCAAAGAGGTTTTCTTTAAAGCTAGGGAAATCAACTGACAGAACCCCCCTGCACACACACACACACACACACACACACACACGCACACGCACACACACACCCTTTGCCATGCCAACCCCCTCCTCTTCATGCTACTCCAGAGAAAAAGAAAGGAGTAAGAACTAGACCTGCCCAGTTGAGCTCGGGGTTCCAAGCAGCTTCCAGCTGTTGCTCCCATCTCCCTCTGCCCAAAAGGCTGCCTTATCCCATCAGTGCCCTCTTGCACAAGTGAGTAATTTATCTTGAAAGCTCAGGCCAAACTGGCAGTTAACCTTGACCTTCTCTCTACACATCTGGGTCTACAGAAAATGAAAATCAGGACGTCTCCGGCATCTACTGCAAATGAAATACAACGGCTTTCTCCAGGCAGAGGCAGAATGTCAAGAGCTATTTCAAACTGGCTATATCCACTCCAAAGGAGAGTGTGCACTTGGCCAGGTCATTCCCCTTTGGGCTGGGGTTGTGTCCTAGCTTGTCCCCCAAAGCTAGGGATGCTATCAGGGACTCCACCATCAGGAAAATGAAAAAAAAAAAAAAAAAAAAAAAAAGGTGGTTCATTGTGCCCCTTACTGATTCACTGACAGTATCACAGATGCTGACACTGGACCAATATCCACATTTCACAGATGGAGAAAGTAAGGCTTGGAGAGGGAGACTGGTGATAATCAAGGACACAGACAGCAAGTCAATGGCAGAGCTGAGGGCAGAACCCTGGACTCCTGACCCTTACGCTGGTACAGGGTAGAAGCAGAGGAAAGAGGTTCTGTGAACTATGAAAGGAAAACCCAACAGATATACAGAATTTACAGGAGAGAAGTCTAAGTCAGCGTCAGTTTGAAGCAGGAATCTAGGAAAGCAGTTGGGCCCTTTGTTTCTAAACAGTAAGATATTCTGTTTGGATTGGAAAGATCAACCAGACCTTCTGGGATGGTTTGCAACAATTCCGAGTGGCAGGCTGAGCTCAAGTAGATCAGTCCTGTAGCAAAGAGCCTCTGTGTTCAAGATACCAGAACACCCAGATAGCAGCCTGCCACAGTGAACAGAAAGGAGAACCATCCACCCCGAAAGTCGGCCTCTTCCCCACCAGACCAGCCAGAGATCTGTCAAGTCTGACCCTCACGCAGGAATTACCCACTTCCCATGGGATCAAGAAAAGCCCCTAAGGAAACCTGAGATGCCCCCTGTATGAAACAGTCCAAGCTTGCATATGCTTGTCAGGAGCTGCAAGAGTCACAGTGACGTGACCAGGCTTTGCTACTGGGAAGGCACAAGTCTAACCACATGTACACAGGCACGCAGACACACACACACACACACACACACACACACGTGAGTTCAGAAGAGGCACCAAGATCCCAGTTCTGGCCACAAGAAACATCACCTCTAACCAGTTCACAAGAGACAAGGGAGGCGTCTGGTGTTCCATCCTCACAGCACTGAACTCCAGTAGCTCTGCAACATGTTGGGGATTCCGCCACCTGGACACCCAGAGGGTCAAGGGCACAAGTTCCTCAAGGTCCAGCAGGTCAGCCCTAACCCATCTCCAGGGGCCTGAAGCTGCAACTGGTGCGTGATCCGGAGCATGATCGCCGCATCCCAAGGAATGCACAGGACCTGAGCAAGGAAGGAGGGAGCAAGCAAATGAGGACAGGAGAGCTGGCAGACGCAGGTGTCCCTGCGCACATGGCGAAACTGGAAAGGGACCGATCTGGGTTGAAACACCAGGATCAGCAGGTGGAGGCGGTGAGGGGAGGGAGAATCCGGACACCAAATAGAAGCACCAGCATCTCCACTCCCGTCAGCAGAAGGAATCATCCTGGGATACAGGGATGCAGACGGGGAATTGTGGAAGTGGTAGGGGAATCACGGGGCGACAGAAAAAAAGGAAGGTAAGGCATAAGAAATAGAGCACCGGACTGGGCACCAGGAGTCCTGCGTTCTAGTTTTGGCTCTGTCTCTGACTGGACGGGGACCCTGGAGAAGTCCCCGTCCTCCTCTAAGCCTCAATTTTTCCAATCCGATGAATGGGAAAAGCAGACTCTTCGGCGTTGCCTCTGATGAGACAGACAGGTAGAGGAATGATCCGCAGGCTAGAAGACAATTCAAGGAGGGGCGCCCGGGTCCCAGACAACTGAGGCGCTCACCTGTCCGGCCACTGGGGCCACCGCCGCTCCCAGTCCCCCAAGGGTGCCGTCGGGCTGCCGCTCACGGTACAGCGCCCAGAGCCCCACGTTGGGCAGGAGGACCAGGGCCGCCAGCACCAGCGCCGCCGCCTGCAGGAGCCGCTTCTCCTTCCGCCTCATCGGGGCCGGTCAGCCCCGCC